>NC_056734.1:850809875-851154875 GCF_019279795.1 Protopterus annectens
ATCTTAGACAATGCTAGGAGGCCAATGTGAAAGTGGGAAATTGCTGCCAGTTGAACTTTAACAGTTGAAGAGCTAGCTCCCTGATGGAAGATTTGAGATAAAAAATTGAGGACTGCTGGGATAGGAGCCGTAAAGGGGTCCAAATTCCTATGCTCCGCCCAGACAGAAAAGCGTTTCCATTTACTCTTGTAGACTTTTCTGGTAGAAGGTTTTTGAGCGGCAACCAAAATGGCTTTAACTGAGGATGAGATACCGGGAGTCCTAGCCATCAAGGGAACTGGATCAACCAAGCTGAAAGCTTGAGGTTGTCCAGGTCAGGGGTCTTCAGTCCCATAGGATGAGAAATCAGATCCGGAAGGGGATCTAAGATCCAGGGAGGATGCACTAGATGAGACCGTAGGCAAGGGAACCATGTTTGACGAGGCCAGAATGGGGCTATGAGGATAACTCTGCTCCCCAACTGACGAGCTTTCTGCAAGAATTTTGTCATCAACGGAAGAGGAAGATAAGCATAAAGAAGACCGGCTGGCCAAGCATGAACCAGAGCGTCTCTGGGGATTTGTGGGGGAATTAGAGCAAAAAACTCACTGCACTTTGCGTTCGAAGGCGACGCGAACAGATCGCAGCAAGGTTGACCCCATCTGAGGAAGATCTGTTTCGCTACTAAGGGGTTCAGAGACCACTCGTAGGGTGAGAGGATAGTCCGACTCAGCTTGTCCGCAAGAATGTTTGACTGACCCGGTATGTGCGTTGCTATGAGAAAGCGGTTGGTGGATATCGCCCATTCCCACACTCTCATGGCCTCTCGGCAAAGTGGGTAAGATCTGGTTCCCCCTTGCTTGTTGATGTGCCAGACCACTGACATGTCTGTCTGAATTGCAGTAGTCCCCAGAGGAAGAAGGGCATGGAGGGATTGTAACACTAGAAGCACCACCCTCATCTCCAGGACATTGATATGCAAAAAGGTCTCTGTGTGAGTCCACATGCCTTGGACGGTGCTGCCCATGCAGTGCCCCCCACCCGAGGCGAGACGCGTCTGTGGTCACTGTGACTTGGGGTGGGAGCATGGAGAAGGGGCGCCCTTCCTGGAGGTGCTTTGAATGGAGCCACCAAAGTAGAGATTCCCTGCAAACCCTGCTGAGAGGAATAGGAGCAGACAAGGGATGAAGCAGAATGGACCACTGGACCTGTAAGGTCCATTGGGGAATCTTCATATTCAGACGCGCGAGCGGAGACAAGTTGATGGCCGCTGCCATGGACCCCAGAGCCCTCAGGACTAACTCCGCTGGAGGGGCCGAGGACTGAAGAAGAGCCAAAACATCTAGGTTTAGATTGTGAAGTCTGTCCGACGTCAGAAAAACTTTGGACTGAATTGTGTCTATCCTGGCCCCTATGAAATCCAAAATTTGAGTAGGCTAAAGGGAGGATTTCTTGTGGTTGATCGTGATCCCTAGATAGCAGGTGAGATGTAGTAAACAGTCTCTCGCTGAACATAGTAGATGCCTGGTGGGGGTGGCTAGGAGCCAGTCATCTCGGTAAGGAAAGACCTGAATTCCCTGAAGCCTCAGGTGGGCCGGTACAACTGCCATGACCTTGGTGAACACCCTGGGGGCTGTGGTGAGACCGAAGGGTAGGACCCTGAACTGATACTGGCTGGCTCCCAGCCGAAAACGGAGGAACCTCCTGGATCACCTGTCCATTAGAACATGGTAGTACGCATCCTTGAGGTCTATGGAGCACATCCAGTCGTTCTCCTGTAACAGTGGGAGAATGGATTGAATGGTGACCATCAGGAACTTCTCTTTGGCAACTGACAGGTTCAGTGTGGATAGGTCGAGAATTGGCCATAGGTCCCCCGTCTTTTTTGGCACCAAAAAGAACCTGGAGTAAAAGCCTGATCCGGATTGACCGGGGGGGACGTGCTGGATGGCTCTTTTCTAGAAGTTCTTTTACTTCAAGGGCTGCTACCTTCTTCTGATTGGGTGGTACATCAGGGAGGTGCCACGACCAGGGAGGGGGGCGTATTTAGGAATGGAATTGAGTAACCTCTGGATATGATCCGGAGCACCCAGCGATCTGTCGTAATGGACTCCCAATGTGCTAGATGCTCTGAGAAGCTCCCCCCCCCCCCGACTGCCTCCAGAGAGGAGGAGTCAGGCAACCCCTCAGGGTTGCTGCGCGGGTCGATCGGAAAAGGGCTCCCTTGACCCAAAATTCTTCGGCCCCCCTCTGCTTCTGGGCCAGTATCTACCCTGTCCTCCTCTGCCACTGAAGGACGAGGGATCTGGAGCGAAACGGGATTGTTGGGATTTCCGGAACCACATCTTCTTCTGTCCTCTTTGATTCCTGGAGAAGGACCTCTGAGGAGCCGAGAAGCGGATACCGATGGCAGACGTTTTCCCGTCTTTCTCACTCTGGAGTAGAGTATAGCGGACGGTTTTGCCGAAAAGCATAGAACCGTCAAAGGGGGCATTCGTGAAGGACGCCTTGAAGGGTTATGCAAAGTCACAGAGACGGAGCCAGGCCTGTCGTCGTAAGACAATGCCTGTTCCACTGGCTCTAGCCGCTCCCTCCATGGCATGGGAGAGAAGCCGCATAGCGGTATTTGTGATGGACTTAAGAGTGGTCATTCGTGCCGAGAAGGTCCATTTGTCCTCAGCCGACATGAACTCTGGGGGTGACCCAGCATCCTCTTTGATTAGGTCTCACTGTAGTTGTATCACGTGTGCCATATAGTTCAGTGACCTTACAGAGAAGGTCGCTGAAGCGAACATCTGCTTTCCGAGGCGGTCCATCATTCGAGACTCCTTGTCTGGAGGATGTACCGAGGAACTTTCCTGTGCTAATTCCTTCTTGATGGCAGCCACCACCACCATGGTATCTACAGGGGCACCCTTGCTCCAAACTGTCCTGTCTGTGGGGGGGCTGAGTATCCTGTCCGGTCTCTTGGGTATTGGCTCCACAGTGTCTGGCTCCTTCCATGCCCTGGTAGTTATGCGGTCCACCACGGGATCGGCGGGAGGGGACACCCAAGAGGTAGATGGGCCTGCGTCGAACGCCTCCAGAAAGACAGACTCATCTGAGGAAGGCTTTTGGGCTGACCACCCCCCTCTAATACAAAGCATTTCCATAATGTCACCAAAGGAGACATCTTCGGGGGGGTGATCTGGGGGAACCTTCCCCTTCCTCCAAGTCCGTGTCTTCTGTGAGGGACTCAGGTGAGTCCAAGTGCCTCCTTTTGCATTTACGTTTGTGAGGGACCTCCTCGGGGGGGCTGTCCGAGGAGGGCTCACCAACAATGTCCTGTTCCTCCATGGGAACCATCTGGGATGTAGGCGTAGGCTGTCCCTGTGGCCGGATGATGGAAGACAGGCCCGTCTGAGAGGGAATAGTGGGTGGATCCATAGCCAGAGCCTGGGACCTCGAATCCCTTGAAAGGACCCTCTCCACGACGTTGAATGCTGAGGGTGAGCTGCTCTCCCTAAGATCTGAAAGCAGTCCCTCGGATCCGGTGCGTGGATCGGCGCCGGAAATGATCCGATCGGATCCAAAAGGGTAGTGCGATCTGACCTCAACGGAGCTGAAGGCACACTAACCCCACACTCATCTCATGGCCCCGAGAGCTCAGATCCGACAATCTCAAAGGTACAGTCGGAGCCGAAGTAGGAAACACTGTCGGCCCGACACCATCCCGGCTCTGAAGCTACTCTGATCCGACAGCTCCGAACCCCGGTAGCAAGTCGGAGAAGGAGCAATGGGGTCGAAAAATGGGGTCGAGCTTCCCCCGGAGGGAGGGAGGCAAGAGCACTCCCATCTGCAGCTGGGCCTGAAGAAATTGATGCATCATCCGATACATGTCCGCGTCAGATAAACTTCTAGTTGACCTGGATGAGGCTGCCGAGGCTGGCCAGGAAGGCCGCCTGGACGAACTCGAAGGTGACCGGGTCTCTTCCTCCGGCTCCGGGGAGAAATATGAAGAACGAAGCCTGGAGGGGGAAGCCCCGGAGACCTTAATAGGGGAGGCAAGCTGCTTAGATGGCGGGGCCGAGGGAGCTGAATCGGCCCGCCTCTTGTGGCTACAATGCCTGTCTCTCTTTCGCTCTTTATCCTTCTTATCCTTTTTCCTCTGTTCCCTTTCCTCCTGAACCGAAGAGGAAGTTTGAATCCCGGCCAGGGGAGTGGGAACGGTCGGTGGGGCTGCCGCAGCCGCAGCTGGCGCCACGGAGGGGGAGGCAGACAAAGCTGAATCCAGGGGCAAAAGGCCCGCGAGGACTAGCTTAGCCCGCCTATCCCTCAAAGCCCTGGGGTTGAAGGCTGCACAGATAGTGCAGCCTGAAGAAAGATGGTCTACACCCAGGCAAATAACACACCAAGTGTGGCCATCCGCTGGGGACAGCTTATGGTCACACTCGGAGCATTTCGAAAAAATAGCTTTTGGGCCCTTGGACATACTGATAGGATTAGGCCCACACGCACACACCTTCACACACAGACAGAAGGGGGGAGGGGATTAAGTTTACACTAAACTAAAGAAAGAACTAAAGATAAACTACCCAGATAGGAGAGAAGGTGTATCACACACACTTCGAAATTAGAGATTTTAAGGGAAAAAAGTTAAATATTCTACTTAACTCACAAAACCCAACGCTAGGAGCTTGTTCTCAGATGCTTCAAGAAGCCGCGGCAAACGAGATCAGAGGGTTAGAGGGAGGTAGCAGGGCATTATGGGTAGGAGGAGGAGCATGGAGCTCAGATCTTTGCTAGGAAAGCTGCTGGCTCAGATCCGATTTGGATCCGATACCCACAGGTTGCTGATCAAATGAAGTTAACTACTTCAGATACATAATTGCCATGGACCATACGGATACTAACACCTACAGTTAATCTGTATGCACTAATCTGAATTAAATGCAGAACATCTGCTTTCCAATTTAGAGTGTGAGACATCTAGTCCATATTAACACAATACCCTGTAGCTTTTTCTGCCCATGTTTGTCAGACTACCACCCAGCAGTCTGTTGTACATAAACCTCTCCCTGCATCTATCAGGCATACTGAACCTGCATCTGACTATGATCAGGGTAGGTCTGAATATTGCTGCTTTGCTTTGCTATACTCTCTATCATATTCTTCCATTTGTCTATCCAGTCACTTTCACACATTACCTCTGTGCGATGCAGTTAAATTCACAACCCTACCTAGCTATTTGGAAACATTTCTTCCATCACTACCACCTATGTGTAGAATCCAGTTATCCAGTTCCAGAAGGTTTTCCAGGTAAATTTTAATTCTTTCCAGGCAATGTCCCCCTCCCTTTTAGTCTCTGTCTCTTTGCCTGTCTGTTGACTAATGAGAATATGTCAAAGTATTCACTTCTGCTGATTTCTTCTTTCACTTTTTGTGATAAATGGGCACCCACTGGTTGGTTAAATATAACTGACCCAAGTGACTATTAGATAAAATGCTGTACCTTTTCTAGGCTTGCCTGAACACTGCTCTGCTCCTCAGATTTTCCTGTCAGTGACACACATTGTTGTATGCCTGCCCAAATTGTTCAATATTTTTGCCAACTAACCCACATGGTCCCCATCTCAGCAGAACATCTTTCATCTCTGCTTCTCCCTTGAGCTTGTCAGGTTGATCCAGTACTGCCTGCATAAGCACCGATCCATTCACCCCTACCGTCTCCCACATCATCATTCCCACCTTCTTTTTCCCCCCAAGACATTTGGCCCTTCGTAGTTTTCCTATGGTGGCTGTTCCCCTTTTAACTTTTCGTATGTTTCTTAACCTTTTTCTTGGGGTTCTGTAACTACCCCCAACTACACAACCACTCTTCCCATGCTTCAAAACCATAATTGATATCATTAGTTAACTTACTTTTACTTTTATACTTCTGGTCGTTTTCTTTTTTATGACATGCTGTCTTCTGACTGCTTCCCTCACCAGGCTTATCCAGTGGGTCCTGCACCTCCTTGATCATTTGCATCACCCTTCCTCAGTTCTGTTTACATGTTCACTTGATGTTTACCTGCCTACCTGATGGAAGAATACTGACCACTTTCCTTACACAATGCATTCATTCTGTTCTGCAGTTCTGTTTCCATGCTCCTTTCAAGTCAGTTGACTACATAAACAGCTGAAATCCTGGTGGCCGGAGTTCTTATCACCAGGATATTCCTGATCATCCAAGAAATAAAATAACTAAGAACAACAAACTTAACAGTCTTTAAAACACCCACCTTTCTGAACCCACTCTAACTGTAATAAGTGAGTCATCTTAATGTGCTAACCCTTATCTCAAACTGTGAGGCTTCCTATGACGTGTGGTTTAACATTGTTGATATTTGCTTATGCTGACTGATGAAATCATTCCATCTTACAGAAGTATAAAATTTAGCTAACCTCCTCCATCTTCACATAAACATGCCTACAAAAACCTTGTTTGTTTTGCTAAACCCTTGTATACGACACAGGTAACCCATTTCCATACTTATTACTAAGAGCACCACATGTATAGTCCCTCCTTTAATCGGAGAGATTTTTATGTTTTTGCCAAGCACCTGCCAAGTCTTTTTGTTTTCATTTTTTTGTTTTAACTGCTGTTGCTTGACCAGCACTTCCTTCTGTGACTTATTTATGATAGTGTCGTCCTGCAGTCTCAAAGTGGGGACCTACAGGCCCCCTTGACTTTCAGGCAATGCTGTATCCGCCATGGACTAAACTTCCACTTATGTTCACACTCCCTGTGTTGCTAATAAACCCAGTCTCAGTGCAAGCTTATTTTTGCTATCCCCCATCTTTCCGGGGGGGGGGGGTATGTGTTAGTCTCAAACCCCAGATCTTCTGTATTGAAAACTAGTACCTAACCACCTTCAGGTTTACAGTTTGAACCACCATAAATCATTCTGAAAAACAACAAAAAATAGTTCCCCTAAAACATTTCTAAACCTGATGAATCTCTCTTCCCTTCTTAGCCTCAAACTCATTAATCTTATTGCACAAAATCTAGTCTCTTCACCCCCTCAAACATTTCCTATCTTTATGAACTGTTTTAACCCTATCATGATGCAAGCGTACATGATCTTGTAGATGTGCACCATTTCTTCTTTAAATCTGTCTTCTCAAAGAGCCTACTTTAAAAGGCAGACTGCATTTATAACCTATATTTCCATACCCTTATTACACTAGTCCTTCACTGTGGTGTAGAATCCCTTTGTAAGTTGTTAGTCCTTATCTTCAACCACTAATTCTGTCCCTCAGAGCTTTAAATGTGCTCAGAATTCCTCTCCCCAAGTACTACACTCCTTCAGGACCTAATGATTTCAGAATCATCTAAAATATTTGCCTGCATTGCTGAACTGCCTGAAAAGATTTATGTTAGACTACCTCTATACCTTATGATATTCTTACTGACAAACACCATGGTGTTAGGAATAAGTTTTATTCCCTTGCTAACTCAGTCATTTCAAACATGTTCTAGGGACAATTCACAGGTGCAATATTCCCTGGTTTAAATTAAAGGCTTTGACAATGTTAACCGTGATCTACTACTAAACTATTTAGAAAAATTTAGATTCTTGAAAGGTGTCTACAGTTGGTTTAAAAACTACTTCCGAAAGGAAACTTTCATAGTCTTGTCAGGGACCCACTTCACATTTTCTGCTACACTGTCGAAAACAGTCCTCAAACATTTGTACTTGAACCCTTACTCTGCCCCTATTCATCAGTCTTCCCACTGACCTTTCTGAAGTGTCAAACCCTACTTTATGCAGACAATATAGTTCTTAACAATACAAGCAAAAATACAACTATAGTATACTGCTCGCCACGAGTACGAGAGAAGGTTTAATGGACATCCACAAAAAACTTAGCGCTTTCACCCGTTCACATACGGGTTTCATCAGACTCTGATGAAACCCGTATGTGAACGGGTGAAAGCGCTAAGTTTTTTGTGGATGTCCATTAAACCTTCTCTCGTACTCGTGGCGAGTAGTTATTTAACTTTTATCAGTTTTACGTTTCTAAGTTTTTTATAGTATACTGCTCATTGCAAAATAATTGCACTGTTCTTGTCTCACCACTAATAAATTAGAAGGCAATAAAGTATAATGTCATGCTGTTTGTAACCACTATAAAATTTCATATCTTATGACCAATAATCACAAATCTTAATGGCATCCCTTTCCCAAACATTCATGAGCAAAAATATTGACATACTAATTACTCATTCACTAAACTTTCAATATCATGTTGATCAACAACCTTAGAGTTTTAACTTAATTAAATGGTGTCTACAAAATATACAGTCTACTGATACCAGAAGCTAGAACTGCTGTGCTACAGATGCTCATTCTACAACTCAAAAACGGCTCCCCATTTTTGCTTTCAGCTTATACCCCAATATCTGTTAGCAAAAACTGAGAGCAAGATTTTACGGTTTATTCACCTTACACAAAAAAAAAAAAAAAAAAAAAAAAACATTACTGCACTTATCTTAAGAAAGCCAGCTGGCTCTCTCATACCTCTCAACTGTACAGATTTTTTCAGAATGTCCAGATTTCTGCCTCATACTTTTGGTCCATTTTTCATAAAATTGTGGCTTTCTGCCAAATCATTAAAGATTGAAGCTAGAAAATAATGACAGACATTTGAGGTTCACACTTCATAACCTTCAGATAATTTGTACTATTCAAAACCTGTTATTCTGTCAATTTTCTAAGTCTGTAAAAGCAATATTTAAAAAGTGTCCCTATTTTTGGGCCTTTGTCCCACTTTTATTTATGGTTTTGTCCTGATTTCTTGCTCTAAGAGGTTGAGATGTATGCCATTACTGGAAGAAAGCTTATTTACTCATCAACACCATCACTCTTAAGCTTCTGTATGAATCCTAAGGTAAGGATAAACCACTTTCTTTTAAACCATGATGCCTTTACAGTTTAGTAGATCTCCCTTTATCATGCAATTGGGGGGAAAAGCTTTCTTATAGCTGGCTTCTGCATTCTGAAATTCCATTCCCAAGGAGATAAGAAATCTTGACCACTTTTCTGAATTTCTTAAACAGCTGAAGCTACTACACCTTCAAAAACATCAGACTGCTACTGTTTCATGGATAAGAAATTCATATTTTTCAGACATCAAAATGATTACTCTAGTCCATTTAAATTCTCCTAGCTGTTCCTTGATTAACACAAACTTCTTTAAGGCAATTTACCCTCAAACAAGTCTACTTGAATATGTTATCATTTTTCAGTTTTTCATGTTACATCTCCACTCTACTATTCAGGCATGACCAAAGGGCAATTTCAGGTGTACTCTCCAGTCCAGCTGGTGAATCTGGGTATCCTGAGGCAATGTTACAACTGCCTCATGTACACAGACAACCCTCTCCTCCTACCACAAAACATTAAACATATGCGAGAGATGCAATTATACAGCCAAACAGGAGGTTAAGCTCTCTCCACCCAAGACTGGAACAGACAGTCAAGAGGAGAAGGTTAACACTTGCACCATACCTCCAGCCATACACAGACTACTAAACCAGCACTGGCAAAAAATACACATAAATACACAAAATCATACTTGGAGGCTCTAAATAAAAACCTGTAAAAGCATCAGAGACCTCTAAGGCAGACACCCAAACAACCTGCATCTCCCATCACAAACCAGACAACACGTAAAACACAAAATCAGTGTGCCGCACAATCACAGCCCTTAAGGCGAAATAACATACCTGACACACTAGTAATAGTTGACTCTATAGTCAGTCACACTGATGTCCCACTCACTAGGCTGGACAAGCAGAAGGTTACTGTTAGCTGCCTGTCGGGAGCCAGAATCCGCCACATAACACAAGCACTCAGGTCACTCCAGAACAAGTACAAATATGACACTGTCATTGTTCATGTTGGTGTGAATGACCTGAGACGTACCTCCCTGGACTACATGAAAAGAGACATGGAAGAGCTCTCTGATCATGTAGCCCAGGCTGGTATGACCCTGACCCCGAGTAGCATCCTGCCCTCACCAAGAATGATACTTCAGTATAAAAAAAAATGATCAATTTCAACAATTGGCTAAGCTTCTGGTGTCATTCAAAGGGGATCCTGTGTCTATCAGCCTGGGACCACATGTTCGACAAGCCGCGTTGCTTCACAAGAGACAGCTTGCACCTGTCACCTCTAGGCTTTTGAATACTGGCCAAGGCTCTTGCTGCCCCCATAGAGCCTTTTTTAGGCAAGGCAGAAAAGTCAAACCCACCTCTGTAAGCAACACAATTAACAAAAAACTGAGGGTTATGCTACTCAACGCCAGGAGTTTAAATCTAAAAATGCATGTGCTCGAAGCACTCCTCAGTATGGAGAACGTCGACATCTGTGCATTAACTGAAACCTGGTTCAAGGCTCCAGAGAGCACCCCAGCAATACCGGGCTACAACTCATACCACATGTTTCAGCCACAGAACACAGACCGAAACATAAAAGGAGGGGGTGTATCCATATTCATCAAGGATACCTACACCTCCAGGTTAGTGGCACAGCATGATACCTCTGAGATCATCCTTGTGCAACTAACATTGGGCAGATCTGCAATGCAAATTGTGGCCTGCTACAGATCACCCTCTATGACCCAGGACCACCACTCCACCTTTTTGGAGACACTGGAAAACATGAAGGTCCTACCGAACACCCTGATATTGGGCGATTTCAATTACCTACCATTAACTGGGAAAACTACTAGAGTACAAACTCCCAGGCCCAGCGCTTCCTGGAATTCATCAACTTAAACACCCTGGATCAGCTGGTAGACTCCCCTACCAGAGGTGAAAACATATTGGACCTGGTCATCACCAACATAGGCGACAGGTGTTCCACACCAGTCAACCCTTCACTTTTTAGATCAGACCATAAACTAATCACTCTGGATGTCCACACCCCACCACCATCCCCAACTAAGGAAACCACAGTAAAAAACTTTTCTAAAGCAAACTTCACCTTATATAAGACAGAGGCGGTAAGTTTCACAGCCTCCACGCTAAAGGATAACACTTCCCAAGATGCAGAAACCTTTACAAATGCACTGTATGAGCACCTACAAGGATGCATGGATCATGCCATCCCTAGCAAAACCAAGACTCACTCCTCTAAGAGAAGGAAACCAGTCAGGTGGACCCCTGCTATAAACAGGCTATACAATAGGAGGAGGAAACTAGTTCAGAAGAAAAGCAAATCCCAAGAAGGAAAGACATCCCTGATCAGTATCAGTAAGAAACTAAGGTCCCTCCTAAAATCATCGAAGGCTAACTTCAAAAGAAAAATAGCCAAGGATTCAAAAGATAACCACAAAGCCTTCTTTAGCTATGTTAAGAATCTAAGTGGCAACTCACAGATATACACTGAACTAGTGCAAAATAACACAAAATATACTGAACATTCTGATATTGCAAACATCCTGGCAGATAGATTCAGTGCAAACTTCACCCCCCTCTCACCTTGAAAAGGGCCCACAACAATACCGGAAAAGTGTAGTGTCCCAGAAATTACAGACGCAGAGGTGGAAACAGCCCTTTCAAAAGCCAAAAACACAGCGACAGTGGGGCCAGATGGTGTCCCAGGCTGCGCCTTGCACGAACTACAGAACGAACTTACCCCCAACCTAAACATGCTGTTCGACCTCAGCCTCTCCACAGGCTATGTGCCCATAGAATGGCGCACCGCAATGGTTATTCCACTTCACAAAGGAGGGGACACAACTAACCCTGGTAACTATCACCCCATAAGCCTGACTAGCCTGGTCTGCAAGGCTATGGAGCGCATCATCATGGAACTCATTAACAAAGACATTGTGAACCTCCAAACACTTGACCCGACCAGTTTGGCTTTGTTAAGGGCAGATCATGCCTACTAAACCTGGTTGACTTCTTCGAGACAGTCACCAAGGCCATAAACGAGGGAAAGGTGGTTCACACAGCCTACCTTGACCTCGCCAAGGCTTTCAACACCTACAGAAAAACTCACCAGCCTGAGCATAAACCTCTACATCACGAGATGGGTTACCAACTAGCTTACAGACAGAACTCAAACTGTAAGAATAGTGGGCTCCAGGTCCGACTCTAAACTAGTCACAAGTGGTGTCCCGCAAGGCTCAGTCCTGGGACCCCTACTATTCAGCATATACTTCTCAGAAGTACAGGCAAACACAGGAAGACTATGGCTAACCAAGTTCACCAATGACTGCAAACTGGGAGCCATAATTGACTCTCCGGCTGACACGGACATCCTTCAAAAGGGCCTTACTGAGATGGACACCTGCTGTCAAAGTCATGGCCTCAAGCTAAATGACAAAAAATGCATAGTCATCCCGTTTGGGAAAAACAAAATACCCACAAATTACCACATAGGTGGCAGCCCCCTTAATACAGAAGAGGTAATAAGAGATCTGGGGACCCAGGTAGATAGTAATCTCTCCTTTGACAATCATATTGCCAAAGTACTTAGGAAATCCTTCTATGTGTCCCATCTAATTGCTAAAGGGTTCACATCTCGAAATAAAGAGGTTATAGTGCCCCTCTACTGATCACTCATCAGACCCATCATAGAGTACAATGCCCCATTTGGGATGTACCTCACAAGACACTTCCAACAGCTGGAAAGACCACAAAAGTACCTCACCAAAAGGATTACTGGCCTCAAACATATGTCCTGTGCAGCATGACTGAAAAAAACTCCGGCTGTACTCAGTGGCATATCGCTTACTCAAAGGTGATCTCTGCCTGACTTACAAAGCCATGTCCAACTCAGAATTGATGGACATGCTGTACCTAAAGAAATCCAAGTCACTGCGAGCCATGCGCTCTAGTGAGCTAAACCTCGCCACAACAATAAATAGAACATGCTGGAGGGATAGATTCTTGTCACAGAGACTCCCCATGCTTTGGAACAAAATTCCAAACTACATTAGGCAGAGCCCCCTCACTAACACTCTTCAAGAGAAATCTTGACGAGTGGATGGGTAACAGAAAATACACCCCTGGGGATCACTTCATTGGCTCTGCTTGACAGAGTATCAATTAATTAATCAATGGGGCGGCGAAAGCTGACACACTCTGGCTATGCTTCTAAATGCCCTCTGGCAGATAGCCTAGTACCTACCTATGAACATTACCTATGAACATCACCATACACTGTTACTTTAAACCACATTCTTAATATTTCTTTTTACAATGAGTGTTAATTATTGTTGCTTCCCTCATTCAACACTATTATATATCTTGCTGATTGTAACATACATACTTAATCAACTATATGTTGCAAAGGTATAACTTATATGCTACTACTGTATATATGTAGTTCTACTTTTATATTTGTATTTGTTCATGACTTGGGTTGTAACTAAAAAGGGCCCTTGGATCACTTCACGTACCTAGTCAACAAACCTAAAACAATAAATAAAATTGTTTGATTTTGCATGGTCTCAATTTTCCCTTCAATTATGTAGTTCTCCCCTTAGTGGTATCTGCATGAATTAGCATAACTGTTAAAAAATGTAGCCAGTTTCTGTTATTGCATTGTGCGAATATGTTAAACTGTTAGAAACTTTGTTTGGAAATATTACTCTTATTGCATTGTACTAATATGTGCACTCTACTAATATGTGTTTTTCTAATTGTTTAATGTTGCTTCATTTGTGCACATTACATTTCTCTAATAACTTACTCATGTTAAATCTGTAAGTTGTAATTTTCTGGAGCTTTTCTCCTCAGGACTCCATTGAAAACAGGCTCCTCGTAGCCCAATGGACTATCCTAGCAAACTCACTATAAATAAATAAATAAGTAATAACCTGACCCCTCCTCCTGATGCCTGCTGTACTGCCCCACCGTATTCCCACTCCCCAGCCTATTTCCACTTGTTTTTACTGCTCTTCATTAATGCCAGTTGCAGCACATCTGAGCAGCCGCCTATGGCCGAGCCATACTTTTGCAATCCTATGCTGCCCTTCACTGCTACTTCTACACTTTGAACCAGATTGTAGCTCTTCTACATATCAGCCCTGAAACATGTCAGAAACCAGACCAACCACAGCACAAAACTGCATATTCCATGCAGAGAATCTTACCCAAAGCCCCAAATCAATAACAATCATGTCTTTCTTTGTTGTAGTTATTGTTTTTCATGCCTAATAAAGGTTCTGACCATTCGGTCAAGGAACACACAGGACCTGAATCACCAAAAACCAGGACCAAATGCCAAAACACAGCAACCTCTGTAGCCCCCACATCCCATCGATCTCTCTCATTGCCGCCTTCTGCACACTGTCCTGTCTTGCCTGATCACTGCAAGTAGACTATTATGGTACTCTTCTAACTGCAGTATTCAACGCACCTCTTCCGGCCTACCACTTCAAGCGCACCCATTCACCTGTCTTCACTTTCTTTCAAGCAGCTTTTTCACTTTAGACCTGATGCTATCCCAGTTAAGCATCTATCACAACTTCACAATGCCTGCTAAACCCCCAAGTGCTTTTCATCATAAGGCCGGCCGCTCCTGTCTCATTTACTCTGCTCTTGCCACCTGGCAGTACCTGCTCTGGAAATTCACTGAAACCTGACTAAAGTTCAAACCATTGCTTAGACAAAAAGAACAAAGTCTCAGTCTGCTTGACATTTTTCTTCTAAGCCCTTGCTACATTTTCCCTCCTTGACCTAATAAGGATTTTGTTAGCCATAGAAGCTGGAGCAGAAAAATCAAAAACAGGTTCCAAAATGCATTGTGAAAGAGGTGTGCCTTTTGAGGTACCCTCTAAAGATAGCCTCCCTAGTATATTTCCAGGTTTGCCAAGATAACAAAGTCTACACTTCAAGGTTCTGGGAAAAACAAAAGAAGTGTAGTTATGTCAGTCTCATTCTAGGGATCTCTAACATTCCCATGGTGGTTAAGTAGAAACTGTGCAATGGCTGCAAGGGCACAAGAAGCTCCTTTTTAATCCTTGAGGCCCTAATCATGTAGCGGTTTAAATACTATCACAAGAGGCTCTCATACTGATGTAATTATATCTAGAGGCCATAGTAAGGAGACTAACTGCAGAATTCTGTACATGCTACTACAGCCTGACAGATTCAGAGGTGTTATTTATTTATTATTTGTTTATTTATTGACATTTGTTAACCGGGTTAGTCCAAGTGAGCCAGGGGCCCATTTCCAGTGGAGCCCTGAGGAGAAAAGCTCCAGAAATAATACAAGTAATTATGATATTTACAAATTATTAAAATAGGGTTGCAGAAATATAGTACAAGTCAAAATTTTGTGCTCATCAATACAATATATAGATAAAATAACAGTTAAGTACAATTTCCAAAATTTGAGTACAACAGTCTAAAGCATAGGCCAAATAAAAATTAAAAGGTTTAGAGAATATTACACTAAGGAGTGCAGTATGAATACAGTTTGATAGAGCAAGTACAAGGAGGAAGGAGTGGATATGGAAAAGCAGAAAGATGTGAAGACAGGAGACTAGTTCAAGTGTCGTTTGACAAGGGCATGACCAAGTCTTCAGGAGAAAAAGTTTAAGTTCTTTCTTAAACAGTTATTTATGCTGAATGCTTCTCATGTTGAGAGGGAGTGAGTTACAGACATGAGCTACAGAGTGTTTGTAAAGGGTCTTACCAATGTTTTTGCTGGGTTTGTATAACTGAAGGAGGTGTTTACTGGCAGTACGGAGATGATGAGGGGGGTTATAGATGGAGACTACATTGGAGATGGAGGGACAGGATGAGTGTAGAGTGTGCAATATGTGGCTGGTGTATAAGTAGGTATTTGGAGAATTCTGGCCATTGGAATAACTTAAAGGCAAGACAGTGGTGAGATTTGTAAGGAAGGTTGGCAACAAATCTGGCAATTTTGTTATAAGTTTGCTCTAGTTTAGTGATAAGAGATGTTTGAACATGAGTAAGGATGGACAGCGTAAAGAAGGCAGGGTAGGAGTAGGGCCTGAGTGAGGGAAGGTTTGGGGGGGTGAGAGAAATTTTTGATTATGAAAGAGAAATTCAAGTTTCTGGTGGGTCTTTTTTATACGTTGTTGAATATGAATATCAAATTTTAATTCATCGTCAGTGATAACTCCAAGTAGTTTAGTATGGTGTTCAAGATTACTAATGGTGTTGTTGAGAGAGGATATAGAGAAAGTGGCTTTGTGCTGGGCAAGTGTTTTGGGGAAGAAGAGGAGGAGTTTGTTTTTTTTTGGGGGGGGGGGTTAATATGAGTTGGTTATCAGAGAGCCAGGTTTTGACAGAGAGAAAGGTTTGTTGAGTGAGAGGTAGTAGATCAGGGATGTTGTGGGCAGAGGTAATGAGGGTGGAGTCATCAGCTTACTGTAGAAGTGTAGAGAGGTTAGTAGCAGGGCGAAGTTTATTAGTGAATATATTAAACAGGAGGGGGCCCAGAATTGATCCTTGGGGAACTCCAGTATTACTAGGGAGAAATGGAGAGAGGACAGTTTGCCAGCGGACAGATTGCTGCCTACTTGAGAGATAGCTAGAGAACCAGTTGATGGAGGAGGTAGAACGATGTAGGTCTGAGAGTTTAGTTAGAAGTTTAGAATGAGTGTCAGTATCAAAGGCCTTTGAAAGATCGTGGAAAAGACTGGAAACAAGGAGGTTATTGTCACAGGCTTGAGTAAATGACAGTAATGAAGTAGAGGTGCTATGGTGGGGCCTAAAGCCATGTTAGGTAGGAGTGAGGAGACTCTTATCGAGAAGGTATTTGAGTGGCTGAACATGGATGCACTTTTCCAAGATTTTGGGTAGGAAGAACAAGATAATAATTGGTCTAGAGATAGAGGGATGTGTAGAGTTGCCACCTTTTGTTCAGAGGGATAGTGTAGAAGGATTTCCAAATGTCAGGGACCAAGCTTCTGAGTTGGAACGATTAATACGAATTGAAACAGGGTAGGCGATGGATTGTGCAGCTATTTTTAGGAAATGAGGGGGTAGTTGGTCTGCTGAGGGACAGCAGGGTTTAAGTTTGTTAAGGAGAAATTTAATTGTAGTAATTGGGACTGGTTGGAAAGAAAAAGCATTGGGGAGAGTTTTATTATGGGGTAGTGGAGGTGTTGAGTGAGACATACTGTTTTGTGTATTAAGTGTGAGGTTTTGAATAGTTTCTATGAAATAGTTGTTAAGGAGGGAGGTAATTTCAGAAGCAGTGTTGTTAGGAAAGGGGTTGGGAGTAGTGGGGTTACCTGGGTGGAGTAGGTTGTTAATGGTGGTCCAGAACAATTGTGGATTTTTGTATGGTCTACTTTGTTTAGAGGGAAAAAAGCTCTCTTGTCTTTGTTAACAAGCTTTGTAGCCAGGCTTCTGGGCTCTCTGTATGTCTGCAGTAATAGAGGGGACTTTTTTTTTAATCCAGGCTTTCCAAGAAGAATCTCTCTTGTGCATGATTGAGCAGGTTTGTTTTGTTAACCAAGGGGCGTACTTGGATTTGATTCTGATTTTTCTGGATGGAGCAACAGAGTCGTGTGTGTCAAGGAAAATATTATTGAAGGAATTTACTGCCTCATTAAAAGGGAGGTGATAGAGGAAGGACCAATTAATGCCAGATAGTTTGGCATTAAAAGTGTCTGGGTCGAAGTGGGTAAGTTATTGGCATACCATGTAAGTAGGGTCTTGAGGTGAGTGTTGGGTGAATCTGTGTATAGAGGTTGGAGAATGGTCACTCAATTATTTGGCAGGTATACCAGTATTATGATAGAAGTGAAGAACTGAAGTAAGCATCCAGTCAAGGATGAGTCCAGATGAGGAGTTTGTTTATTCTAGTAGGGGTGGAGATTTATTGGTGAAAATCATGAAGGTTAAGACTATGAGTAGGGGATGAGGGGGACAGTTTAGTCCAATCTATATTAGTGTCTCCAAGTATGATAGTTTTATAAGGGATATGGTGACTAATCCAGGACAGGAAGTTCTCTAGGATGTGAATATTATCGCCAAGGGGAATGTATATAGAGACTATCCAAATTTTTTGTGAGGGTTGAGCTGACAATTTATGATGAGTATTTCAGCAGTTGAGTAGCAGTGAACAGAGATGGAGACAGGGGACAGGTTAAGTAGCTCAGAGTAGAGGATAGCAACCCTCCTCCCCATTTATTGGTTCTATCTGAGTTATAGATGTTATAACCTGGAGGTAAGATTTCTCTGTTAAGGATGTGAGGTTCCAGCCAAGTTTCTGATAGGACAAGAATGTGAGGAGATGTGTTAGATATCCAGGAGTGCAGGTCTGTTACTTACAATACATTGAATATTTAGAGAGAAGATTTTTAGAGATTTGGAAGGGAAATTACTGGTATGTAGAGGTAAGCCAGGGGGAGGGGTATGAATAGTGATATTGCGCAAGGAGGATGTGGGAGGCCATGGGTAAGGGCGAATGTCTCCTTACAAAAGAAGAACGTCAAAGAAAGTGAGAAGAGAAAAGAGTAAGTTCAGGGTAGTAGGAAATCTAAGTTTCTGACCAGAGGAGAGAGAGATGAGTTAGAGCAAGTAGGAACTTTGAATAGGTCACATGGTGAGATTAATTGTGGGTAAGAGATAGTGTCAGTGTTAGGAGTATAGGGGGAGTAGGTGAAGGGGATTGATAGTAGAGTGGTAAATGGTAAGAGGTTGTTAGAGGAAGAAAAGAAAGGTGGTGAAGAGGTAGAGTGGTCTTAATAACTGGACTAGCTAGACTATTGATCCATGAGGATCTTTAGGAGCCTAGACATATAGTTGTATGAAGTTTTCAGTCCTTATATTTTACATATGAATAATACACAGACAAGCAGAGCATTTACCTGTTGCCCTATCCATGAGGACACGGGTGCTAAAACATGGGTGAATCTGCTGTTACCTCTCCATTTGTCTAGATTACATTCAGGGATGTGTTGTCAGTGGGATAACTAGAGGCTTCTTGCTTGTCAAAGGATGCTATTATACATTTCTTGCCATTTAGGTTTAGTCCACAGTTTTGATACCAGATGTTGCTTTGTTTAAAGCCCTCTTGTGGAGGATCTTGGTGTCCTCTGGGAAGTTTAAGATGGCATCAAGTTTGCAGTTATCTGCATACTTGGTCAGCCAAAAACCCTTAACAGTAGCTTTGAAATCCAAGAAGTAAATGCCAAAGAGGAGTAGCCCAAGGACAGAACCCTGGTGTATACCTCTAGTGACAGATTTTCAGAGGAGATAGACCAGCCCACTCTTAATTTCCTGAGTTCTGTTTGTCAGCCAATTTGATATCCTGTGAATTACATAGGGATTAATATTTAGCTGAGATAGTTTCTTTATGATACCCAAGTGTGGGATTGTGTTGAATGCCTTTGCAAGGCCTCAATATGCAGTTTGCACTGATTTGTCCTCTTCCATTGCTTCAAGAAACTTACTGGAAGAAGTCAACCATGTTAAATAAGTAGAATCTACTCTTAACAAATCTGAATGGTGTGGATCAAGTTTTAATAGGTTACTTATGTTCTTATTTATTCATTTCATAATGATTCTTTTCATGGCCTTACATATTTAGAGATCTGTAATTTTGCTGGTTGATAGATACCCCACCTTTAGTCAAGGGAGTGACAGTTTGTATCCTCCATTCCTCCAGCATAAGGTCTGTTTGAAGGCTGACATTGAATAGACTCTGTAGTGGGACTAACAGGTGGTCTTTCAGGCTGGGCGGTA
Source organism: Protopterus annectens (assembly GCF_019279795.1). NCBI lineage: Eukaryota > Metazoa > Chordata > Ceratodontiformes > Protopteridae > Protopterus > Protopterus annectens. The sequence goes on from NC_056734.1 coordinate 850,829,575, forward strand.
TGCTATCCTGCTTCATAAAACAGTGTTCTTAGCCTTGGATAGTGCCTTGAAGACTTGTTCATGGGAGCTTTAAGAGGGTGGTATAGATGTGGGTATGAGATCTGAGAATGTAAGAGGGAAGAGTGGGAGAAGTTAGAGCTAAATTTATATAGTAGCAGATTGACTATGTTATCTGGGTCTGAGTATGGAATATATACTGTTAGCCCTGCACGGTGCCTGGCATTGCTTCTAAGGTTTCTAACATACTTAAAGAAGGTGTTGTGCTTGTACTTTGGCTCATATCTGGCTTTGGTTAATTTGCACAGTCCAGAGTTCCCCATTAAGTTTAGCAAGAGTTTTTGTATCTTGAGAATTATATTTATTTTTACGTACAATGATTTGTTCTTTAATTATTGAGCTTGTTTATATTTGGGTTCTGGTTTATTTCTGAATTTGGCATTGTATTATTGCTTTAACTTTGAAGGGGAACAGATGCAGTTATTCACATGTATAGAATTTAGTAGTAAAAGATTCCACATAATTACCAACATTTTTGTGGCAGTTTGTGTTGAGGTGTATGTTTAGTTTAGATGAGATGAGTTTGCTGCATCTTTACTTACGAAGCAGGAAGTCTATGTGAAACAGATTGTTTCCAAGTGTCTAAACCTGTTTTAAAGAGTGCCTATACTGTGTCTAGAAATGCAGTGATGTCATCTGTGGTAAGGAGGTATGCTTGATTGCACAGCCAAAGCTTTGATGAAATAAAAATGAGATTTTGAATGCTTCACTTGATGTTTATTGTGTGTTAGGTACAGCAGCTAATCAGATCCTTAAACACAGGAATGACATAGGTAAACTGATGGAGTATCTAAAATGTTTCATATTCTCAAGTTTTCCACCAATAAGTAAGATAATTTTTAGCAATCCAACAAGATCCATCCAAACACCAAGCCACCAAAAGGAAATAGTAGGATGAGAATTCTGACAAGAGGAGTTCCCTTCCTAAAAAGGTTAACCAGCAACCTATGCTAATTGGCACCCATCATTCCCAAGTTCCCAAATGAGTTCCCCATTGTGAAAGTGATCAACAAGGTGGCCTGGCTGTGATGCCCCTGCACTGGCCCAGTAATCAAGGAGCCTTAATCCTCACCACTAGCAACAGTGAAGGACAAACACATTGGGAGGATAAGTACACACACAGGAAAGTACAATTTCCCTTTAGAGCACACAGAGATCACAGTCAGTCAGGGGCTGGTTTCTCCCTCTCTCTCTGGATCCCCAGTAAGATTCCCCAATAGCACAGCTATAGGGTTAAGATCTCAGCAGAGCAGTCAAGCCAAAACTTCCAGTACCCTCTCTATCCAACCAGTGCACGTTAAGTTGTCTATCTCGCCTTCGTTCTTGCTTGTTGGGATCGTAGCCGATCCACGGCTCCGACTTGGCCATCTTCCATAGCTCGAGAGCTGTTTACTGGCTCGAGGCTACCCCCTATCCCATGATGCCCAGCGCTAGCTACCCAGATCTTGTTTGCTGCTTCAGCTGCGAGGTGTTGTTTTTTTCTGGCTCAGGCTCGTATAAAGTTTCTTTATAGAATTTTATTACTAGAAATAGTTCTTTTCCTAGGGGGTTTTGTTAGTTTTTAGTCTTACATTTGTTGTGTTAGCTAAGTGTGTATTTGTAGCTTCCTTCCCTTCCCTTTAGAACTCATTTAATTTAGAGAGTTCTCCCCCCCCCCTCCTTATTCCTGTCAGGTTAGCCATTTAAGTTAGAGGATTTCCTTCTATCTTCTTTATAGGCTAGCCGTTTGAGTTAGAGGCTTTCCTATTAAAAAAAAAAAATAGCTTTAGTCTGTAGTGTACTGTGTTTTTCTCTTTAGACTGTATTTTGATTGGTTAGCTATTGTTGTATTTTTTGTTACAGGATGTCCAAAGAATCCAAGGTGCCTGGGTTCAAGAAGTGTGACTCATGCTGTCAGAAAATGTCTCTGACAGATGGGCACACTACTTGCATCTATTGTTTAAGCGCTGTGCACCTGCAGTACTCTTGTTCTATCTGCCATGCATTTAGTCCAAGAGTTCTGCAGGAGCGTAAGAATAAGCTGATAGGGGCCTTTTAAAGGCCCAGGATTCACCGGCCAAGACTCAGCCTGTGAAATCCCCTAAATCTATCAAATCGTCGTCTCCAAGTTCGGAGCCGTCTTTGGTTCAGACTCTACCTGCTACTTCGGTTCTGGCTGGAACCGACAAGTCTATCTCCCTGTCGGCTCCATCAGAAACTTCGGAGCGTTCGTGGAGCCACAAGAGGCTGAAGTTCCCCTCTCTGGAATCGATACATTCAGCTCCTCGGTCTCCCCTGCTGCAAAGCGAGCGCAGTCACAGATCTTCTCACTCCTCTCGATCCTCTAGGCTCTCGGATCATGACGTGGAGAGAGTGGTCAGTAGGTTGCTAAAGTCGCAGGCACTTGCCAAGATGTTGTCCAGCCCTCCTCAACAGGTGTCAGCTCCGTCCACTTCTATCGATGTTCCTCCTCCGACTCTATTGAGCACGGAGCCGGAGTTCGTTGGGGTTTGAGTAGTGGAAGCATCGACTCCGATAACTTTATCTCCTTCGGTTCCATCGTCGGTTCAGATTCCCTCGATGGTGCGTCCATCAAGGGATCTGGGTGCCGGGGCTCCCTTGTTGGCTCCGAGGGGGCAAGTGGCATCGGACCCTTGTCCGACCCTGTTCTCCCTCTCGGAGCTTCGGCACAGGTGAGCTCTGCTTTTACATTGGCCTTGGAGCAGTCTCCCTCGGTGCAGAGAAGTATTCCGATTTCCTCAGAACCGGAGCCTTCTCTGCATTGTGGCAGGGACGCCTTCGATGTCATGTGGAGTGTGCTGGCCACTGAGTCAGCTCCACTATCGGCCCCATCGGCTCCATCCCCTGTAGTGCCTGTGCCAACCTCTGCTCCTCCTCCAGACCCCAAGCGTGGGGAACTGGCGCTCCAGGGCACCCCATTGGGTGTTTCCTCCTCTTCCGAGGCCTTCCCCGAACATTCAGAGGAGCCCCCTCATAAGAAGAAGTGCAAGAGGAAGCACATTGACTCCCCTGAGTCTGTCACTTCGGATACAGACTTAGATGATTTGGAAGGGTCCCCGAGATCCCCCTCTGAAGATGTTTCCTTTTCGGACATCCTCAAATGCGTATGCAGAGGGGGAACTGGAATTCCCTAGCCCCTACCGAGGATGAGTCTGTATTCCTGGATGCGTTCGGTTCCCGACCTTCCACCTCCTGAGTTTCTCCGCCTTTTGATCCACTTATGTCCGTGGTGGCTCGAAAGGCTTGGTGAGCCCCGGATACTGTGGAACCAACTCCGAGGAGACCTGGCAAGTTCATCACAGCACCCCATGATAAGCAGTTCCTTACCAAAGGAGTTCCTGTTGATGCCATGGTGGTAGCTGCAGCCACCAAAAAAGAGTTAACGGAAATGTCTTTGTCTGTCCATCCTCCTAACAAGGAGTCTAGGACAATGGACAGATACGGGAAGCGAATGTTTGCTTCAGCGACCTTTTCTATGAGGTCACTGAACTACTTATGCCATTTTACCCGGCTTCAGAGGGATCTCCTTAAAGAGCTCAGAGATACCCTTCAAGATCCATCAGCTGAGGGGACTCAAGCTAAAGTGGCTTCCCAGCTGGTGACCCATAATTCTGTAGTCAACTCCTCCATGAGGCTCATTTCTTATGCTGCCGATGGTGCGAGTAGAGCCGCAGGTTACGGGTTTGGCCCTTAGAAGACATGCATGGATGCAGCTGTGTAACTTTGTGTAACCCTTTAGAGCGTCATTCACCAACACCCCCTTTGACGGTTCCTTTCTTTTTGGACCACAGGTGAAAGACACTTTGACTAGGTGTAAGCAAAAAGGCAAGACTCTCTCTGCCGTGGGAGTCCATTTTTCCACTCCTTCCAGACCATACCCCAAGGGTCAGAAGAGTGGTAAAATGTGGTTCCGAAAATCCCAGGGAGCCTCGCCTGACACACGTAGTGATTTTACCTCCAGGAGCAGAGGGGGAAATAACAACAGTAGATGCCGCCCTGTTGGCAGAGGGGGTCCGCAGAACCAGGGCAACAGAGAATCCTTCTCTGAGAAGCCCTTTCAGCATCCCTGAAGGGTTGCCCGGCTGCCCGCCTCTGGAGGCAGTCGGGGGACGACTTTCACTGTACCCAAAAGCCTGGCAAAATTTAATGCAAGACAAATGGGTACAGTCAGTTATATCCAGAGGTTACAAAATTCCCTTTTCTCAACCCCCCTTACCGTCGAGCAAATCCCTTCCAGATGTTCCACCCAATCTGAGGGACCAAGCAGTCATAGAAGTTTCAAGACTGCTAGAAAAAAAGAGTCATCCAGGAAGTCCCGGCAGACCAACACGGATCCGGAACTTACTCAAGGTTCTTTTTGGTACCAAAAAAAGACAGGGGACTGGAGACCGATTCTGGATCTCAGCAGACTAAACAAGTCTGTTCAAAGAACAAAGTTTCGGATGGTCATGCTACGGTCCATTCTACCCTTTCTGGGTCAGGACATTTGGATGTGCTCCATAGATCTTCAGGATGCATACTACCACATCAAATTGGACAGGCGCTCCAGGAGATTCCTTCGCTTCCGGCTGGGAGCCAGTCATTACCAGTTCAGTGCTCTGCCCTTTGGTCTCACCACAGCCCCCAGGGTGTTCACCAAATGTATGGCAGTGGTCACGGCTCACCTGAGACATTGAGGATTCCAGGTGTTTGCATATCTAGACGACTGGCTCCTCACTGCTACTACCAGGCATCAACTTCTGCAAGCCAGGGACTACACTATCACAATCTTCTCCCAGCTAGGCATTACAATAAACTTCGAAAAATCTGCCTTGTTGCCCTGTCAATCTATCACCTATATAGGAGCAGACTTAGACACAAAGAACATGTCCGCAAGGCTACTGCCAGAAAGGGTGTCTACAATTCGCCAGCAAGTACAAGTTCTAATGCAGAGCAAAAGGATCCAATTCAGGTTCATCCTTCAAACTCTGGGTTCCATGGCAGCGGCAATTCTTCTAATCCCACTCGCCCGCTTTCACATGAGGATCCTTCAGTGGCTTCTCTTCACACAGTGGTCTTTCCAACAGCTGCCCATGTCTCACATGATCATGATTACAGAAGCATGCAAAAGGCACCTTTCCTGGTGGATGGTCTCCCCACTAGTGACTCAGGGCAGACCCTTCATTCAGCCCCCTCCGGTTGCTACGGTGACCACAGATGCCTCCCTGATAAGGTGGGGGAGGGCATTATCAGGGCAGGACAGTCCAAGGCACTTGGCAACCTCACGAGTACCACCTGCATATAAACGTCCTAGAAATGAGAGCCGTGCTCCTAGCGTTGCAAGCTCTTCAAGACTCTCTCCCTCCTGGGACCATTGCAATTCAAATGGACAACATGTCAGTGGTCTGGTACATCAACAAGCAGGGCGGAACCAAGTCCTACCCCCTATGTCCAACACAGCCCCCAGGGTGTCCATTCCAATTCAAATGGACAACATGTCAGTGGTCTGGTACATCAACAAGCAGGGCAGAACCAAGTCCTACCCCCTATGTCGAGAAGCACTCAGACTCTGGCAGTGGGCGATTTCTTCTCAACGAGTTCTGATTGCGACATACGTCCCTGGGAGGTCCAACGTCATAACGGACAGGCTCAACAGAGCTATTCTCATGCCTCACGAGTGGTCTCTGAATCAGGTAGTTGCGGATCTGATCTTCCGTAAATGGGGACAGCCTTGCTGCGATCTTTTTGCTACCCCCTTCAACAGCAAATGCATCAACTACTTCTCCCTTCTTCTGCTTCCAGGTCACACACCCAGAGACGCTCTAGTCCATGATTAGCCTCAGGGACTTTTTTATGCCTTCCCTCCGTTTCCCCTGATACCAAAACTCATACAGAAAGCAATATCGTTGGGTTGCAAAATGATCCTCATTGCCCCCCACTGGCCTCGACAGATATGGTTTCTATTCTTGCACCATTACCTTCTCGATCAGCCCTGGACTCTGGATCCAATTCCAGACCTACTGATTCATCAATCAGGCGGGCTGCATTAATCCCTCCAAACACTCCAGCTCACAGCTTGGTTGCCCCACTTCCAAACTTAGCCAGGCTTCCCAGCATTTCCCCGGCCGTGCGTGAGATTATTGTCTCCTCTGACAAGACCACAACCAGAAAGACTTATGCTAGCAAATGGAAACATTTTTCTTGTTGGGTAGAGGCTAGGAACGTAAATCCTTTTTCAGCCCCAGTCCACGAAATGTTGGAGTTCCTAGCACAACTTTTTCTTTCTGGGTCCACTTCTGCTACAATCAGAGTTCAACTGGCGGCCATTTCTAACTTTCATGTTGGGTTGTCTAATTCAAACATTATGTCTCATAAAGCTATGTAAAGCCTTTTAAAGAGGGACTACTCTCCTTAGACCTCCAGTGAGAGATCCCCCTCCTCCTTGGGACCTTAATTTGGTACTAACCTTCTTAATTATGCCCCCCTTTGAACCTGCAGCATCTTGCTCCATTAAGTTTCTATCTTGGAAAATACTTTTTCTGGTAGCTATTACTTCAGCCAGTCATGTCTCTGAACTTCAGGCGCTATGTGTTCGTCCTCCATACTTGGTTTTTCATAAGGACAGGGTTGCTCTGAGGACTAATCCCTCGTTCCTTCCGAAAGTCTGTTCAGAAAACAATTTAAACCAATCTATAGACCTTGCTGTGTTTTTCCCTAACCACACCAACAAGGCAGAATACAAATTACACCAATTGGACGTTCATAGACAATTGCGTATAGGACTAAGTATTTAAGGAAGTCGGACCAACTATTCCTTTCCTACGCTCTAGGCAAACAAGGTCTCCCAGTTTCCAAAGTGACCTTATCCAGGTGGTTGTCTGACATTATTACTTTCATTTATCAATTGAGAAAAAAGAGTTGCCTATCAAACCAAAAGGTCATTCTACTAGGGCTTTGGCCACATCTGTAGCCTTCCAATCTAGGTTGCCCATGGATTCTGTCTGTGCAGCTGCTACGTGGGCAAATCCTCATGCCTTTATTTCTCATTACAAGCTAGATATGATCTCCAGGAGCAGAGCTGACTTTGGTTCCACTGTTCTGAAGAGTCTGTTCCAATGAGCCTCCCAGGATTGCAGGTGCTAGGGACGCTGTCCCAACCAGCAAGAATGAAGGCGAGAGAGACAACTTAACATAAAGAAGTTATGTACCTACCATAACGTTCCATGTTAATTGTCTTCATCTCGCCTTCTTTCTTGCGTCCCACCCTCCGTTCCCCTGTCCTATTGGATCGAGAGGAGTTTTGGTTTCACTGGCTGAGTGTTCTCTGGTTTGTTTCCTCTACTGACTTAGAGAGTATGACAGGTATGCTCAACCTGTTTGGACTGGTTGATTCTCTGGCTATGTCTGGGGTTAGCTATTACAAATGAGATCTGGGTAGCTAGCACTGGGCATCATAGGATAGGGGGTAGCCTCAAGGTGGTAAACAGCTGTTGAGCTATGGAAGATGGCTGTCCTCGGCTCCAATCCCAACCAGCAAGAAAGAAGGCAAGATGAAGACAACTAACATGGAATTTGATGGTAGGTACATAACTTCTTTTTCGTGTCCCTGCCCAAGTAGCTGACACACACATTTGATTTATGTACAAGCACACACACACACTCCTGGGAAAGGTTGGCACAGGTTTACTAGCTATGCCCCCTTCTGCCCAGACTAAAAGATAGTTATCACTGCCACCAACAAGCTCTTTATCCACTACTATAAGGCACTTACAAAGGGTGACCAGTTTTACTGTGTAATGTTACTATTATCCAAATGGTAAGTGTGACCTAGACTAAGGCTATTTAGGAGTGGCATATACAGTGTCACCAAATACATATGCAAGTACACTAAGAGGTTAAATATCTCTAAACAAACCAGTCACAATTAAAAGGTTTAAATATATTTAATAATAAATAAAAGAGCAAAACAATACTCAAGAACAGTAACTATAGAGTTCAGAATCACAGGAAATATTTCAAAACAACATTGCAGGCCAGTCTCAAATACAGAAAATATCTAAACTAATCTTTACTATATTCCTGTCTATATCTAAGAGAGATTACTGTACTCTGATTACTTACTATTTAACAAGGCAAGTGCTGATGAGAGGATGTTTCCAGGTCCAAAGACAAATATAAAATGCACAGTCTCTGAGAGAGTTCCCAAATTAATATCAAAACATTACTGCTGGGTAAGCCTAGATGACATCACTCTTTGCCACCTTCCTTCAGTTTCCAGGCTAACAGAAACTTAAAATGTAACATTTCTCTGTGAAAAATACATATCTCTCAGATGTTTGCCTAGAACTGGAAGTCGTAAGACAATTAAGCACTTTTACATTTGAAACCTAGTAATTATTTCTGTTTCAAGACGATAGGAAAACCTCTAGCTCTAGACATTGTTTCTGCTTACTGTACGGAAACTGAGATAACAGAATCATAAAACAATTTCCACTTATTTTCTTGAAGGCTTGCAAGTTAACTCTCTGTATGTTCAAGCTTCTACTATTAACACACACATTTGCACAGGTATATGCTTTTCTGTTCTTTTCAGTAGTGTACACTGAGGTTACATTCTTGAAGCTCATTACATAACCTACAGTTCAGCACTCACTTCTGCACCAGTAGCTTAATGTACACATAAAATATAGTTCTGTTACATTTGTAAGACAGGCATATGAATCATATTAATATTCACAAATGACATAGAATTATTTACAAAATTCCAGCTAGCTGGGCTGGCAGCATCGCACTGGCCATCAATGGTTTCTGACAAATGGGTGCTCAGCATTGTTGGCAGAGGTTACAGGTGGCAGTAGAAGGAAAGTTTGTGTTCCGGAGGGGTCCCCCTCATCTTCCAGACCAGACTTTATTTCCCAGTATATTCTGGCACATGCTGGATGTAGTTGTCATAGTGCAGGTCCATCCTTTGTAGAGAAAGAAGGTTTCTAATACAGAAATTTCCTGGACCCCAAAAAGAGATGTCATGGAGATAGATTTTGGACCTATCCTTTCTGAATACTTTTAGTCAAGGTCCCCAAGTTCAAGACTCTCACCCTGCATACTGTGCTTCTCTTCTGCTGAAACACTGCCTAATTGAGAACCTGGCCTTAAAGGATGCTTATCATCATATCCCCATTACTTATATCTAAGATTTGTTGTGTCTGATTTGCATTGTCATTTCTCTTCATTGCACTTTGGGCTATCTAATCCACCTCATATGTTTGTGAAATGCCTTGCTCCATTAGTGGCCCACTGGGCATTCACATTTTTTCCTTACCTGGATGACTTGCTGATCTGTGCACAGTCTTTAGCCAGATGTTTGGTATTGCTAGAGAAGGTCTTGACCATACTGTCCCAGCTAGGGTTCAGGTTGAATCTTCAGAAGTTGTGCTTGATACCCTCAAAAAGACTTATCTTCCTAGGGGGCTTAATCAACACTGCCAAAAGAATGACCTTTCATCCTGAAGATAGTGTCCTGGTCCTGCCAAATGTTTCAATAATTCTCCAGGAGAAATTTCATCTGGGCAAGAGAATTCCTAAAATATTCTAGGACTGATGACATCTGTGATTCTCATGATAGTAATGGCTCTTCTCCAAATAAGGAAAAATTCAGTGGTATGCATGAAATTGTTGGATGCAGCACCTATATTCCCTGGAAAATCCATTGCCAGTGCTGCTCTTCACCAGATGAGAGTTATAGTGGTGAAGAACACAGCTGAGTATCAATCCAGGACTTCTCTTCTTCCCACCTGTTCCAACACAATCTGTCCAGACACATTTGCCCAACTTAATCTGTCCAGACACATTTGTCCAACTTCACTTGGGGAGCTCTTTCAATGGGAGTGCATGTGCTGCCACTTGGAGTTCCATGGATGCATGGAAGCAAATTAGTAACAAGGAAATATTGGTAGTGATCCAAGCCTTGAAATCCCTTCACCACCTATGTACACCTGGACATCCTCTTGTGGTCATGGACAACACCACAGTGATGTACCTCAAAATAACAAGGGGATACAAAGTCATATCTTCTATGCCTGTTAGTAATGATGGCCTCAGAGCTAGCCTTACCACATTCTTGGACTCTCTTTTGGTAAAACAGATCATGAAAAGAATTTTGCATTTGAGACCCCCTCACAAGCAAATTCCTCTTTTGTGGGATCTCAGCTATGTTCTGGAAAAATTTACCTTATCGCCTTTCATACCTGCTGTTCATGCTTATCTGAAGCTCTTAATGTGTTAAACTGTTTTGTTTATTTCTCTGACATCTGTAAACTCTCATGGTGGAACAACCTTACTTGATTTTCCACAGGAATATGTCATGCCAAAAGTAGTCTCAGAAGTCAACTCAATCAGTCTAGCAATCTCACTGTGTTCTTCCCAGAACCTAAGTATAAGGAGGAGAGAATATTTCATCCCGTGGATGTGCACCGGCAGCTCATGTACTACCTTAACTGAACAAAACCCTTCAAGAAGGCTGAAAGTCTTTTTATTTCAGCACAGGGGAAAAGAAGGATCAGCATGACTCCAAGGTTCTTAGCTTACTAGGCTAAATGCCCTAGGGCCTTAAGAAACCTAGCCATGTAATACCCTTGTTCCCTAGTTGACCATGGTTAGATGGACGTTGTTAGAGTAAATTAATGACTAGTACTGACTGCCCCTGTCCATGAGGAGCATATGTGCCACCCCCAGGGTGAATTTACAGTCTGTCATCCAGTTGTCAAGGTTGCATTTAAATAGGGTCATTGAGGAGCTCTGTTTCACAAGAAATGGGAGATTATTTCAGAGGAACAGCAATCTCTGGGAGACATCTGTCTCCCCCAACATGTTCTGTTTATGTCATAGGCTAGGATGAGATCCCTGGATCGAGTGACTGTTGCCCCATTTCATTTGTGGACATGCAGCATTTCCATTAGGGCAGGGTCAGTGATCACTCTGTAGGCCAGGCACAGGTTGCCTGTCAGCAGCCTGTAGGATGCAGAAGTCAGAGACAGGGCCTTCAGTCTTTCCACATAGGTTGTGTTTTGGAAGCCCTCAATTTTTTTGGTTAGAAACCTCTGTGGTCTCTCCATTTGTTGCAGGTATCTGGTGAGTTACATGAAAAAGGAAGCATTGTACTCAGTTAGTGTTCTGATGAGGACACACTTAGTCTTGGATGCAATGCCCTTATTTATGAGATGTGCAACATAGAAGGCTTTCCTTACCACTGTGGGGACATGGTGATCAAAATTTAATAGACCATTCTCTGGCACCAATCATTAGTCTGTGTTAGCCCCTTTTGTAATATGTTAACATGATTGGGAGACTCAGTGATTGAACCTAGTTTACAGTCATCTGCAAACTTGATAAGCCTCAGGCCATCTACTTTCCCGTGGACATCCAAAAAGTATATCCAAATAGTAGATGGGCCAGCACATTTTCCTGTGGTACACCACTGGTAACGGGTCTACTGGTGGAGGTGGAGTACTCAACTTTGACAGTATGCGTTCTGTCTGTGAGCCAGTTTGCCACTCATCTAGGGACATATAGGTTAATCCCCAGCTGGGAGATTCTGAATGATATCTGAGTGGGGGATTATGTTGAAGGCCTTGGCTAAGTCAGGATAGGCAGTATGTACTGCTTTGCCCTCATCCAGGGCTTTGATGACATTCTTGAAGAAATCCACCAGGTTTTATAAGCAAGACCTGCCCTTAATGAAGTAAACTCGGTCATACCAAGAGTTTGGAAGTCACCTTTGTCCTTGTTGATAAGGTCCATGATGATTCTTTAAATGGCCTTGCAGATAAGGCTGGTTAGGCTTTTGGGTCTATAGTTCTCAGGGTCGGTTGATGGACACCCTTTTTGTAAGGGGATTGCTGTTGCTATTCTCCCCTCTGCTGGAACAAAGCCAGTGCTCAAGCGGTGGTTGAAGAGAATGCCAAGCAATTCCACTAGGTCTTGTTTTAGATTAAGTAAGCAGCCTGGGATGTTATCTGGTCCCATGCAGGCTGTGTTTGGCCTTGGAGAGGGCGGATATGACCTGTCCTTTGGAAATGCTAGGTAGTTCATAGGTTCATAGGTTCATACTAGGCTATCTGCCGTAGGGCATTTATAAGCCTAGCCAGAATGTGTTTGGCTTTCGCCACCCATTTTAAATTTATTTTGCTATGCCCTTTTTCGAGGTTAGTATACTGTGCCTCTGTCCAACAGTGACACAGAAGTGATACCCGGGGTAAACCTACGATCTCCCATCCACTCATCAAGATTCCTCTTGAAGAGAGTCAATGAGGAACTCTGCCTAACCTGGACTGGGATTTTATTCCAGAGTGAAGGGAGCCTCCAGGTTATGAATCTGTCCCTCCAGCATGTCCTATTTATTTCAGTGCTGAGGTTCAAGTCTCTCGAGCGCGTAGCTCGATGGGATTTGGATTTTCTGAGGTGCAGCATGTCCATTAATTTCCGGTTGGACATGGCTTTATACGTCAGGCACAAATCGCCTCTGAACAGGCGGTATGCTACTGAGTAGAGCTGGAGTTTCTTTAACCGGGCAGCATATGGCATCTGTTTGAGCCCTTTGATCCTCTTGGTGAGGTACTTTTGGGGTCTTTCCAGTTGCTGCAGGTGTCTGGTAAGGTGCATCCCAAAAGGGGCATTGTACTCAATTATGGGCCTGATGAGGGATGAGTAAAGAGGCACGATGACCTCCTGATTTAGATGTGAATCCCTTCATGATTAGGTGGGCTATATAAAATGTTTTTTAACCACTTTGGCCACGTGGTTGTCAAATGAGAGATTGCTATCAGTTTGGGTCCCCAGGTCCCTAATTACTTCTTCTGTACTTAATGGATTACCACCTATGTGGTAATTTGTGGGCACTTTGTTTTTGCCAAAGGGGATGACTATACACTTTTTGGCATTTAGCTTGAGGCCATGGCTCTGGCACCAGTTGTCTGTTTCTATGAGGCCCTTTTGGAGGATGCTTGTGTCGGCTGGAGAGTCGATTATGGCACTCAGTTTTCAGTCATCTGCGAACTTGGTCAGCCATAGTCCTTCCATGTTGGTCTGTACCTCCGAGAAATATATACCGAACAAGAGAGGTCCCAGGACTGAGCCTTGTGGGACACCACTTGTAACTGGTTTGGAGTCTGACATGGCTCCAGCAATTCTAACCATGTGGGTTCTGTCCTTGAGCCAGTTTGCAATCCATCTAGTGACATAGAGGTTTATATTTAAGCTGGTGAGCTTATCTATAATGCCCGAGTAGGGCATTGTATCGAAGGCTTTTGAGAGGTCCAGGTAGGTTGTGTGGACCACCTTCCCCTCGTCAATGGCCTTGGTGACTGTTTCAAAGAAATCAACCAGGTTTATGAGGCAGGATCTGCCCTTAACAAAGCCGAACTGGGTAGGATCCAGTGTCTGTAGGTCCCCAATATCTTTATTTATGAGGTCCATGATGATCCTTTCCATAGCTTTGCAGACCAAGCTAGTCAGGCTTATGGGGCGATAGTTTCCAGGATCCGTTGAGGCACCACCTTTATGGAGAGGGACCACTGTTGCTGTACGCCACTCTTTGGGCACATATCCTGTAGTAAGGCTGAGATTGAACAGTAGTTTTATGTTTGGGTTTAGCTCTTCTTGGAGTTCATGTAGGACGCAGCCCGGGACACCGTCTGGTCCCATTGATGCTGTGTTTTTGCTTTGGAGAGGGCGGCTCTTACTTGAGCATCTAAGATGTCAGGGGGGGCAGCACTCTGCTGGGATAGATATTTGCCCTTTTGGTGGGGGAGTTTGCTGAACCTGTCAGCTAGGATGTTGGCAATGTCTGTAGGTTCGTGTATTTTTGTCATTTTGGACTAATTCTGAGCATATCTGGGAATTACCACCCAGGTTCCTAACATAACTAAAGAAAGCCTTGTGATTATCCTTAGTGTCCTGTGCAATTTTTCTCTCGAAGCTGGCCTTAGACAATTTTATGAGTGCCCATAGTTTTTTGCTAATACTGATCAGTGATGCCTTCCCTTTTTGGGATTTTGCTCTATCATTTAGTAGCTTCCTCCTTCTATTGTATAGTTTGTTTATCGCTGGGGTCCACCAGACAGGACGTCTGCCTTTGGAGGATTGGGTCTTGATTTTATTTGGGATTGCATGATCAATGCTTTCCTGAAGGTGTTCATAGAATGCGTTTATAAAGGATTCTGCAGTCTGGGCCGTATTTTCCACAGGCCCGGGGGCTTTGAAGGATTCCACCTCGGTTTTGAGGTGGACTAATGACAGGGATGCTTTGGAGTGTGTCTGATGAGGACAGAGGGCTGAAGTTTGCTCCAAATCTGTCCGCCAGCAGATTGGCAATTTCTTTGGGTTCAGTGTGTGTAGTACCATTCACAATCATTTCGACACATAGCTGGGCATTCCCTTTAAGATTTCGATCATAGCTAAAGAAAGGCTTATGATTGTCTTTAGGTGGAGATGCTAATTAACCTTGTAATTGGCTTTAGTGGATTTTACAAGATATCTGATTTGTTTGTTCAAGCTGTGGAGAGTATTCTTCCTCTGGTGAGTAAGTTCCTTATTCTTGGATAAAAGTTTCTTCCTTTGGCTGTCTAACCAATTTGTACTTGCGGTCCACCAGGGTGGCCTTTTTCTTTGGGAGGACCTGGTTTTGATCCTGACAGGTGCAACCAAGTCTTTACAGTTGTTTAAATGTCTATAGAGGGCATTAGTGTACTCCTCTACATAGGAGTCATTGTTGGCTGTGTAAGCAGGGGGTTTTAAACTTTTTTATACCTTTGCTTAGTAGACTAAAGTTTGTTTTGGAGAAATTTTTCAGTTTGTTTGCTCCTGTGGAGGTGTCCTGTTTGATCTTTACTTCATATGAGACAGATTTATGGTCTGACCTCACCAGGGAGGGCAACACACAGGGGTTAGTGCAGTGATATTGGCAAGTACCAGGTCCAGGACATTTGAGCCCCTTGTAGGAGTGCAGACTAGCTATTCTAGAGCAAATTAACAAAGTTCAGGAACCTCAGGGTGATCGCATTTCTGTTTGTGTACATTGGCCAGTCTGTGGAAGGGTAGTTGAAATCTCCCATGAACAAAGTGTTTGGCTGTATAGGGAGTGATTCTAGCAAGTTCAAGTAGTCAGTGTTTCACTTGGTTCATGGTGGGGGACCTGTAGCTAACGATGATATGGTAGGTTGTTTTACCTCTATTTAATTGTACCTGAAGTAGCTGTAGAGAGTAGTACTGTTTAACCAGTCTCAAGGTGTATTTGGAGTGAATGAAGATAGGTACACCTCCACCTTTGGTTCTTTAACACTCATTTTGTGGTCTGAATGTGAGGAAGATTGTAGATTTGTATGGCCAGAGTGCTCTCTGTGGTCATGAATCAGGTCTCACTGACTGCACAGACCAGTATGTTCCAAGGTGAGGAGTGCTTCCAGGGAGAGTGCAGTATTCTGTTGAGGCACCTAGCATTAAGCAGCATAATCCTGAGTTTGTCTGAAGTGGATTTCTTTATGTTGGGCATTTTTTGTTTTGACATTGCCTAGAAAAGGCACTATGGGGAAGGGAAGCATCTTTGCCAGTATCCAAAAGCCTATTGGAAACAGATGAAGACCATGTCTGGCAAAGCAGCGTGGTCTGTCAGCCATGTCTTTCCAGGCTGACAGATACTGGACCCCCTTGGATTGACACCAAAAGCTAAGCTAGTTGTTGAAGTCAATCATTTTTTGTTTATTCTGAAGGAACAGTATGCTGAGAGTGTTTTGGAGGTGAAAAGAGTGTCAGATAGAGTGATGTTTATGAAGCTGGAAATTGATGGTGTAATGATGAATGTTGTTAGTGCATATGCTCCACAAGTTGGGTGTGCAATGGATGAGAAAGAAAATTTTTGGAGTGAATTGGATGAAGTGGTGATGACTGTACCCAAGGGTGAGAGAGTAGTGATTGGAGCAGATTTCAGTGGGCATGTTGGTGAAGGGAACAGAGGGGATGAGGAAGTGATGGGTAGGTATGGTGTTAAACAAAGGAATGCAGAAGGTCAGATGGTAGTGGATTTTGTGAAAAGGATGGACATGGCTGTGGTGAATACATATTTTAACAAGAGGGAGGAGCATAGGGTGACATACAAGAGTGGAGGAAGATGCACACAGGTGGATTATATCTTATGTAGGAGGGCCAGTTTGAAGGAGATTGGAGACTGTAAAGTGGTGACCGGAGAAAGTGTCGTTAGGCAGCATAGGATAGTGGTTTGTAGGATGATGTTGGTTATCTAGAAGAGGAGGAGGAGTGTGAGGGCAGCACCAAAGATCAAGTGGTGGAAATTGAAAAAGGGTAATTGTGAGGTGGAGTTCAGGGATGAGTTAAGGCAGGCACTGGGTGGCAGTGAAGAGTTATCAAATAGCTGGGTAACTACAGCAGAGCTAGTAAGGGAGACGGCTAGAAAGGTGCTTGGTATCACATCTGGACAGAGGAAGGATGACAAGGAGACATGGTGGTGGAATGAGGAAGTACAGGAGAGTATACAGAGCAAGAGGTTGGCAAAGAAGAAGTGGGATTGTCAGAGAGATGAAGAAAGTAGACAGGAGTATAAGGAGATGAGGTGCATGGCAAAGAGAGAGGTGGTGAAGGCTAAGGATAAGGCATATGAAGAGTTGTATGAAAGGTTGAACACTAAGGAGGGAGAAAAGGACCTGTACCGATTGGCTAGACAGAGAGACCGAGCTAGGAAAGATGTGCAGCAGGTAAAGGTGATAATAGTCACAAGCGAGGAGAGTGTGTTGAGGAGATGGAAAGAGTACTTTGAGGGGTTGATGAATGAAGAGAATGAGAGGGAGAGAAGGTTGGATGATGTAGGGATAGTAAATCATGAAGTACATTGGATTAGCAAGGAGGAAGTAAGGATAGCTATGAAGAGAATGAAGAATGGAAAGGCTGTTGGCCCAGATGACATTCCTGTGGGAGCATGGAGGTGTTTAGGTGAAATGGCAGTGGAGTTTTTAACCAGATTGTTTAATGAAATCTTGGAAAGTGAGAGGATGCCTGAGGAATGGAGAAAAAGTGTTTTGGTACCGATTTTTAAGAATAAGGGCGATGTGCAGAGCTGTAGTAACTACAGAGGAATAAAATTGATCAGTCACAGCATGAAGTTATGGGAAAGAGTAGTGGAAGCAAGGTTAAGAAGGAACGTGATGATAAGTGATCAGCAGTATGGTTTCATGCCAGGAAAGAGCACTACAGATGCAACCTTTGCTCTGAGAGTGTTGATGGAGAAGTACAGAGAATTTCGGAAAGAGTTGCATTGTGTTTTTGTAGACTTGGAGAAAGCATATGACAGGGTGCCTAGAGAGGAGTTGTGGTATTGTATGAGGAAGTCAGGAGTGTCAGAAAAGTATGTAAGAGTGGTACAGGATATGTACAAGGGTAGTGTGACAGCGGTGAGGTCTGCGATGGGAGTGACGGATGCGTTTAAGGTGGAGGTCGGGTTACATCAAGGATCAGCTCTGAGCCCTTTCTTATTTGCAGTGGTGATGGACAGGTTGACAGATGAGATCAGACAGGAGTCCCCGTGAACTATGATGTTTGCAGATGACATTGTGATCTGTAGTGAGAGTAGGGAACAGGTGGAGGAGACCCTGCAGAGATGGAGATATGCTCTAGAGAGAAGAGGAATGAAGGTCAGCAGGACTAAGACAGAATATATGTGTGTGAATGAGAGGGAGGATAGAGGAATGTTGAGGATGCAAGGAGTAGAGGTGGCAAAGGTGGATGAGTTTAAATACTTGGGGTCAATAGTTCATAGTAACGGTGAGTATGGAAGAGAGGTGAAGAAGCGAGTACAGGCAGGATGGAGTGGGTGGAAAAGAGTGTCAGGAGTGATTTGTGACAGACGAGTACCTGTAAGAATGAAAGGGGGGAAGGTCTACAAGAGGGTAGTGAGACCAGCTATGTTATATGGGTTGGAGACCATGGCATTGACAAAAAGGCAGGAGTTTGAGCTGGATGTGGCAGAATTAAAGATGTTAAGATTTGCACTGGGTGTGACGAGGGTGGACAGGATTAGGAATAAGTATATTAGAGGGTCATCCCAGGTTGGAAGTTTTGGAGACAAAGCCAGAGAGGCACGATTACGTTGGTTTGGGCATGTGCTGAGGAGGGATGCTGAGTATATTGGGAAAAAGATGCTAAGGATGAAGCTACCAGGTAACAGGAAAAGAGGAAGGCCTAAGATAAGGTTTATGGATGTGGTGAGAGAGGACATGCAGGTGGTTGGTGTGACAGAGCAAGATGCAGAGGACAGGAAGAAATGGAAACAGGTGATCTGCTGTGGCGACCCCTAATGGGAACAGCCAAAAGATGATGATGATTGTGGCATCATCCTGGGTGAAGGTAAAATGCTACTTAGTGATAGGACATACCTGCCTGGGACAAATAATCTGAGAGTTCAGTCATGTCTCTCTTCATATTGTCCAGAGAGGTATATCTCAAGTTGTTCACTCCAACATATACTATGACAGAGTCATAACAGTAATTATTGAGTGATGAGTGTGTGTATGATTTGATGGATCCTGGCTCCTGACAAGCAGCTAACTGTGACTTTCTCCTTGTCCACCTTAGTGAGGGGGACATCTGTGCGTCTCACAGGACATTAGGTTTTGAGGTGTCTATCCCTTAGGGGTTTATTTGCTGAGACATTTGTATGTGTGTCTTCATGTACCAGTATATGTGATCTATTTGCACTTGTGAGGTCTCTGGTCCTTTGGCAGGCTCTCATTGATTACCTCCATGTAGGTGGATCTGTGTGACTTGACCTTGGCTTGTGTGAGAGGAGAGGCGTGTGTGCTGCCAATCTGTTTGATGTGTTGTTTATTGTTACATGAGAACATTGATTCCAGCTTCATGGTATAGTTACATCTCTCACATATTGTATTTATTTTCTTTAGGATGAAGTGGTTGTCAGTATACATGAGGCAATTACTGCACTGCTCTAGGATGCCCATGTCAATCAGGCTATCTGGTGAAATGTTTGGAAACTGGCTATCCATCATAGCAGATTAAACCATAAGTACTAGTTGGGGAGTGAGCAAGTTGAATTAGCTTTTGCTGTGAGACTAATTCAACCACCTAAACAAGGGGACTTATTCTGTTTAGGATTGAGGGGGGTGTGGTGATGCTGCTCAGTGCTGAGCTGAGTTGCCTGCAGTGTGCAGCGGAGTTGCCCACAGTACAGCAAGGAAGCTTTGTAGGGTTCAACTGACAAACGTTTAGGGAAAAAATAGCTTCTAAGAGTTTGCTACTACAGATGGCACCGCTAACCCCCAATGTGAGAGTGTTCAATCTCGCCGTTTGTTCTTACACCTGCGTTCGGAGCCGATCCTCGGCTCCGTGTCGGCCGCTTGGCAAAGCTCTGCATCGAGAAGAAGCTCGAGACCAACCTAACTCCCACAATCCCCCTCTGCCTTTACCTCAGATCTAGTTTGCCGCTGCAACGTTCGCATCATTTTGATGAGCTCGGACCACCTCAAAGCTAAGATTAATTATTTCTTATATTTCTTGTATTATTTTATATAAAAAAATTCTCTTAAAGTTGACTGTGTGTGTGTGTGAGTAGTGTATCGAGGGTTTCTCGGTTCCGTATATAGTTTTTATATACTTTCTTTGAGTTATTCCCTCGGGGCCTACCCCACCCTTTAACTTTACTGGAGTTGACTATTGGATGTGACTTTATTAACAGGATTTGACAAATTTTACTGGATTTGACAAGTTTTACTGGATTGGACAATTAGTACTGGCTATTTCACTGTTTTCTGGATTTGACTTTGTAAACATGTCTGAAAAAGCTAAATCAGGCTTCAAACGGTGCCAATGTGGACAGAAAATGTCTGTCACAGACAATCATAGTTCCTGCGTCTACTGTCTTGGCCCGCTCCATCTGCAGGAAGACTGCTCCATCTGCCATTCTTTCAGTGGAAGGGTCATGACAGATAGGCGCAGGAAACTTATGGATAGGGGCCTTTTGAAGCCTGCATTCCAAGAGGCTCTGGATGCATCAGACCAGGCATCTAAATCCTCGAAGGAATCGAAGACGTTGGAGCCCAAGTCATCGGCTCCGAGCTCTTCATTCAAAGTTCGATCACCGGTTCCACAGACTTCGGGGCCGAGTGTTGAACTGTTGTCAGTTACCGAGCCTCGAGTCTTGGAACCGGTGACGGAGCTTCCTCCTCCTGCACTTTTGAGGTCGGCTCCGTCTTCGATTCCTTCGACGCGTTCTTCCAGGCCCCTCTCCGACACCGATGTAGACCGCGTGGTGCAGAAATTGATGGAGAATATGGCCTTGTCCAAACTCATCTCTGTCTCCTCCCAGTTGGTGTCGAGACTCGAAGGCCTTCCCTTATCTCCACCTGTTCCTCCTCCGAGGCCTATCCAGTCTTCAGAGCCGGGAGAGGCTGATCTGGTGATTGTGGAGCCCTCGGTGTCGGAACCGTCTTTTTCTCGGTCGGCACCGTTCTCCTCGACTCCGTCGGACCCAGTACCGGAGTCTCGGAGCCGAAGATCCATCCTTGGGTCCGGGACTGAGAGTCGGACCGATGTTTCGGTTCCGACACTCCCTCTCGGCTCGGATCGACTCGGCTCCGTCCTCGGGGTCGATGCCTTCGGTGCCTATCTCGGGGAATGCTCCGATTTCTTCGGAACTGGGGGATACCTCGACTCGGGACCCAGGGGCCTTGGACCTCATGAGGAAGGTGTTGTCTACTCAGACAACCACTTCAGCAGAAACAGCTTCTCCTTCCCATAAAGTTCCGTTATCCTTCTCTGCACCCACAGCTACATCTAAGCGTCGAGCACCAGTGTCTCAGCCACCCCTAGAGGGTGCCCCCTCTTCCTCGCAGGCTTCTTCGGATGCCCCCCCGAGGAAGTTCCGAGGAAAAGATTGTGTAAGAGGAGACACTTAGATTCTCCACAAGAATACTTGACATCGGACACTGACTTGGATGAGTCAGAAGGGTCCCCAAAATCACCCTCAGAGGATGTCTCCTTTTCTGACATCCTGGAGATCCTAAAGCAGAGAGGTGATCCTTCCCCCTTCTGAGGATGAGTCAGTCTTGCTGAAGGCATTCGGTGCTCGCCCTTCCTCCTCCTGGGTCACTCCGCCCTTCGATGAGTTGATGGAACTGATTGCTCGAAGGGCGTGGGAGACACCTGACACGGTGGAGCCAGTCCCTAGAAAGCCTAATAAATATAATACTGCCCCCCAAGATAAGGCTTATCTGACAAAGGGAGTGCCAGTGGACGCTATGGTGGTGGCAGCGGCCACGAAAAAGGAGATGTCTGAATCTTCCTCATCTGTCCATCTGCCTAACAGAGATTCTAGGACTATGGACAGGTATGGGAAGCGCATTTTTAGTTCAGCGGCTTTTTCTATGCGATCCCTGAACTATTTGACCCACTTCACACGGTTACAGAGGGATCTAATCAAAGTGTTGGGAGATACCCTCCAGGGTACTACAGATGCTGCTGTCTCGGAGAAGGTTACAGCACATCTCAATACCCTTACATCTATTGCAAACTCGTCCATGAGGCTGATCTCATACGCAGCCGAAGGATCGAGTAGGGCAGCGGCTTCAGCGATTGCTCTTCGTAGACAATCCTGGATGCACTTATGTTCCTTTGCGGAAGCCTTCAAGTCTTCCTTTACTAACGCCCCATTTGATGGTGCCACTCTCTTTGGCCCCAAAGTAAAGGAGACCCTTACCCGGTGTGAGCAAGAGGGAAAGACTCTGTCTGCTGTCGGAGTCCGTTTTTCCACCCCATCCAGACCGTACCCCAAAGGGCAACGTGGTGGAAAAATGTGGTTTCGAAAACCACAAGGTTCTTTCCCAGGAACACAGGGTGATGCCCCCTCTAGAGGCAGAGGAGGGGGCAGAGGTGGAAGACGTCGCCCTGGCGGCAGAGGGGGTCCGCAAAACCAAGGTGACAGGGATATACTCCCCGGAAACCTTTCCAGCACTCCTGAGAGGAGGCCCGACTGTCCTGCTCTGGAGGCAGTCGGGGGTCGCTTAGCTTTATACCCTCAGGCCTGGCAAAGTCTTACATCAGACAATTGGGTAAAAAGCATTGTTACCAGAGGTTACAGAATTCCCTTCCTATTGCCCCCAATTCCGCTGAAAAGACTCCCAGATGTGCCGCCCCATCTGCGAGGCCCTGCAGCTATAGAAATTTCAAAGCTGCTAGAAAAAGAGTCATCCAACCAGTCCCAGCGGACCAAAGAGGATTCGGAACTTACTCAAGGTTCTTTTTAGTTCCAAAAAAGACAGGGGACTGGAGGCCAATTCTGGACCTAAGCAAACTCAATACCTTCATCAAAAAAGAAAAGCTCCGGATGGTCACGCTTCAATCGATCCTTCCATTTTTACAGAAGGACAACTGGATGTGCTCAATAGATCTAAAGGACGCATACTACCACATCAAAATGGCCAGGGCGTCCAGGGATCACTTGCGCTTCCGGCTGGGAGCCAGTCATTTTCAGTTTCGAGCCCTGCCCTTTGGTCTGACCTCAGCCCCCAGGGTTTTCACCAAATGTATGGCAGTGGTAGCGTCTCACTTGAGACGCCTGGGATTCCAGGTGTTTCCGTATCTGGACGACTGGCTCCTTTCTGCCACCACCGAGCGTCGACTGATTCAGGCCAGGGATTACACACTACAACTTTGTGTTCATCTCGGAATTTCCGTAAATTTCGAAAAATCATTACTACAGCCATCACAGCATATCTCATTCATAGGAGCAGAATTGGATACGCGTTGCTTAATTCTAAGGCTTCCTCCAGAAAGGATAGCCTCCCTACAAAACCATATATCTCTTCTTCTATCATCCAGAAAATCCCCAGTGAAACTGGTTCTGAAGGTTTTGGGTCTCATGGCAGCTTCTCTCATTGCGATACCCTTGGGAAGACTGCACATGAGAGTTCTTCAATGGCTACTGTTTGCACAATGGTTGTTCCAACAGTTACCCCTGACGCACGAAATTCACATCACAAACATATGCAAATCACACCTGGCTTGGTGGCTACGGACTTGCAATCTTTCCAGCGGAAGACCATTTGTGCTACCCACGCCGACAGCAACGGTGACCACGGACGCTTCCCTGATAGGGTGGGGGGGCATCTTTCAGGGACAGACAGTCCAGGGCGAATGGACCAATTTGGAATGCAATCTGCACATCAATGTTCTAGAGTTGAGGGCAGTGTTTCTAGAGTTGCAACACTTTGCTCCCCTCCTTCCTCTAGGGACAATTGCAGTTCAGACGGGACAATATGTCCGTAGTCTGGTACATAAACATGCAAGGGGGAACCAAGTCTTATCAACTATGCAGAGAGGCCATGAGAATCTGGCAATGGGCGGAATCCACGGGTCGCTTTCTGATAGCAACGCACATCCCGGGGTTATCCAACGTCATAGCGGACAGGTTGAGCAGAGCCATCCTGTTACCTCACAAGTGGTCCCTCAAACAGTCAGTTGCGAAGGAAATATTTCGCAAGTGGGGCCAGCCTTCCTGCGATCTGTTTGCGTCTCCAATGAACGCCAAATGCAGAAGCTATTTTGCCCTATTACCCCCTCCAGGGGAAGTCCCCAGGGACGCTCTGGTTCACGATTGGCCCCCGGGTCTCCTGTATGCTTTTCCTCCTGTTCCCCTGATTTCAAAATTTCTACAGAAAGCCAGCAACCTGCAAAGGACAATTATCCTCATTGCCCCATTCTGGCCTCGTCAAATCTGGTTTCCCTTTGTTCTGGCACACCAAATTCGGGAACCCTGGATCCTGGACCCAGAGCCGGATCTGCTGACCCACTCGTCAGGGGCTCTCCACCCGTCACTTCTCTCCCTCAGACTAGCAGCTTGGCTGCTCCACTTCCCTTCTTAGCCAGGTCTGATCTTCTATCCCCTGCAGTTCAAAATATCCTGGTGGCTTCTCATAAAGCTTCCACTACAAAGATTTACACTAGTAAATGGAAGCGTTTTGCGCACTGGGCAACTACACAGCAATTGGATCCCGTAATAGCTCCTCTGAATAAGGTCTTGGAGTTTTTAACTGAACTGTTCCACCAAGGGGCTTCTCCTGCCACCCTGAGAGTGCAATTAGCTGCCATTTCAAACTTTCATGTGGGAGAAAGTGGGGCTCCTATTATGGCTCACAGACTTTGTAAGGCCTTTCTAAAAGGATCTTTCCATATTAGACCACCAGTTAGAAGTCCTACTTCACCTTGGAACTTGAACCTTCTTTTATCACAGCTGATGCTACCACCTTTTGAACCAGCCTCTTCCTGTCCTTTGAAGTTTTTGTCATGGAAGACCCTTTTTCTGGTGGCTATCACATCGGCCAGGTGGGTATCGGAGCTTCAAGCTCTTTCAGTTAAACACCCTTATTTGATCTTTCACCCTGATAGAGTATCTCTTCGCACTAATCCATCCTTTCTTCCCAAAGTTTGCTCCGTTAATAATATTAATCAGTCCATTGAACTCCACACCTTTTTCAAAAAACACTCCAATAAGTTGGAATATATGTTACACAAGTTAGATGTTCATAGACAACTCAGATTTTACTTGGACAGAACAAAGGATCGCAGAAAAACAGACCAGCTCTTTATAGCCTTCGCAGACAGCAAGAAGGGTATGGCAGTTACGAAACGAACCCTGTCCAAATGGCTTTCTGATTGTATTATTTTTGTTTATACTGCCTCTGAGCAAACTTTACCTGTCAAGCCCAAAGGGCACTCTACAAGATCAGTATCTACATCCCTGGCTCATGCAGCCCGCCTACCGTTAGACACTATTTGTGCGGCTGCCACTTGGTCTAAACCACATACATTCATTTCTCATTACAAAGTAGACAGGATTTCTAGGGACAGGGCAACCTTTCGTTCCACTGTGCTCAGGAACGTTCTCCCCTGAGTTCCTCAGGAACATGGAGCTAGGGACGCTACCCAGGTGTAAGAACAAATGGCGAGATTAAACACTCTCACATATAGAAGTTATGTCCTTACCATAACGTTCCATGTGGAGTGTTCATCTCGCCTTTGTTCTTACATTACCACCCTCCCACCCTCAGGAAGAACGTCCAGTTTAGGTGTCTGGTTTGTTTCTCCTGCTTCTGCCTTTAGCAGTTGTTGTGGCTATATTTTTTTTTAGCTATGTTTATTCTTGTTTGGCATGAATGTGTTATGCTCTCTTCTGTTGACTTCTGGTTTGCTTGCAAACTAGATCTGAGGTAAAGGCAGAGGGGGATTGTGGGAGTTAGGTTGGTCTCGAGCTTCTTCTCGATGCAGAGCTTTGCCAAGCGGCCGACACAGAGCCGAGGATTGGCTCCGAACCCAGGTGTAAAAACAAAGGCGAGATGAACACTACACATGGAACGTTATGGTAAGGACATAACTTCTATTTTGTGTGGTGCGCAGCTACACGTAAATGAAAGGCTTATATACAGGCAAAATTATGCAATTTTAATCTAGTCTGCCAATAGGAAATCACACAATGATCTTTCCACCAGCAATCCCCAGCTCAGACAAGGCTATATCCACACTCTTCTGCCACAAGGGTGCAGGGGAGCCCTTCTTAATGTAAAATGCCTGGATATGAGTTCTAGTGTATCAAAAGCAGGCTAGATTCAGCAAGTAAGGATCTAGTCTAGGCTAGCTAAGCAATATTACAGTACAAAACAACTGCATATAATGAAGCAGACACAGACAGAAGAAAAAAACAGTAAAAAGGGCACCAATGAATGTAGTAAAACAGTTAAGTGTAGTAGATCAGCACACTTCCGCCACAGAGGTGCAGAAAAAAAAAACTGCTTAATGTAGAATAGCTGGTTTGGAGACCAGTGTAACAAGACCACAGAAACTACCTACAACAGCCCTACAACAGATAAAATGTAATGCAGTGCAATTAACCACTTAAAGCAGCAGCAGACAGTATTTTTTTTAAAACTGCTAAAGTACAGTCATAGTATACAAGAGAAGTGCAAAAAATATTTAGAGCCCTTTTGTGCTTTTCCCAACTCAGACAGAAAAGGAAACACCTACCACCACAAGACTAATGATCCCAGTCTTCCCAATGCAAAAGCACAGTAAAGACGTGGAAGAGACAATGAGAGGCAAAATGCACTTTTTCAATAAAAGCAAAAGGAAAGGCAAATCAATAATTGAATGCAACAACAGCAGTATAGAAAGGGAGGGGCTTATTAAGTTCAATTTACAGTAGGGGTGTGCAGCTTAGAAATCACCAGGTTTAAAAAAGCAGATCAACAAAGTGGAGGGTAGGTGGGAAACGCAAGCATGGCATCCCCAGCAGTGCTTTAGTTTCTGCAAGCTTGAAATATTTTCAGCAAAAGACAAAGGGCCAGAAATTCACTGTGTTTTTAAGTATCACTCAAGAGACAATTGACCAATGAAAGAAACGTTGAAATATGCAGCCTAGAAAATTTAAGTGTCTTTCTCCCACATAGAACAAAACCACCAGACCAAGCAGATTTCTTAAAACAGAAAGCACTCTGTCATAGACAAAAAATCCCCAGCAGTGCATTAGTTTCTGCAAGCTTGAAATCTTTTCAGCAAAAGCAAACCATTGCACATTGGTTGTCCTCTGGTATTGAGTTTTTGATTAGGAATAAGGATAACAGTGTAGAGTGTTGGATCCTGGCTGCAGCTGACTTAGCAAAACTTATCAGAAATATAGTCCTCTTTACACAGGGGAAAAACACAATCCAGTTGAGGGTTTCAGCGATCTTTATTAAATGATGGACAAGTGTTCTTGTCTGATTCCAAATTTACAATTGAGCAGCTTAAATAGTACCAGGTCTGCCTATTTAAGGAGGTGTGTACCTGGTTTCTCCTTGTGACCCTTAAGTTACAAAGTCTTATATCCTTTTACACGTTGAGTGTTAGTTGGTATTGTTTTGTTACACCCACCATGGCAAGGTGAATACAGGCAAGGTAAAGGTGCTTTCCACCAGGGCTATGCCTCTTCAGTGATGTGTTGGAAAAGAGTAGACTGTAGAAGTATTCCAGAGGCAGCAATTTGGTCCTCTGTCCATATGTTTATGACGCACTGCAAGCTGGGGGCCTTTCTAGATCCAGAGCAGGCTTTGTTAGGACTGTTCTCCAGGGACTCCTGGACGCTTATCCCTCCTCCTTCCAGGTTAGGTAAGTTCTGTTGATCTAACTGAATGCCAGTAAGGCAGTCTGATTGTTGAACACAGTACAGTTGCATCAGTCCAACATACGTGTAACAGTACATGTTCATAGAACATACTGCTTTACTGGCAGTGCCCATCCACCATCCCCCTTTTTGTGTGTACATAGTTTGGTTTACCATGGTGTAGTAATCTGTGAACTTTATTGTGTGTGTTTTTGGTATGGGAACAGGAAATGTTTGCAAAGCTTGTGTTTCCATCTTCTCTTCTTGCTTGACCCTAAAAAACTGAAAGAGTCCTGTACTACCAGGTCATTGGTCCATCACATCCACAGACAAGTGGGGAGGGGGGATTCTAAGCTTTAATAAACTGCCAAAAGAGAGTGGAAGGGCAGTACTACTTGAATGCTAATAAGTCAGTGTTTTCTGCAAACGTACAATTTCAGTTAAGTAGAATTTACACTAGTGTGCTTTTTACAATCTAAGGAGTGCTTGTTGAGAGAGGAGTTGTTTGGTAAGCCTCCTAGTATTGAGGTTTTGAAGACTAACATTGCCCAGAAAGGCAGTATGAGAGTGAACAAAGTTTTAGATAATATATGAAAGCCTTGTGGGACAAGCAGTTAGGGCTGTCTACCATCTTCTCCCATGTTGATAAATATTGAATCCCCTTTGAATGGCAACAGAAGCTAAGCCAGCTACTGAAGTCAATAATCTTTTGTGTATTATCATCATTCATGGTGATGGTAAAATACTGCTCAAGGCTGGGTTCATACCTGCCTCAGATACATATTCCAAGAGCTCCATCATGTCCCTCTTTAAATGGTCCAAAGAGGTACGCCTCAAGTCATTTACACCCAAGTGTACTATAACTGTGTCATATGTGTTCATGTGATACAAGGACATGAGTGCCTGTTTGATGTGTTGAATCCTGGCACCTGATAGGCAACTAACTGTGACCCATTCCCTTGCACAGCCTGGTGAGTGGTGCATCACTGTATCTCACAAATGAGTCAACTATGACTAGCATGTTGGATTGTTTGGAGGTTTGCCTTATAGGCTTTTCAGTTGAGCCATTTTGACTCTTTGACGTAGGTTTCAAGGTGGGTGCTGTCTGTGTTTTGTGTTTGTGAGGTTGCTGTGGGTACTTGTTCTTAGGTTACATTTAGGAGGCCTTTGTGGTTTCAGTACATTACTTTTAAGAACCTTAGCATATATAGGTCAGTGTCTGTCCTGATGTGTGAATGATAGGTTTAGTGTGGTGTTGAGCATTGCTGACAACCTTCTTATTTTTAGTGCCTTCATGTGAGAGTTTTGCCTTCAGTAGCATTAAATAACTGCATCTCTCACACACTGTGTCAATTTGTTTAAATTGTACATGGTTTTCAGTAAACACACGACTATTGTTACATTGTCTCAGGATGCCCATTTCAACAAAGCCAGCGAAAGAGATGGTTGTAAAGCACAAACCTATATTTCCAGGTGCTTACTAATGTGGGCTGAAGGGGGAGTAGCGCCTGTGAGATTTAGAGTTAACTACTGGAGGTGGTCTCTGTCTGGCAGAGGAGATAGCACTTGTCTTAACATAGCTGCATATGGGTCTATATCAGATTATCGAAGTTTTACTACTTCGAATCAGTAAACATCGATCACTACTTATCGAAGTAGTAAAACGTCGAATCATCCTTTTTTTTTAAACACCCCCCCCCCCGCTACTTAAATATACCAACTACGAGACCGTACTACAGTGAAGTAAACAGAAATCTCCCCTTACATTTACACATTCGATATTCTAAGCATTCGCTGTTGTGTCGACAATAACAGATTTTATATTGTCGGCTCTCGACAATGTAATATAGATCCAGCTGCATACAGCTAGGAATCAGTGATCCTTGTCTGTCTGTCTCTCATCAGAAGCAAGGGAGTAACATTAATCCCAAGCTGCTTCCTGAAAAGTATTATTAACCCAGATATTGCTGGGTTCAGTACACTGCTGTAGTCTTCTCTTGTTAGGCACCCTGGATAGAACCTACAGCAGCTGAATATAACAGACAGCCAAGCTGAACAAAGGACCTGGAGAGGAAGACTAAGAAGTAATGTCCCTCTGCTCCTTCTCTAACCAGGGGCAAAACAAAAGTACTGTTCCTTTTCTGACTCTTGAGAAGCAGTTCCTAGGTTTTCCAGGGATTTGTAGTCTATTCCCAAATGTTAATGATTTTAAAAATAATATGGAAAAGGTGATTAATACTCTTGAATATTGCACTGCACACTAAGTGAGTGGGATGATAGGAAAGAAGGGCTAATTCAAGATTTAAGAGTCTAAGGGGAGGGCCTTCCCAGTCAGATATTTCAGTGCACAGTAGGATGAGCCGATGAGGTGAGACTGGTAGGAGCTTCTAAAGTCAAATTTACAGTGAGGGTGGACAGCTCAAATCCACCAGTTTTAGAAACACATCACAACCTCAGCAAGTGGGTGGGCAAAAACCAGTGCAGTCACACACCAGCAATAGTCTTACAGCATTTGCAACTAAATAAGAATGAAGCTAAATAAGCAATCCCTTTCCTTAACTCCTCTCATTAAGTAGCTAGATTTAGTTTCTTTTCAATTTGTGACTGGAAAAAGATTTTTTCTAACTGACCCTAGCAAAGAACTTTTAATAGGGTTGCCACCTTTTGTTGCGGCTAAAACCAGAGTAAGGCCACACCCTTTGCATCACCCGTAACTCTGCCCATTCCTGCCCCTCCCACTTATGCCCAGCCCCTTTTGTGATGTCACTGTGATGTCAGTGGAAGGGAACACCCTCTTCTGTTCCTGATGCCTGCTTTCAGCCGATTTACTAAGCTTTTTTACAGAAAAGCATAGTAAATCAGCCGATGTAACTAACTCCAGTAGTCTGTTTCCTTTTTTAAAACAGAATACCAGAGTTTGTACAGTGTTTTCCAGACCATCGGAGAATCAATTTGATTTCTAGATAGTCCAGAAAAAAAAAAATAGATAGGTGGCAACCCTAACTTTTAAAACTCCAAGAAAAACATGTTAAGGTAAATAAAAAGGTAAAATAAAACTAACAGTAATATAATAAGAGCAAAAAAGTAAATATCCAAACCTTAAATGAAGAAATCCAATCCAAAATCCAATGCAGTCACACTCCAGCAACAGTCTCACAGCACTTAACAGCTAAATAAGAAATCATGGGCTCCGATCACCCCACTAAGTCTCTCAATTGAATTATTTTTCTATCAGTGAATTGAAAAGAATAACTGAACCTAGCCAAGAACTTTTACAAAATGGTGTTAGGTGTCAACAGGTAAACAACGTTGTAGTGGTTGAGATGATAGATAAATAGTACTTGCACAACATCAGTAAACCCTCTGTTGGTGTATGGTAACACCTGACAACTGCTGACACCTGCTCTTAAAATGTGTTCCTGCCATTGAGGCTTACCCCTTCAGCACTAACTGTATATATTAGCATGCAAGGAACAATGATATATGCTGTGAAACAGGGCTTTAACAAGACAAAATGTCATGGCAACTGTTTTGGATGGGCTGCCTTTGAACTGATCATTGTAGCAGTGATAATGAAACCCTCTCCTGATATGATCAAGTTGCAGCATGTACATAGCACGCAGGAGGACACAGTATAGCATACTGAGGAACTGTGCAGCAAAGATAACGACCAGTGCGTCTGTTAACAGCAGAAGTCACCATCTGAGTGCACCTAGACAGGAAGGAGACAAACTACTGAAGAACTGTATTACAGACCCCAGAGAATTATCTCCAGGCATTTCAAGAGGATCAGGTGGTCAAACATATCAAAGGTAGCAGAGAGAGCTCAAGGCAATCCAGTACAGAGTAAAACCTCTGGTCGCTTGCCACAAGCAAATCACTGACCACTCAAATGAGTGCAGTCTAAGTATTATGGAAAATTCTAATGCCAGAGTTGATGAGCTTTCAGGAAGGCTTTGTGCTGTAGAGTTTCCACTTTCTTGATAACCTTCCCAGTAAAGGGATGGTTCTGGATAGGGCAGTAACTGTCTAGCTTGTCCAGATCCATGGTTAAATTCTAGAGAACTATTAGAATTAAAGCTTCATTTAAATATGATGAAAAGAGACCAGTTTGCAAAGAGGAGAGAACAGTTTTGAAGATAAAGAGAGCACAGACATCAAAACAAGATATCAGAAGTGTGTTAGGTCCAAGGGCCAGCCCACAATTTGGGGCACATAAGTTTGGAAGCAGCTATACAAACTCATCAAAGTTAAGCTGTTTGAACTCACTCCATATTGGGTCTGGAAGATCTCCGGATGGACAGTCTGCCTGCTGTGTCACATAGCAGTCAACCTGATCACAGACACAGCTGAAAATAATTAGCGTCAATGCCAAAAAGCTTTTCTTCAGCCATTGTGGTAGAGGTACTTGCTAGGGTGCTTAGCAGAGTGTGTGTGTCTGGCTTCATGTGTGAGTGTATGCATGAGTATATGTCTGCCTGGGAGGTTGCAGTAGAGGCTGCCAGTGAGGGGGTAGATTAGCTAAGTGTGTGTGCATGTGTATGTTTGGGGGGGGGGGGGGCTGTCTTTCCTTCACACTTCCCTAGACTAACATATAAATCCTGGAACATTGTGGAGACACTAGACACCAAGAATAACTCTATAATATTGTGTCTTACCATGCCTTAATGGCACTTATGTTCAGGGGAACAGCAGCCACCAAAGAGAACTCTGTTGACAGCATGCCTAAA
Source organism: Protopterus annectens (assembly GCF_019279795.1). Classification (NCBI taxonomy): domain Eukaryota; kingdom Metazoa; phylum Chordata; order Ceratodontiformes; family Protopteridae; genus Protopterus; species Protopterus annectens. The sequence continues at coordinate 850,861,543 of NC_056734.1, forward strand.
CGGTACCTGCTCAAGATATGGGTCAAATGGGGAGAAATACTAGCCACCAAGGAGAACTCTCTTGATAGCATGCCTTAGCAGCACTTAGGGTCATGAGGAGAACACTAGCCAACAGGAATAACTGTACACTGTTGTGACTTAGTGGCATTTTACAGGACATGAGTGGGGGGAGAAGACTAACCAGCAGGTATAACTGTACATTATCATGCCTTAATGGCACTTAGTAAACAAAAATAGACAACATGGGTCAGGGAGTACTAGGCAACAGAGTTATCTCTATAATATTGTGCCTGAAAGGCACTTAAGGATGACATGTGTTTGGGGGAACACTAAACCCCAGGAATACTCTGTATAGAATGCCATAAAGACATGTATAAAATAAAAATGATGTGGGTCGGGGGATCATTATCCCCAGAAGTGCTTGCATGGAATCCATCATAGATTTCTAACATGAAATCATATGTTCTCTGCTACCAGCTGCCTTGATTTGAACACAGATGCTCTGACATCCAGCAGAATGGCTTCCCTCTCTGTTCCTTTTAGTCTGAGTCAGGACTTCCCTGTCAGCTGCCACTCCTGTCCTTTTACTAAGAGTACTGGACTGAGAGTTGTCTGACCATACACACACACCCCCATAACTGCCCACTGTCACCTCCACATTATCACTGAAGGTGGAGAGGCACATGGTATATAATCAAACAATGTGACATCACTAAGCTAACTATGAAGGGCTGCATTGTCAAAGGATCTTTATTCATGACAGACATGACAAAGCCGCATATAGAAGGAAGTTTTGCAGATGCAAGATGTTTGCCAGTGACTGCAAATCAAGTATACTTAAGGAAGATAGTTGTGTGGGTGAATCAGCAGTATGGGGGATGAAAGTGTTACCATCCAACAAGAAGTGCTTTGTTGGACCCCTTACTTCCTTGCATTACCTTTTTCTATAAATTATTTAAGTTATTGTTGTTGATTAAAGCATATTTCTTATATTTTAATGCTTGTGGTACCAAGGTTTCTAGTTTGCTTTTTTTATTTACCGTGGTCACGGTAAGTGGTTTCTTTGTTTTTACGTAAATTTGGGATGATACACACATACCTATAGTGGTACTACTAGATGCTAGCTTGGAGGATAATATAAAACGATCACAGGCATCCATGAAGATCTCTGTGTGCTTTGTACATAGTTGGCCAGGCTATTATGCTTTTGCTTTGTGCATTTTCCTTAGTTCCAATCCATCTCTTTTGACTTCAGTGGCATTCTGCCACTCTTGGACATGTGGAATTTATTTGTAATACATGCTTGTCGTACTCTTGTGTATATGTGTCCTTCCACAGCCACATAAATTACCATGCTCTATCATTAGTGAATTTCTAAGTAAGTGTGTGAAGTGCAAGGTGGTATTTCTATGTAATACATGTTGAGTCTTGCTCCACTGTATATAAACCTTGTTCCTTGCAGTAGGTGCAGGGTCCCTGGCCTTTATGTGGCACATCTGTCACATTTTGTGCATCATTACCATTAGTATGTTTACTCATCATCATCACATGCTGCTGCTGCCAGATGTACTTTCCATCCAGTTTACCATATGTAGGACCAGTACATCTGCATTTTCATCCATGGACACTTGTCCACTGTCCACATGGCCATGTTCTGGTGTGCTTCATCACTCATGTCCTTACATTGCTTGTTCTATATCACCCTAGATTTGTGCTCAATGCAATTTTGCTATGGCATGGAGCATGACCTCTGTACTCCCTGCATTACACGTTTTTGTTTTTGCACATAGAGGTCCTGTAAAGTCTGCCACATATGACTGCCTGCCGAGGCACATTGCTCCTCTCCCATGTTCACCAGTGCTTTGTTTGAGATGTTTCAGGGCTTTTGGCACACCATAACTACTGGAATGCAACTATTCTATTGCAATGAGTGTTTTGTGCTACTTCAGATGCCATCTTCTATGAATACTGTTTAGTTTATTGTGTTTCTTTGTGGATGACTCACTGACACTGAGGTGCGCACATTACTGTTTCTGCTGCTTATTCATGCTGTTTAACACATGCTTATCACTGCTGTCACATTACAGCCCAGATTGTGCTGCTTTGTGTCACTCCCTTTAGAATTTGCTTATCACTGCTGTCACATTAGATTCCTTTTTGTGCTTCTTTTTATGCAACATCCCCTTTCCACTTTATCACTGCTTTCCTATTACATTTTGTGCCACTTTCTTTGCAGCATCCCCTTTCCACTGGCCTATCACTGCTTTCACATTGCAGTGTTGTCTATACTGCTTTCTTTGCATCCTGCACTTTCAACTGTCTTATCACTACATGCACATTACAGTCCTATTTGTGCTGCTTTCTTTTAATAATGCCCTTTCCACTTTATGACTGCTCTTGCATTTTAGACCTGTTTCTGATGCTGTCTTTGTATCCTGCCATTTTCTACTCTTCTCACACTTACCTTGATGCTGATGTGAATCTAGCTATGTGTCCTGTAAAACTTTTATGATGGCCAGTTTCCCCTGAAGTAGCTGGGCTGGCTCAGCTGTGAGAAGATTACAGAGTGCCCTTCAATCCACGATGATCAAAGGCACATACACGTTACCGGTAGAGAAAATTAGGTGGTCACTTGCAAAAATGCCTTTAGCATTAGTTAAACAAGAATTTTATTCCACACTGTAAATTTTGGTGTCTGGTAACTTGAGTCCCTGCTATTATCCTGGGTCGTCCTGATTTGAGGAAATATTTTGGCTGGAAACTAGTCAATGAAACTAGATGAACTTGCATGTTATTTGTGGGGGTACAGTATATCCCATTACAGTTACCACTTGTTTCTATTAGGCCATATGATTCCTCTCTGGATATGTGTGCCCTGCAAAAGTACAAAAAATGACAAATTATTCTAAAATTTTAGAATAAAAAATATTTCCTAATATTCCCTTATGAACTGCATACATTATTTTTTTGTATTTGAAACATCTTACTGTTGTATGAAATAATATAACCATCTCAAATTCTGTAAGAGAAAGCTTTGATTTTTGGCAAACTAGAAAAGAAAAAGTAAAGTTCCAGTTCTTAGCAGTGATTGTGGGTGCAATCCGTCCTGTAAAATATTGTTCCCACAAAAACCGTTTCACTTTAGAGTTGTAACCCTATAGCCCAATTGAAGCCATTAAGTTCAGCTACTGTAAACTGCCAGTTCAGAACAAAATCCCATAAAAGGATGGCTTGGTCATGATGTTTCTAGAGATCCACACAAAAGTTGTATACAGCAGCCTCCTGGCAAATGATGACTTATGATAAAGTGCCTTGCAGCAAGATTTGTATCTGGCATTTTAGTGCCGAGGATTAAAAGGTGATTTAGTAACAAGTTCTAGTCGGAAGTCTTGAGCTTGTCGTCCTTTAGTCTCTGTTAGCCTGTTACTTGACTGGGCAAGTTACTTAACCAGCCAGTGAAGGAAACACTTGTATTTAGTGTTTGCTTGGTTCAAAAAAAAAAATAATTTCTGCCTCTTGTAAGGTTTGCAAATGCTGCTTCTCTGCCTGTTTTAGTGGGGGATTATTAATCCATTAAATCAAAATTAATGATACTAACTCCATTTTTTACCTGTTCTTCTAAAGTACTTAATATCTAGACACACATTTGCCATATTTCAGTGTATGGGGTCCAAGCAAAGTTACTGAGAAAGCCTGCAAGCTCATCTTGGTTCCACTATGCAGCTATTTCATGGACTATCATGTTTATGTGTGCTTATTTAGAAATCTGTTTAAACGTGTTTGAAATCATAATGAGTGGGGTGGTCCATGGGATCTTTTGTTCATTATGATTAAGGAACTTGGTGAATCTGGGCTTACAATATTTTACTTGCAAAAGAGCTTTATAAAAGTTATATGCATTATTAACCCTTGCATACTCTTCTTACCAGTACAATATAGTGATAACATTGGACATTTGTTAAAGTGGCTTATGACTTCTTACTTGTACTTGACTCGGTTCACAAAATGATTTGATGATAAGAGTCTTAACGAAAAATTCTACATCTATCTGCCCCAGAGACACTTGCTGGTCCAGTGACAGTGACACCAACACAGTAAGCTGGTCTTACATACGAGGCCCTTTTGAGAGCTGCTGATATCCTTTCATTTCTATGATTCTTACAGTGCCTAAGCAGAGAACTTTCTCTGCATTTGTGTGTGTGTGTGTGTGTGTGTGTGTGTGTGTGTGTGTGTGTGTGTGTGTGTGTGTGTAATTTGATGAATTATATGACACTTCTTTTGAAAATGAACATAATCATTTTTTTTATTGCTTCTGTGCTGTTTTTTTAATAATGGAGATTTAACTGAATTTATTGCTTAAGTGTCTGTTCTAAATATTTTTTCATAAGGTTCAGTAGAATCTGGAATGTTATTCAGCACATATTCCACTAGGAGAAGCTGTTGTACTTTGATTTATTCAATCTATTTTTCCCTTTGTTATTTATTATTCTTCACACATGGTACATTGCAGTAAAGTAATGTTTGGCAGCTACTCAGTTTAAGTTAGTACAGTTCAAGCATACTAATGTATTTTCAACTGTATACTTTGTCTTCCTTTTGCAATTACAGACATATACACTAAAATGATAGTTCAATTAGTCATTTAATACTGTAACCAAACCTCCTGTTGAAGTATAAACAGTTGAAACAAGCTCATATTCTGTTGCCAGCCATTCTGTGATTATTAAAAGCTGACTAACTTTAATTCATTGTTTGGAGCAAATGTGTAAACATATCAGTCTTTTAATTTTTACAGATTTCTATTAGTTCACAAATGCCTAAAATTTTATCATGTACCCCAGCTTGCCTGCAGTAGTTGTAAAGGCATGTATTATGACAGTATCATCACTGCCAGTATTTCTGCATAACGGTAAGAAAATTAACTGCCCTTCTGTTCACATCAAGGAGTTGTTGTTTGGAGAGCAACCTTAAATGCTTAATGTTATTTCACTTGTTGAAAATATGTTTTATGGTTTGCCCTATCTTTGTTCCTAGGTTAGTTTGTTAATGCTGTTATACTAAGTAAAAGGCTTCTACTGGCATAGTTCTACCATTGTTTCACTCACTTTCTACTAGTTGTCTGCATAGCAGACTTAAAATGTGGAAACACAAATGCATCTTGTAATGTAATAGCTTTGTGTTGTTGCACTCTATAAGTAGTTAGACTGAGTCTCTGTAAAACTCAGTCTAGAAAGGAAGGGCAAAGGCAGACCTCATGATTCTATTTAAATCTAGGTAAATGTAAAGCTATGGAAAAGCTACGCCAGATGTAAACAAACCAGCAGACTTCATTTGTTTACTTCTGAAAGTGGTTTTTTTTTAATCGTTTCATGTGTGGGTATGGGTGATGGTGCCTTTTTCAACAAAACATGTTACAAAACTACCATAATTTTCAATTCAGTCTCAATAGTATAACGTTGCTATTCAGAAATGGCCTCTATAAGGTGTTGAAAGTTGTGTATGGAAAACATGTTGTCTATCAGAAAATTAGATATGATTTAGAAAGCAAATTATACATCTGTGAGTAAGAGCTCAGTACAGCACACTAGGAAATAAATGACTAACACCCTAGACAAGCAGTTCAATTTGTTGTTCATTTTAATAGCACACTGAAAAGAGGATGTTTGTACTGAGAAGGGACAAGGACTGCAGCTACAGATAGCCTGCAGAAACACCTAACAATATCCCTCCATTACAGGAAATGAATCCAGAGGATGTCATACATAAGGTTGCAATATGTTGTCTCAATGTTAAGAACTCTGTCACATTGCTCTAAGGTTTAGGGTTCTGTCCAGTCATTGTCTGTGAGGAGTTTAGCTTGTTCTTGCATGGGGTTTTTACCTCACCTCCCTATATATATTGTATTAACCCTTGTCCATATGGACTGAGTTGTAGTGGAAAAGGGTCACAGAAAGACCCATGCATTTGTTTGATAAACAAATAAGTACACAAAAATAAAGATAAAATGATGTAACAGAATGAAGCCAAGGAAACTGGTACTTGTCTGGCTATAGTGTGCTGAAAATTAGGAGCTAAGATGTTTTTCTGTTGATGAAAAGCAATACCCACACTGTTCCACGATATCCCACACATGCTCACACATGCCATGGTGACAGTGAACTAGCATTCAGTCCCTGCTGTGACATAGTTCTTTTTGTAAAGCTTAGTACTTTGAGTACCTCATATCCATGGGTTGTTAGAGAGCATCAGTAGATTTTTGCAAATCATACTGACGAATATACCTCATAGTAACCCTCCATAATATCAACTGAGATGTTAAAGAGCCTTATTCTCAAAAGACCCAGTGTTTACACAATGCAGTGATACGTGCAGCACAAAGTCAGTTTTCCTTGACATCATATTCAAACTTTTATCTCCTTGCTAGTGCCCCTTAAAGTTTTCCATAGCACAGTTACTATTTAAAATGGTAAAACTTATTTGCTTGTACATAGTTTATTTACAGTACATTTCTGTGACAACTGACTCCACTGCTCTGCCTGTTACACATCTTGCCTTCAGCTGGCTCATGTTATACCATTTGTAAATAGGGAGACATGTATCCCTGTAGTAAATATTTTACTACACTTTGTAGCAGCTAGCATCTAGTTTGACTTCCTTTAGGACCAGAACTTTTCGGTATTATTTTGGCTGTGCTGCTCACCAGAATGCAAATAATCAGTAAATGGACCCATATACTCTGGAAAGGGTGTGTACGTTTTGGGATGGCACACTGCATGTGTGCATGAACAATTAGAGGTATTGGAAGTGCTTATTTGGAAAGGTCACCTGTGTGGGAAGAGTACACAGTATAGCAGGCCTTTGTATTTGCTTTTGTATAAATATGTGGTACTGGATGTGCTCAGCTGTTTGGGAGGCTGCTCAGGATAGCAGGTATGTGTGTTTGCATTGATACAGCATGTGGTACTGGCTGCGTTCATCAGGGAGTCACCTAATTTGGTAGGTCCACAGTATATCCTGTATGTTTGCACCAGTACAATATGTGGCACTAAATGCGCACATGGGGGTTCAAGTTTTGCGGCAATATAATGACTGTTACTGGAAGCACTCATGCAGAGAGGGAACACCTGTTCAAGATGTTCAACAGTGTAGTATGTTGTGCGTCTGTACAATGCAGTACTCTTTCTGTGGTCATTGGTCAGTCACATGGCTTCATGAAAATATGGTTCTACAAAGAGGAAAATGTGTCATGCTCTCTGATGTACGCTGTATCACACCAAACAATGGGGGGGATCCTCTAGACAGCAACAAACTTCCTCTAAAATGGGAATTGCATGGGGACTGTTTTAATAACGTGAATTGTCCGGAACCCTTTGGAGTAGTCTTTGAGCACACCACTTATCTCTTTGACATTGTGTGTCATTCAGAGCTTATAGAGGCTCTGTTCAGCCAACATCTTACTCCCAGCATAAAGAATGGGTTTCTGGCTGTTGGAAATAGAAGTCTGTTGATAAGGTAGAATAGGACCATTTTTTAATCTAGCTGCATAAATTGTGAAGTCCCTCAGGGCTCTGCATTAGGCCCATAATTATGATGACTAACCCTTGTAGATATCGCTTGCTTATCCAAAATGTAGACAATTCCAGTATTGTTGTAAATTACCAAGCTCTTGGTTTTTTTCAGCTGCTGACTGTAACTTACCTTCCCCTCTATAAATGTATGGCATAGTGCAGTTAGCTTACATCTGAATGCTATCAAAACTAAGTCAGTGCTATTGTATTCACATTTCAGTCAGTCCATTGAATCGGATTACTCTGCAACAAATGTAAACCATGACCTCATTTGGGCAGATTCAGGTATTTACATAATCTCTGGTGACAATGACAAATCCCATGTTGAAGTAGTAAGCTCCATAACTCAACCTGCAGACACTGGACATAGGAACAAAGGCTCCTGAAAACTAGGAACATCCAGCTAAAGATCTGGACATCTAATTAGCATAAAATTTGAATGGCAAATAGCAAATAACTCTTAGTTCCCACTTCTAGTAGGAATGGGGGATACTACTCAGAAACGTTTAAAAACAGTGTGTGACAAAAATTATGAAAAAATATCAACACTTTATTAAAGATATAGTGTAATATCTGTAGACTTTAATGAACCTACCTTACCATACAATGTCATTTATTTTTGTTTAAGAATAAGTGAGATGTCAGATGTGGGTCCTGTTTAAATTGTTGTCACTAGCATGCTGGGCATGAAGGTGTGGTCTTTTGTGTGCTTGACATCTTCAGAAATCACATGTTATGGAAAGGGGGGGTCCAGAAAATTGCTTTAATGTGTAAACCAAGCATGAAAACAGAGCCCTACCTCCCAAAATAGGTACATCCTGTGCAGGGGTGAATTAGGCCTGCATATAGGTGTATTCCTACAAAATAGGAGCAATTAAGAGGTCCTTCTCTGCAAATTTTATGGGTTCTATTACTGGTACTCAGTTCACGTCTGACAAATGTAGGTGATGAGATGACCGAATATAAACAGGAAAGTGGCAGACTATGCAATCAAATCTTTTCTCTGTTAAACTACTAAGCTGTCTGCACCCACCATATTTTTGCTTCCATCTCTTTTATACACTTCCACCTTTTCTCCAGACCCCCTATCTCTCCATCACAGACAAGAATCTTCAGTAGAATAGCTCAGTTTGCAGCAGGTTAAAATGATGTCATCCTTTACTGCTCCTCCTTGCATGATCTACACTTTCAAGTATTTAATTATCAGCTATCCATGACACAGCTAAAATCTGCAGATACTAAGTGGAAGATCGTTCAGCATGAGTTTAGGCCACCTGTCAGTAGGCATGTCCGTATTCTAGAGGGAAAATTGGTGCAGCCATTTACACTGTCTAAAATTGGTGCAGCCATTTACACTGTCTATGTAGGAAAAGTTTGGAATCACCTTTCCTATAAACTTGGGTATATTACTGAAAAAGAGCATTCAGGTCTGAGTTATTCACTTAATTCATTTCTCTTCCTGTTCTCTCAAAAACTAACAGTGCATGCAGTCTACTGCTACACAACAGTTACACTGTTTTTATAGTGTTTGTGTTACACTCTCCTTGCTAGACTACCAAGACAGCCACTTATATAGCATTACATTTTGTTATGATGATGCTTTTTATGTCATTTTTCATAATTATACGTAAATATTTCCTCCTTAATAGTTAAGTAGGAAAAATAGTGTGTGACATAAAACAAAAATAGCAAATTCTGAAAGTTCTGGTTACCCTTTTGAAGCATTTTTTGCAGGTGGTTAAGCCCCAAATTGGACATCCATAACCCTGACACTTGTTAATATACTATCTCCAAGATCACTGTACCATAGAGAACAGGAAGTCCTGTAATATAGTTCCTTAGAATCAGAGAATATTTTTCCACATCTGCACCTTTGCTCCTACTGTTGTGAGGATCATTATTATGATCTCAAAATTTCAACAGGTACCTAGCTAGACATGAATCTTATTATAGACTTATTGTGCATTTTGCTGCTTTCAGATACAATTTTTTCCTATTCTGTTATACAAAGGTGTTTAAGTTTGTACTTTTATATTCTTGGTTACTAAATGCAATAAATAAACCTGCAAACCGATACATAAAGGAACATTCTACCCTGATGCACTCTTTGTGGGAGCTCGCCTGTTTCAGAGGAAGATCAAAGCAACAGACTGTGCAACTGTGACACACACAAGGTAGTAATTGTGTGTGTGTGTGTGTGTGTGTGTGTAGGGGGGGCAGGTATAATAAAAGATGCCCTCATGGCAGCATTATGTGCCCCCTACATTGAGTATTGCAGACGCCATTCTAGGGGATGTGCAGTGATACAGTAGGTATACAACCAACGCATCACCGTTCGCTCTGCTTGAGGATGATGCCTATAAAATCAGTATGGGAGCAGAGCTAACTACTAATACAGGATCTAGCTGTATGCATTGCATGTAAACCATTGCTGTCAGCAACAGTATGCCGGCATATGCTGTAAGATTCAGAAAGCTACTGGACTTCATTGTGCCCTTCAGGTATTCCTGAGAAATGCAGCTTATTTGTGTATCAGTAGAGCTTTTCACTCTGTACCACACATCACAAATATAAGGATACCTGCCATTTTGTAATTCTGTACTTGCCTGTACTGCTGTCAGTTTAGGACCTAACATATGTGTATTTCAATGCTTTTATCCTCAGAGTCCCACGTGTATTTCTATACATTATTACACAGTATGGAAGTAGAAGCTGATAAATATGGCAGAATGTGGTCGCATGATTCATTTTGTTATTCACATTTTTAAATGCCTAGTGGCACATGGTGTCAGAGATAGTGATAAGTTGATTCACCTTTCATTTAAAAATGATGCAGCTACAACCTCCAGGAAATTTGAGCAGTGTAATTTGTCCAAAAACTGGAAGTTGCAGATCCTAGCTCATTTTATTACTGAATATGAGGTATATAGGAGAAACCTAAGAAAATGCATATGGCAGGTGAAGTACCACCTGAACATTTTTGAGACATATGAGTTAAGGAGGGAGGGAGGGAGAAAGAGAATAGTTCTTTGAAGAGGCAGAAATTTCTAGTATTACAATGAATGGAGGACAGGAATCTCCCATATACTGTCCAACTGCTCATTACTTACAAAGATACACAGAATGTACTGATACTTTTATTATCAAATTAAAGAATCAAGCCAAAAATTGTACATTTGGAAGCAGATCAATAAATAAAGCAATTGATGTGTGCAGAAATAGACTAAAATGAATGTACCCATTTAAATGAGCTCAAAAGAGTTAAATGAGGACTGAAAATGAGTAAATATGAGTTATGAGAGAGTGTGTTTAATATGCCTTTGGAGATAAAGAGGTCCAGCTAGGCATTTCTACATTAAGCTAAGAGGAAGATTCACGTTAACCAGAACTCAAAGTATTTGGATAAATTAGTGAGTGACTTATCTCTTCGCAAATTGCTAGTACGTTTAGCATCAGCTGTGCAGGCCACAAAATTCTCCAAAATGTCTGATTGGAAAATTTCTCAAAACATTAGTGGACTTCCTTCCTTCTCTTAGTGCATCTGTTTTGTAACTCTGTAGTAATGCTGTCTCTGATGGCAGACTTCATAAGCACTTTGAGGGTTTAGGCCACTAGGTGGTGAGAAATTTCCCTGCAGTGCATTTGGTTGAGTGCACACAGCTGAAGTAAAATTCAGTGTCAGAAATGTATGGCTGTCTCAAATTTGCTGCCGTCTCAGAGAAGCTTACAGCACCATAGCTGCAGCTTCAAGAACCTGGCGCATGGGTGCAGGGTGTTCCCTATTATATGATCGAAGACGCATTCGAAAGAATGCATCTAGATCGAACTTGAAAGCATGAAATGGCAAAATACCGAAATGGCATATAAGTGAATTCTTTCCCTGGGAAAGAAATCTCTTGGCTGCCTTCGTTATTTTGCCATTTTCGTCACTGTAGTGTGATCGTGGAGTTGGTATATTTAAGTAGGTGGGTGTGGGGGGCACAGCCCCCCACTTTATGTAATGTTTTAAAGTTTTTTGTTTTTTCTTTTTTGGAACAACGATTTTTTCTTCCCTGGGTGAAAGTCTATCGTGGGACAATTACAGTCAGATACACAGTCATTCACATACCTATGGACAATTGTTAGAGGATTGTTAACTTTCCTATTGATATGCAAATTGAATTCTGCAGAAAACCAAAGACCTCATCAATAACCATATGGACCCAAGAAGGGCATTCAAACTTTATGCAGAAGGGAACCCATATGGGAAGCAAACCAGAGGACCAAGTGTTGCAAGATAGCGATACTAATTGCTGCATTATTGTGCAGTGCAGTTAAATAATTAAATTGAAACATATCCTGTTAAGTAATACATAAACAAACCTTTGGCTAGCTCAACTTAATCACTTTAAGCAATTACTACAGTCAGATGCAACTTAATAGAGGTATGCAGTTTGAACTTTGGAATCCCTTTCATACTGTAAGCTGCAAAATATAAAATACATTTTCTTATAGAATAGTAGTCTCTTCAAAGTATTCTTGCATATGCATAGACAAAAACACCTAATTTTTACAGTTTGTGATCTGTGTTCATAATTCATAACTTTTGTCTCACATTTGCACACCGATTTTTATTAATTTAGTTTTTAAGAGGAAGTGAACTGAACCAGGTCACAAGATAAATACACCATATACTTGGACAATTTTATGTAGCCAGTCAAGTAAGTATGTTGTTTAGTGTGCCATGCTTGCCAATCCTGCAGATACACTCTTTCCCTGTTTATTTTTTAGAGCAGTGATTATTTGCTCCAAAAAGTAAACAAATAACATGCCTCAAAGTAAAAAAAAAAATGCGATTGGGAATATAAGGTAATCCAGGGAGAGGTGCTCAGTTCCAGCATGTAAATTACATTTTTAGATACTGCACGGTCACGGGTGTAGTTGCAACATTCAAATGTAGATGCAAAAGCATGCCTGAAGGATGTGTTTTCATTTTTTATTTTTATTTATTTATTTTTTTTAATACTTAAAGTTGAATTGTGGACATTATGCAAAACTAGGGACACATTGGAAGGAAATGTGTGGACCTGTGAATTAGTAATACTTTTTGTTGTTGTTGTGTCTTTCAGCTTTTCCCGGTTAGGGGTCACCACAGCGGAACACCGGTCCGCTAATGATTGTCAGTAGAGTTTTACGTGCTGGCTTGCTGGGCCTAATGCACAACCTTCAACGAAGGAACGCCAGTTCATGCATGTCGCCACACAGAAGACGCTCTAACTGAGAATCGAACTGGCAACGTCTAACTGTGAGGCGACCATGCTACCGCAGCACCACCACCACCGCAGGTTGGCAGTGACCAACCAGCTACTTTTTATAATATTTTGGTTTTATGTAGACAGCTGAGATGAGAGGAGAGGTGTGATGGTGGGATAAGTATTTTTACATTATCTCTGGCAGTGACCAACCAGATATTTTGGCAATATTTCTGGCTTTGTATTTTGTGTAAACGGTTGAGGTGAGATGAGTGTTATTTTTTACACTGATGCTAGCAGTGATCAACCTGATTTTTCGGGTAATATTTCTCTGGCTTGTGATTTACATGCAGCAGCTTTGATTAGCATATTTTAGTGTGTGTTGTCTTGTTTGTGTGGACTGTGGAGGTGAAATATTAGATAACCATCAGACATAGCTCTCAACGAATCGGGGACACTTTTACTGGTGCTATTAACACACTGACAGAATAAGAACATGTGAATTAATATGCATTTTTTGAAGGAAAAGACATCTCCAACTCTAATTAATGTGGTTATTTTTTTAAGTGTAATTCACATTTTCTATGAAAGTTGCTATTTTTAGGAGGGATTAAGAGGGACAGAGCTAAACTTTAAGTCAAAATCAGGGATATTTTTCAGTTATGCCATTCGATGTCATGGTATAACTGTTGGAAGGGGGTCAGGGTTGGCTGGATAAAATTAAATGATCCCCATGTCATTTGCTCACTTTAAACAGCCACTTTCTGGCTTTGCAAGACTACTGTACATTTTTGAGAAGTAAGATGAACTACTTAACTGGACACCTGATATGCACACACAGCCAAGGCATAATTGATGTGGATGGAAATGACTAGATGTCTGCAGCTGTTTATTATTTTGGTTTTGCAGGACTAATGTGATTATATGAAGCAACATGTAATATTTTAATGTGAGGCAACTGTTTGTTTGGAACAAAGGTGAAATACATGGTCATCCATGTACAATTCAGATATAAGCTAAAGAGGAAGTGGCTGTAACTGTTTGGTGGGGGTTGTCTGGATGAAAGTAACTGACCCTGTTTAAATTTCCTCAGTTTAACACTCATCCCTCAAAAAATAAGGGACAAATGCATCACAGAATACCCAGACCTTCAGAATTTCTGGGGGCTGGAGACCTCCACACACCAAGGTTGTGTAAGTGGATTTTGACATGGTCTTATTAATCACATATGCCTTGAACCCAATCTAGTCTAAAACCAGCCCTACTCACAGGTGTACCCAGAAGGTCTCTGTACTTGTGCAATTGGCTGGGACGATGTCATTATTTCTTTAACATTCCACCTAAACCTCAAAGGTCACTGTATCTTGTGTTGGGCTGGGGACAGTGTGGTCATTATTTCTTTAACTATTCTCATAAACTTCAGAGAGTTGCTTGGAAGGTCACTATAGCTTGCATAGGAACACTGTACTGCCTGTAGAAGTAGGAAGTTGTAAGCATTACTGCAATCATTTTTTTTTTCATTTTTCTCATAGTTAAACATCTGGTGCTTATACAGGTGTCTATCTTTTGCTGTTTATATAATGTCTGACTGTAAATTATGTTATATTCTGTTTGTCTTTTCAGTTTTGTCCTAGTCAGACATCAGAAGGGTACACAGAAGGTAGCCGCATTTTGGGGGTAGAGGATGAGGAGGCATGCAGTATATAAATATAACAGTATTTTTTGATTTTTTGAAAGAGCTATTTGCTTGGAAAAATAGAATTAAATATAAGGATGAACATTTTTTATGGCAATACTTGACATAAACTCATTTGTTTACTGTTATTAATAATTTGGGGATAGAATGCTTTTGTGAATTTTTGGTTGACAATACTGACTTAGCATGGAACATAGCTACTATACGTGAATCGACTGATGTCATCTTGACTAATAATATTTTTCTCTTCAATGGAAAAACATACTTACAACTTGCTGGGATAGCCATGGGCACCCCAATGACTAATGTGTATGCAAACCTGGTTTTATACCAATGGGAAAGTAAATATATTTTTACAGAGGCTGGTTTTTGTAACTCTAAATTATTGTTTTATAAGAGGTTCATAGATGACTGCTTTCTTTTGTGATGAGTTCCAGAAATTTGTATTATCTTTAGAAGGAACTACCGATTTCCTGCGTTTTAAATCATGTATCTCTGATACTAGCATAGCACTTCTAGATATTGATATATCTTTGGAAAATGGCGATCTAAATACTAGTGTACATAGCAAACTGGTATATGCAAATAGATACACGCATAGGCGTAGTATTCATGCCCCTCACACATTTAAAGGCATAGTTAAGAGTCAGCTATGTTGTGTGAGTAGGCTAAATACTAAGGAGCATATGTGCAACGAACAGATGGAATATATGGAACAAGAGTTTATTGAGAGGGGGTATGATAGAGATGTCATTGAGACTCCATGATTAGAGAAGTAAAGGAAAGAAGGTCTGGTGCTATGGCACCTTACTTCAGTGAAGCTACCTGTGCAATAAATAATCATACAACTGAGGAGTATAAAACTAGGTATGTTACATCATATAATACTAAAACGAATGAGATTGAGCAAGTTGTGCAAATAAATTGGAACATTTTGTCATCTATGCCAGAACTGAAACAAATTGTTACTGAAAAAAAACATATTTTGCATACAGAAATGAAAAAAAATTGAGAAAAGGGTTATGTTTCTAAGATTTTAAGTTAAATGGAAGTAATGTTAGTATAATGACCAACAAGAAGGGCACATACCCATGTTGTAACTGTAGTTGTTGTGATGATGTGATTACAGATATCAAATTTATTCAGCCATATACTAAGAAGGTATTTGAATTTAGCTGTTAAGCAAACTGTAATACCACGTTTATAGTCTATTTGGCTACATGCAATAAATGTCCATCATTTTATGTAGGCAAAAGTACTAGGAGGTTAAAGGATTGTGTAATAGAACACAAATCCAAGATTAGGAGAAATATACATACAAATGCACTAGCTAAGCACATAGCAGAAAACACTGACCATAAGTTTAAATTTAGAGTCATTAGAACAATATATAAAATAGGAGGGGGTGATATTAACAACTTCCTTGAAAATACTGAATACTCTTGGATAATTAGACTGCAGGCAGACACATATCCGGGTATTAACAATCAGGTTAGTTTAAAACCTGTCCTAATAAAGAGACAACATAAATTGCATTAATATTGATGAAGGTTTTTATTTAGATGTTTATTGAATGTATTCTGATGTACTTTGGTGTGTGTGTGTGTGTGTGTGGGGGGGGGTGTATATATCAATTGTTTTTTTAGGAGAACTGTTACAAATGTATATCAATTGAAGCTGATTAGTTGTGTTGTTCTGTTGGTTGGCTGTACCATATGACTTTTAACATTTTGTACTTAAATTAAATGTTTTTAGTTTGTAAGCACTGAGGAAGGGGAAACCCGAAAGCATTGCTGATTATCATTTTAATAAAAGGTTGAACATCACTGAGCTCTTTTTCTCTTTTTTTGTCAAATAGACATCTCAGTTTAAAGAGCTTGTCTTCCACAGGAAAAAAATAGATCCTTATTTAGATCAGTAGCTAAGGTTCTCCACTTAGACTTTGGTCACTGCAAGGGAATAGCTCAGGATTTTGGGTCTCATGGCATCTGTGATTTTCATGATACTCCTGGCAAGATTCCACATAAGAAAGATAGAGTGGTATCTGGAATTTCTTTGGTTCCAACATCAACAGTCTTTATCTTTTCATATTCCAGTGCAAGGGTTTGTCAGAAAAGTAATGTTTTTGTGGAGACAAAAGATATCCGTAAGTTCATGTCTCCCCTTTTCCATCCCTGCTCGAAAGCAGCCAGTCACCACAGACACTTCAAACTTTGCTTGAGGAGTAGTTTCAGAAGAGATAAAGATGCACAGGGGTTGGGACACCAAGGAAGGTTGCAAGCACATAAATATCAAGAAGATGCTTACCCTGAAAAGGCACTCAGTTCTCTGAACCTTCTTTGGTTCCCAGGATCTTTTCAAGTGGTTACAGATGATACCACAGTGATGTAGTACTTCAACAAGCAAGGGGACCAAGTTATATCCACTTTGCAGACTAGCAGCTTTAGCATGGGTTATAGATTCACAGCAGAATCTCACTCTACAGGCATCCTATATTCCATCAGAGCAAAACTGTATGGCAGACAAGCTGAGCAGGACCAGGGTAGACTCTCACAAATGAAAACTAGATTGGGGGAGGGGGGTCTAACTAAATTTGATCCATATGTAGGAGTTCCTCAAGTAAACCTCTTTGCATCCTGTCTGAACAATCAACTGACAACATTTTGTTCCAGACTCCATGCAAGAAGGCCTGGAAGACAGATGCCTTTTCTTTCCTTTGGACAGGAATGTTCCTTTATGTCTTTACACTAATATCCAGGGTACTTTTGAAGATTCAGAAGGAATCCTGGAAGATCATTGTGGTGACTCCCTTCTTTTGTAAATGGACAGGGGCAATTACCACAAGTTTCCTCATAGACTGAGTCTACTCACACAACACCAGAGGTGTTTGATACACCCCAACATCAATCATCTTCAGTTGAGTGCCTGGGTGATAAGGTCTTAATTCCTTTTAGGCACTTATTTCCTGAGGACGTGTAGCAGGGGAATAATGGAGGCAATAAAGCCTGCTACTAAAAAAACATAATTAGCAAATGGAAAAGGTTTTCTAGTTGGTGCTGACATCATAACCAGCACCCTTTCAGGAATAGTTGTTCTCTGGTTTTTGACTACTTGTGTGACTTAGTATGGCCTTTCATATTCCTCATATCAAGGATCATTTATTGACCATTTCAGCATGTCTTCCTATTGACCATTTCAGCATGTCTTCCCAAAGAATACCAGTGGCCCCTCACTGAGATCTTAATTTGTGTTAGAGAAGATAACACTTGCTCCATTTGAACCATATCTGACTAACATTAGGTTCCTAACTTGGAAAACAAATTTAGTGACTGCTCTGACATCTGAATTACAAGCTCTTATGGTGAGTCAGTCTTACTTTCTACAGCGACAGGGTTTCTTTGAGAACTTATCCTTCTTTTATGCCTAAAGTGTTATCCAAGTTTACTTTAAGACAGACTATCCATCTTCCTGTGAAGGAGGAAGGACACTCAATATCTTGTATGCCCACAGACAACCTAGGTACTGTCTTGTCAGAACTAAATCTTTCATATCTTTAAATCAGTCAATTTCTTATGAAGGTTAGAATGAGGGCCAACCTGTGTCAAAACAGTCTATTTCCAAATGGTTGTCTAAAGATATTTCCTTTTGTTATACCCATCATAACAAATCTATATTAGGCAGAGTCAGGGCCCACTCTACCTGGGCCTTGGCTTAATCTTTGGCTTTTTGAAAAGGGTTGGATTCTAGAAGTATTCTAGAAATTGTTACTTGGTACTCTCTACATACTTTTACAAAGCACTATAAGCTTGATTCATTCTCTAGGTCTAGATAACACTTTGCTGGAACCATTCTCCAGGGGCTCCTAGATCTTTCTCCTTCCACCTCCCAAATACAGTTAGCTATAGTACCCTACCCATATATCAAAGGCTACTGCTGCAGTAATCAGTATGAAGAACATTGTACAGTTGAGTAATTTGAACTTACCTTAACAGTAGATGTTCAAATGATCACTGCTGCAGTATCTGCTCCCTCTCTGCCATGGTGTGGATGCACATTTTTTTGTTGTTCCTAGCATTGTCCTTTCAGGGCTCAGCCTTCCTCTCTGTGCTGGTAAGAAAGCTCTGAAGAGCACGAAAGGCTTCATGACAAAACTTGTCTTTTAGTCAATTCTGCTTGAGCTGCATGACAGTTTGAGTGCATTGAAGGTACCCTGAAGCTCTGGAAGCTGGCCAGCTGTTATCTCCTTGGCAGGATATAACCTCATATAGCTAAGTCTACTGATCATTTGAACATCTACTTTTATGTTAAGTTCAACTTACTCAACTATAATTTTCATTTATTACAAGTATAAGAGACTAAATTCTATTGTTCCTTCTCTCTCTCTCTCTCTCTCTCTCTCTCTCTCTCCGTGTTTAGTAGTTGTTTTGTGATTGTCTTTAATACAATGTTTTTTTTAATATAATCTTATAACCTGATTTGGAATGAAAGATCATAATCTGGAAACTTTTTGTAATAATATGCAATCCTCCAATGGCCATGGATCATCATTACCTAAATGTAGATAACTGGACACCTTTGCAGATGTGTGTGTGTGTGTATATGTGTGTGCATATCTTTGTAGTATGACAGGTCACAATTTGTGTACTGAGGAAGGATTACTGAAATTCTGAATAGATGGATATGAGGCACAATATTTTTGAACAGCCTATCTTTAAGATGTTTGTCATGGCATTGTAGATATATTGAGGACCTAGAGAGAGAGAGAGATCCTTTAAGAGAAGGACAGGCCTGTCGAGATGCTTGCTGCAAGGTTTCTGTCACTAGTATCTTCAGCCTTGCTACATACTCTGTCTTTTCTTCTGTCTTCTCTCATAAGCTGTGCATCATGTTCATGGTGTAAAAGCCACATTGTCTGTTTCCCCTCCATTGTTTTGCTACTTCTATAACTTGTATTCCAAATTAAGTATACACACAAACACACACACGTGTGTGTGTGTGTGTGTGTGTGTGTGTGTGTGTGTGTATATATATATATATATATATATATATATATATATATATATATATATATATATATATATGGGTCCCCTTCACATGGTCGACTTTTCAGAAAGTTGACTTTCATATGGCTGAGACCATATGATCGACTTTCGAAAAGCCGACCATGGAGAACTGCTATCTCCGTACAGTGCGGAATAGGAACATTTCCTTCTTCCACACTGTAGTGCGATCTTGGAGTTGGCATACTTAAGTTACAGGGAGTGTGGGAGGTGCAGGGGGGTGTGGCCGATCATATGGTCTCGGCCATATGAAAGTCGACTTTTTTTGGACCATTTGTACTTACTTCCATCCAGCACCTTCCTTCCTTCTTGCTCTGAGCCCTCTACTTCTCATTGTTCTCATCTGACTTGAAAGTTATAAATAGTAACTCTCCATACATGTACATCTATTCTTGAACATGAAGTACCTTTTTTCTGTCATTTTTGTTTTGTTTGCTTACTTGAAACGCTGCCCAGGATGGGGGTAGGAATGTATGAAGCCTAATTATACTTTTTAGTGCTGGGGCACTAGTAGTACTATACACATTATGTAGTGCATTGGTTGAATTTTTACTGTGTCATGTTTATCATAGGGCTTGATACAGCTGTTTGTTTATACCTGGTGGCTCGAACTACAACATTTACACTGATTCTGACACAATATTCTTGTATACTGTGTACCTTGGGGGGGGGGGGGGTTACATTTCTAACTCCGGACAATTAAATGTTGCCCATCACATTTGTAGTGAACCAGTAAGTGACTATGTTGTGTCTAACTTCAGTAAGTTACTTGATTTGGCAAACGTGGTTTATAAATGCTAGATTTGTTCCTGGTACACTTCATGCCCTGTGGAACATGTTCAGTGTTTCGTACTTATTAAACTGATTGCAATCTCCTGTGTCCTGCTGTATCCTGAACACTTTATTTGTTCCATGGAAATTATAATGGCCCACTGTGCATCTGTCAGTGTGTGTGTGTAATTTGGGCTACTCATGCAAGTAAGTCCTTTCAGGCTACACACAGTATATTTTATTTATTTAATCTCGCCCTGTCATCTACATACAAATCTCCAATGAGCATAATTTAATGAAGAGTTGCATTTACTATGCAGGATTTTGCATACAGCTTATTACTGCAGATAGTAAGCTGTATGTCATATGTCTGCAACTGTTACATGATGGATTTGCTGTTGGTGAAGGCCCACATTCTGCAGTGAATTGCTGCTTTTATAGCACACAGACTACAGTCACGGGTGACGTCTCATACATTCTCATAAGTCACAAGAACAGTACACTGCTGTAGCCAGGAATAACCTCTGTACTCAGAGGAGTACATTTATTGAACACTTTTTAACCGTATGCCATTTTTTCTAGTGACACTGCAGACATAAGTATAAACAACAGAAGTCACAGAACAGTGTATATACCTGACTAAAAATCCATTGTTTTTATTTACTTTTTCTCTGTTTATACTCCAGACTTCTGAACTTTATGTGGACAAGAGGGACATTAGTTGATAAGAATATGTGCATATACAAATGGATTGGAAGCAGCATTTGGGTTTTCAATGTACCAAGTATGAATTTCTGTCTCTAGCCATGCAGCAATATTATAAAAATGTATGATGTGCTACTTTAGGCTGAATTTTCATTACATACTTACAGTCTGACTTCTTAAAGTGGAAATTTTTTTATTCTTACTTGGTTTAGACTAGCAGTGTAAGCAGGTTGAAACGTGGTAGCTGCACAATAAATGCATTGCTGGAAATGATTCACACACCATCTTCTTGCATACTATGTATCTCTTTGGAAGTCTTGTTAACTAAATTTACATCAAGGACTAATGAAAAATATGCAGTAAGAATTTTGTAATTACAAGCTTAAATTAATGAGTCAGTATTTGCTATTTTTGCAGCAGGGTCATGATCTCATTACACAATGTGTAATCTGTTCTTTCATGGTTTAAAATTGCACTTTAAGAAATCTGAATGGAGATTATGCAAATGATGGACACTGAAATAAATTATTTATGAATGTTTAGACAGGCTCAGTTACAGAAACAAATCCATTATGTATAAGAGCTGAAGTTATAAAAAAAAATGTGTGTGTGTGGATATATATATATATTTATATATATATATATATATATGTATATATATATATATATATATATATATATATATATATATATATATATATATATATATATATATATATATATATATATATATATAGATATACACACACACTTTACTTGCTCGAAAGCAGATATACTCAAATGTTATTTTCGTGAGAAGAAAATAACGAAAACTAAAATCCCGAATCATACATTTTTCCCAGGGCAAGTAAACACTTGCCCCAAACTTCATGAAAATACACCATAGTATCTGAAACACACCTGGGTAGGGAGTTATGCCCACCACACCCAATGTGGGGGCTACACCTCCACAACCTCCCAAATATGCCAACTCCGGGATCATACTACAGTGCGGAAAAGGCCATATTTCCCATGCTGGGCAAGTGTTTACTTGCCCTGGGAAAAACTTCATGATCTGAAGTAGTTAACTTCATTTGATCATCAACCTATGAGATGTTGGATCCAGATCGGATCTGAGACGGCAGCTTCACCAGCATCTGATCTGAGCTCCAAGCTCCTCCCTTTACCCATAATACCCCTCCTTCCTTCTCTCAGATCTCGTTTGCCACGGCTTTGCCAAGCAGCGTGGTGTGGAGCTTCAGGCGTTGTAGGTACTTTTATTCTGCATTTTGTGGGTGTTCTGAGTTGTGGTAGTGTAGGTAGGTTCCCCTACTGTCCCTTGCCTCTGCTTCCCTTGTTAAGCATTGCTTTCTTTAAAAAAAAAAAAAGTTATTTCTTGCTAGGTAGCTCAGACCTTGTCTCCCTTCCGAGTGAGAGAGAGTGTGTGTGTTGGGGTCGGGTAGTGCAGTTAAAGCTTGTTAGGGTAAACCTTTTTTGTCTGGTGTCCTGGATATGGCTGATCAAGCCAAGTTGATCTTTAGAAAATGCACAGAGTGTGGCATATAAGTTGTTCCCTTTGGATGGCCACACTCTGTGTCTTGTGTGTCTAGGGGCAGCCCATTTATTTCCCAACTGCTCTATTTGGGTGGGGTTCAACCCCAGGGCCCTAAAGGATCGCAGGGCAAAGTTGATCCTTAAGGGACTTCTCACTGCTACAGAGGCAGCTGCCTCTTCTTCTGTTGTAGTCACGGCTGTGACCGCACATTCTACTTCAGCCAGTGTCTACTCTCCCTCCCAGGCTGGGACTCAACCTCCTGAGCAAAGGCCTGTGGTTAGGGAATCCAGAAAAGAGAGGGGTAAGGAGAGAGAGAAGGGGAGGAAGAGATCCCCGGACCACTCGGATCCAGTGGGACCTCCCCCCAAACAGACAGTTTTTTCAAGGCCAGCTTCTCCTCGGCACCGATCGCCAAGATTCTCACCAGAGCTGGAATAGCTTAGACCTCTTTCCAGGGCCACCTTATGCCGAACCTCCTGGCCAGCATTGGTGGCCTCGTCACGGTCCACCAGTAGTTTATCTGAAACAGTCATGGACAAAATGATGCAAAGGTTTATTCACACCCAGATTCAGATGAGGGTCTTGCCAGCCCCCCTCTCCCTCTGGAGGGGGTGGCTTGCTTCCCTTCTTTGCCCCGATATCTCCTTCTCCGATCTGACCCCCAGTTTCTGAGTTCTTGGATCCGAGAGGTCCCGGAGTCAGGGGCCCGGCACCGATGGTACCATGTATGTCAATGCCAGCCATTACCTTGAGCATGTCGGATCCGACTAATTAGGACTCTCGAAGCTGAAGCCTGGGAATCAGATCTGAGGGTTTGGGTCTTTCTCCTTTGGCTTCGACATTGTCGGGTCAAGGCCTACCACTCAGTATCTCGACTCCATTGGACTCGGCTCCGATCCCCACGCCATATCCAGGGAGAGCAGTCTCCTTACCAGTTCCTCAGGAGGCTCATTCTCCCTCAGTGTTCGACATGCTGGAGAGGCTTCTCTCCAGGGGATCAAGGCCCCTGACCATCTCTTTGGATACCGCTCTGACTCCCTCACCTCTGGGTGCATCTTCTGCCATTTTGCCCATGCATGGGCAGCCCTTGCTCGAGGTGCCCCAGACCATTCCCCTTGAGGAACCACAAGTAGCTTGCGAGCCCTCCCTGGAGAGTCGCACCGAAGAGATCACTCATAAGCAAATGTGCAAAAGGAAGCACTTGGACTCCTCTTCAGAGTCCATCACTGAGGTTACCGACTTGGAGGAAGGGGAAGGTTCTCCCAGATCACCCCCCCATCGATGTCTCCTTTGGAGACATCATGGAAATCTTGTGCCAGCGGGGGGGGGGGGTTGGTCCGCCCCCAAGCCTTCCTCTGATGACTCTGTGTTCCTGGAGGCCTTCGACATGGGCCCTTGTGGATCCCTTGGTGGACCTCAATACCACCAGGGCATGGAAGGAGCCGGTCCCCATAGAGTCAGTCCTCAGGTACCCCGATAAGATCTTGTGCCCTCCTGTGGACAGACTGAGCTGGAACAAGGGGTCCCCTGTGGACGCCATGGTGGTTGTGGCTGCCACCAAGAAAGAACTGGCCCAGGAAAGTTCTACGGTCCATCCCCCTGACCGAGAGTGCAGGACGATGGATTGTCTGGGAAAGCAGACATATGCTTCAGCCACCTTTTCTATAAGGGCGCTGAATTATTTGGCCCATGTTACTAGACTACAGCGAGAACTTGTCAAGGAGTTCACTGAGTCACCCCCAGAGTCCATGTCTCTAGAGGATAAATGCACATTCTCCACGAGAATGGCCACTCTCAAAGCGGTTACGAATATGTCCATGCTCCTCCTTTCACATGCCACTGAAGGAGCAGCAAGGGCTGCCAGTTCCGGTGTTGCCATGAGGCAACACGCCTGGCTTAGGCTTTGTTAATTCATGGAACCCTTTAAGGCGTCTTTTGCGAATGCCCCTTACGATGGTTCTTCCTTGTTTGGGAAGACAGTTCGGGATACATTAGTCCAGTGTGTGAAAGACGGGAAGACACTGTCTGCCATCGGAATCCACTTCTCTAGCCCCCAAAGATCCTTTTCCAGGACTCAGAGTGGGCAAAAGAAGATGTGGTTCTGGAAGTCTCAGTATTCTTGGGACACTCAGGACTCACCTTCCCCTAGAGGCAGAGGGGGGTCAGGACAGATGCTGGCCCAGAGGTGGGAGGGTACAAGAAATTTTGGGTCTTGAGTGCCATTCTCGGACAGGCCCACACAACAGTCCTGAGGGGTTGCCCTACTGCTCTGCTCTGGAGGCAGTTGGGGTCAACTTCCAATGCAACTGACGGCATGGGAGTCTGTGTCATCAGACCATTGGGTGCTGCAGATAATATCCAGAGGTTGTACCATCCCCTTTCTAACTCCTCCCGGACGTTCCACTCGCACAAAGGAAGGCAGCAGCAATAGAAATCAGAAAGCTGCTAAGGAAACGAGTCATCCAGTCCATCCCCCGAGATCAGTCTGGATCAGCCATCTATTCCAGGTACTGACGGGGGACCTAAGGCCCATTCTGGACCGTTCCACTCTAAACCTGTCAGTTGTCAAAAAGAAGTTCCGGATGGACACTCTACAGTCCATCCTGCCTTACCTGCAGGAGAGCGACTGGATGTGCTCCACAGATCTCCAGGACGTGTACTATCACATCAAAATGCACAGATGCTCCAGAAGGTTCCTCCACTTTTGGCTAGGGGCCAATCACTATCAATTCCGAGCCCTACCCTTGGGTCTCACCACAGCCCCCAGGGTGTTCACCAAGGTCATGGCACTAGTAGCGGCTCACCTGAGGCTTCAGGCCATACAGGTCTGTCTGTACCTGGATGATTGGCTCCTCGCTGCTCCCACCACGCATCTGCTTTGTCAGTCCAGGGACATTTTCCTAAAATTGCCAGACCTGCTGGGCATCACAGTCAACATATCCAAGTCTTCTCTAGACCCTGTTCAGGTCTTGTACTATATAGGAGCGAGAATCGATACATCTCTAACCAAAGTCTTTCTAACTCCAGAAAGAGTCTGGAACCTACGACTCCATGTATCTGCGATCCTGCAGTCTTATATTCCACCAGCCGAGGTGGTTTTGAGAGCCTTGGGTTCCATGGCAACCACCATTACTATTCTTCCCTGTGCTCATCTTCATATGTGAATTCTACAGTGGACGTTAGTGGTTCAATGTTCCCTTTTAGATCTGCTGTTGACACATCCTGTTTACATAAGCAGTGCGTGCAGGAAGTCGCTCCTATGGTGGGTATGCTCCCCGGAGCTAATAGAGGGACATCCATTTCTTGCAGCCCCTCCCCAAGCCACGGTGACCACGGACACCTCCCAACAAGGGTGAGGGGACATTGTTCAGGCAGGATGGACCAAGGCATGTGGTCCTCAAACAAGACCAAACTGCAATGTTCTAGAGATGAGGGCAGTCTTATTAGCGTTGCTGGCTCTTCATGCCTTTCTTCCTGTGGGAATGATTGCTATTCAGACAGACAGTATGTCAGTGGTCTGGTACATCAACAAACAGGGAGGAACCAGGTCTTACCCCGTTTGTCGCGAGGCCATGAGAGTGTGGGAATGGGCGATCTTCACCAGCCATTTTCTGGTAGCAATGCACATTCTGGGTCGGTCCAATATTTTGGCGGACAAACGGAGCAGGACTGTTCTAATGCCCTCCAAGTGGTCTCTGAATCCTTCAATAGCAGAGCAGATATTTCTCCAATGAGAGCGGCCTTGCTGTGATCTCTTCGCATCTCCTTCCAATGTGAAGTGCAGCGAGTTCTTCACTCTGATCCCTCACAGGGGGAATCCCCCAGGGAAGCTCTGGTCCATGCTTGGCCTCCGGATCTTTATGCTTATCTCCCTTTACCTCTCATGACAAAACTTCTACAGAAGGCTTGATGGTTGGGGAGCAGAATCATCCTCATTGCCCGATTCTGGCCTCGCCAAATCTGGTATCCCTGTCTTTGGTCTCATGTGGTAGTTCCTCCTTGTATCTTTGATCCCATACCGGATGTCATTTCGCACCCCTCGATGGGCCTTCATCCAGACCTGGGCAATCTGAAGCTCATGGCTTGGCTACTCCAGTTCCCTTGATTGATAGGAATCCTGGGTTGTCTTCTCTGGTCAAGTCTATTCTGGTGGCAGCTCATAATCATCCACCAGAAAAATTTACCTTAGCAAATGGAAGCGTTTTTCTTTCTGGGCTTCTCAGAGGGATTTGGACCCTTTCACAGCTCCTATTCCAGCGGTCCTTGAGTTCTTGGCATATATTTTCCAGCAGGGTGCCAGCTCATCTACAGTGAAAGTTCAACTGGCGGACATTTTTAATTTTCATGTAGGTGAGAATATGGCTTCGTTAGCTTCCTCTAGACTTTGCAAAACATTTATTAAAGGTACCTTTCTTTTACGACCCCTGGTTAAGGATCCTACCCCTCCTTTGGACCTTACCCTAGTTTTACAAGCCTTGGTTGCTCCACCTTTTGTGCCTGCTGGTTCTGTGGACCTAAAATTTTTGTCCTGGAAGACAGCCTTTTTAGTGGCTATTACCTCTGCTAGGAGAGTATCAGAACTCCAAGCTTTATCTGTAAAACCTCCTTATATGATCTTTCATAAAGACAGGGTTCCCTTCATGATAATCCTTCCTTTCTACCTTAAATGGCCTCAAAAACAAATATCAATCAATCAGTCAACTTACCTGTCTTCTTTCCAAATTTTCAGAACAGGGGTGAATATAAATTGCATTTGTTAGACGTGCATAGACAACTACGCTTCTACTTACACAGGACTAAAGCCCATTGCAAGTCTGACCAGTTGTTTGTGTCCTTTGCTACACCCTTTCTGGGCAAACCGGTTTCTAAGGTGACTATTGCCAGATGGATTTCCCTATGCATCCTTCGGCCCTACAAAGATAAAAACATGTCTCTTCTGGGTAGGACAAATGTCCATTCTACCAGGTCCATGGCTACGTCAGCTGCCTTTTGGTCCAGAGTGTCTTTGGACGATATTTGTTTGGCAGCTACTTGGTCCTCATCTCATACTTTTACTTCTCATTATAAATTGGACATGATTTCCAGTGGAAGAGCATCCCTTGGCTCTGAGGTGCTCCGAAATATCTTTCCATGAGGGCCACCCAGGGTTTGTTTGTTGGTAGCTGGGGACTCTGTCCCACAGGTTGATGATCAAATGAAGTTAACTACTTCAGATAAAGAAGCTATGTACTCACCATAACATTACATCTGAGTAGTTAGACTTAATTTGTCATCAACCGTCCCTCCCTCCTTCCCCCTGACCTTCTCTTGGCACATTCTGCCTTGGCAGACAGGAGAGAGTGCCCTTGTGGCTCTCCTTTTGTTTTTCATGTTTGTGAAGGTTTTCCTTTTAGGGTTGAGCTCATGTTACGGGTTAGGAGATGGAGGGGTATTATGGATAACGGGAGGAACTTTGAGCTTGGATCAGATACTGGTGAAGCTGCCATCTCAGATCCGATACGGATCCGACATCTCATAGGTTGATGACAAATGAAGTCTAACAACTCAGATGGAACATTATGGTGAGTACATAACTTCTTTTTTTGGGATTTCAGTTTTCGTTATTTTTGTCTCACGAAAATAACATTCAAGTATATGGGCTTTTGACCAAGCAAAGTAGACATACATATACATATATCTATATCTATATCTATATCTATATATATATATATATATATATATATATATATATATATATATATATATATGCACACACACACACGTACATGTGTGGGGTCATAAGAATTAAAAAATAGTAGTCTCTTATATTGCTGCAGCACGAAGCTCTGTTTTTCTTTTAGCATTCTGCACTTTAGTGATTGTATGTTGATTTTGTGCTATTGCTGTACACCTTTTATGTTCCCAAAACATACACAGAGACGTTCCTAGTCTGCTTAGGCTCAACCTACTAAGGCAACAGAGGATGGCTTTGCAGAAAGGGGTTCCTCTTAAAATAGATGCAGATATGGAACATTGATGTAGTAAGCAGGATGAGTATGTGCTTCTGATTGTCTGGGAATCATGACTGATTGATGTAAACCTCTGTCATATGCAAGGTAAAAAAAACGCCAAAGTGGATCCAACAAAAAGACGCCAGTCGAAGTTAAAATCCCAAAGTACTTTACTGTTTGTGAGCGCTTTCATGCATAGAATACATGCACTTCTTCAGACAAACTAATAGCAAATGCTTCAGTACTATTATAGTCCCAAGGAACAAAAGCTGAATAATGGAATGTACAGATGT
This sequence comes from Protopterus annectens, assembly GCF_019279795.1. NCBI lineage: Eukaryota > Metazoa > Chordata > Ceratodontiformes > Protopteridae > Protopterus > Protopterus annectens. The sequence goes on from NC_056734.1 coordinate 850,890,391, forward strand.
GGCCGTTGTAGATACTGTAAATATATAAAGATAGGTACCACCTTTACAATTCGGGATGTAAAATACTACATGAACAATAAGTGTGACTGTAATAGTCAAGGCGTAGTATATCTTGCTAGTTGTAAAATCTGTGCTGCGTTCTATTTGGGGAAGACGGAACGTCATTTAAAACAACGAATATACGAGCACCTGTATGCAATTTCCAAGGGAGTATTAACAAATGCTTTAGCGAAACATGTATTTGAAAATCCAACTCATGGTTTTTTATTCACAGTAGTGCAAAAGATAGAGTTGAATCCTAGAGGTGGCTTTTGGCACCTTAAGCTAGAAGAATCTGAGCTATTGTGGCAGCTCAAAACTTATGCCTATACTCATCCAGGCATAAATGAAATGTGTTCCATCAAATGTCTGTTAAAGTTAAAATCTCTTACGAGATGAAGTTAATGAATTAACAAACAATACTAGTAAAGATGTATAATGTACAATGTTTTTAATGTAATGTATTCCTATTTAACATAAAATAGTTTGCAAAGTTTTCTTCTTTGTATAACATTCACATATAACATAATATAATTTATTTAGTAATTAGCGGGTGTTTTTTAGATGAAAATACATTTTAATGTCTATAAAATAAAAGTAAATTTAAGGGCACGAAGTATATATTTCGTTTAGGTAAACTTTTTGATGTTTTAATGTTCTGCCAGGTTCAAGATTGAATATATACATTTTGTATTTTTCTATTGTGAAATGTTTAATTGCAGTAGGATTTTTAAAGGGATGGTTAATCAACTAATTAAATCAATTATTCTATTATGTGAAACGTTAGAGGGACTATAATAGTACTGAAGCATTTGCTATTAGTTTGTCTGAAGAAGTGCATGTATTCTATGCATGAAAGCGCTCACAAACAGTAAAGTACTTTGGGATTTTAACTTCGACTGGCGTCTTTTTGTTGGATCCACTTTGGCGTTTTTTTTCTTGGTTATTTGAGCTTTGCTTGTCTGTGTTTTTCATATGCAAGGTACAAGGTACAACTTCATAAGACCATATGGCAGTGTTGGGTGAATTCTGAAACCTTTTCAAGATGGACACTTTAGAAGAAAAATAATGGACAAAACTGTGTTAAGAACATTACACTGTTAATTCTTAAAACAGACAATATGCCGGAAATTAGTTAACCAGATTTCTTTGTGAGCCAGTGGTGTGTGTGTGTGTGTGTGTGTGTGTGTGTGTGTGTGTGTGTGTGTGTGTGTGTGTGTGTGTGTGTGTGTGTGTGTGTGTCATAGCCTTGTTTAGAAGATTCAGTTGTGTTTTTCAGAACTGGGCATGCTGCACTACTTAAAAAAAAACTTTGCTTGTTTTATACAGTATTTAATGCATGTTGTTTCAAAGATCCTAATGAACAATTAAGGGTAATGCAGTTGGAGAGACTGCAACAAGTTTACTGTTTGTGTGGTCATAAGAACTGCTAAACCACAGGCAATTCATTGTTTCTATGATATAGATGAAGAAAAATGGAATTTCGGCAGATTGTGGTATTTTGCTTAATACATCTTTTATAGAATCAAAAAAAACCCCCCCGAAAAACAGCATTACAGTATTTTAGTTTCTAAATCACAATAATAACATTTACTGTGTGATCCAAAAACACTAATACAGTACTATGATATATAACATAAACAACTCTTTTTGTTCATTTAATACTGTTCTATGTAGCTATAATATGATATAATATAATATATATAATATATATTTTTAATTACTTGCTAAAAACATATGAATGAAAAGATAATTTAAGTCTCTACTGTAGAATATGCTTTTTGGAGGTTAGTCTTCTGTTTTAGTATAAAACAGAAAATATGTAAATAGCTTATGAGAGGTGCTGCTGGTTAACCAGCTAAATCTGCCAAACATTCCCATAAAGCACCTTTTGGTGATAAAGTCACAGGTCATTACCAAGTTCATAATCTCAGGGTGCCTTTTTAAGCCTAGCCATGCTTCCAAAAGGTGAGAATCAAACCCCATATCTTTCATTATTCAAACAGCATAACTCCCAGTGCTGCAAAAGACTTCACCATCTCTCTAGCTGAAAGAAACCTTTGTAAAATAACTGCAACCGCTGTTAACACCCTTCACAAGAAGCTTGTTTAAAAATAATTAAAGGAACATCTTGTTGCAGGCAATATGTGCAAATGCAATCATGTACTTGGATAAGTTTAAAATTGGCAGAAAGACGTCAACATATTGATATGTTTACTATCAGTGACTGCTGAAATGCTGATAAACACACACCCTGTTATTTTAGCTACATTCTATGTGTATAAGAGGAACTGTGAAACACATTATCAGTACAGACATTTTTTTCTTCTGCTGCTGCTGCTGTTTGCTGGTCAGTACTGGCAGATTTGACAGCCTAGCATGAGACCCAACCTAAGATTAAAGCAGGGGGGTGCTAAATATTTGTTTAGGTTGGGTCTCACACTGTAGTAGTACTTAACTGATTTGCTTTTTTCTGGATATCAGAGCATAGTCTCTGCACTGTATCCTCCCATCTCTTTGCTTCCAGTGACTTTTCTGTGTTTCTGAATCACTAGTTACTTCATAGCACTACTAGAGCACAAGAGTGAAGCACTATTACTGTACTGAGCTCCCATTTCTTTGCTCCATGTAAATACATAATTCCACCAGAGCACCACTTTTTTACTTACTTGCAGCAAGTAGTCCAGTTTCCTCTGCATCCCGATAAGATAGGAACTTTTTTCCTTACCTCCATGATGCATTCCAGGTTTCCACAAAAGTGGGTTGTAAAGCCAATGGTAATTCTAATTATAGTTTTATTTTCTTTCTTTGCAAAAAAAAAAAAACATTCTGATGCTGCTGTATGTCACTGTACATAAAATGAGCAGCAGCACCCCAGATACAACATCACAACTAGCTCTTCATGCAACACTTGTAGTGTGTTAAATGAAACGTACATTTTTTTCAAAAATCATTGCAATAAATTTGGAGAGAGTTGTTTGTCTTTCGGCTTTTCCCAGTTAGGGGTCGCCACAGCGGAACTCCGGTCCACTAATGATTGGCAGTAGATTTTCATGAACGCCTAGGTGCCAGCTCAATGTTCAACCTTCAACAAAGGCACGCCCATTTACACATGTCTTTTGAACACCCACCCAACCATGGGGAGGACATGCAGACTCCACACAGAAGGCACTTCTTGCACTCCAGCCGAGAATCGAACGGGAGAACCTCATGCTGTGAGGCAACAACACTACCGCTGCACTACCGCGGACCAACACGAAATCAAACTAGATCAGTACTTCAGGGGGGATAGCATGACATATTGCCAACAGGAGACCCAAAAAAGATAAAAAGAAAAGACAAGAAAAAACACAAAAATACTATTAAGGCAAATTACATTTGTGTTGGAAATAGTAAAGAAAAAAATGAGTGATTTTTCTGTAAGTCTAGAAAAGAGTTAGCCTGAAAGTGTTTTATTGACTGAATCAAGTGTAGACCATCCCTAACCCATCATTATGATTTATTATTGATGTCTGGCTTTCAGCATTTAATTTGACATATTCATGCTATAGGGGTAGTCAACATCTGAATTCTTTCATTTGCTTTTTGTAGCTATGCCTCTCTTGAAAATTTTATATAATTTATTTTTTGCATAGCTATGTCAGTCCTTTACAAATAGGAAGAGGAGAAGTGGAGTCAGTCACGGATTTTATTTTCCTAGATTCAAAGAGCTCTGTAGATTGTGATTGCAGCCAGGAAATTGAAAGACATGTGCCTTTTGTAAGGAAAGCTATAATAAATGTGAATAAGATTTTAGAGCAACAACATAGTATCATTAATAAAGGTCTATATAGTCAAAGCTATGGTTAATCTAGCAGTAATTTATGTTTGTGAAAGTTGACTATATGTAAGAGTGTGCACCTGAAAATTGAAGCTTTTGAACTGTGGTGTTGGCAAAAACTTTTGTGGGTTCCATGGACTACAAGAAGATTGAATTATTCAATACATAAGTAAATAAATCCAGACTATTCAGTGAAAGACCTGAGTAAACTTAAAATGATTAGAATTTGGTCTCATAATGTGAAGGCAGGATTCAGTAGAGAAGACACAAATGCTGGGAAAAATTAAACGTATAAGAAGGGGAGGGGGAGAAGATGCTATGGTGGATGGACAGTATTACTGAAGTAATAAATTTAAATTATCAAGAACTTAAACAAGCAGTTTTTGACAGATAGGCCTGGAATGCTAATGTTCTTGAGGCGGCAAACAGTCACATTTAAGTAAATTATAACTCTATTGATGACAGTTGAAAAGTAGTAATATACATCATGTGAGCAGATTAAATTCATTAGAGCTCAACTTTCTTCATGTAGCATCCAAGAAACTTTTCTAATATAAACCGTTATTTCCTTGGATGTATTATAATAATTGATCCTAATGTTTTTCTTAGTATGTCCATGATATTATTGACCTTAGCCCCAGGTAAATATGTCACTATTCTGTTCCAGCTTCTGAAAGATGTAGGAATGTGGCCCTAATAAGAATCAGCTGCGAGTAGAAATACTTCATATTCTAAAAGATAATATTTAATACCACACACAAGGCTGCTCATGTCTCTAGAAGCACTATTTTGTAAGGCACTAATCTTGTGCTTACATATATTTTTAGAAATCTAATTGCCGTGGACTTAGAATTTCCTCTTTAATTGTGTAAAAAAGTTCTAATTTCTGAAATGTTCTTCTCAAGTTAGCACATTTTTTTTTAAAACAGCATCCAATAATTTTCTCTGTAGTGTCTGAAAGATTATCCTTGTTATGTCTCTTGAGTTGTTGACACAGACTGGCATTGCTATGTTTTTTTTTAAATATCTTTATTTATTCCTGAAATATTATTCTTATTCAAGCAGTGAGCACCCTTTCTGTGTTGGGCTTTTGTTTATTAAGAATAATTGGTGTGCTTGTTGATTTTTTTTGTTAAATTGTTCTGACTAATTTTCAGTTCTGTTTCCTCTTTTTTGCTGTTTTTACTGTGATGTTTATTTGGCACATTATAACCTAATGTTAAATTATTGCGTACTATTTGACTTAATCAGTTTTATCAGATGTGGCACAACCATCAGTCATGGTGACTTAAGACAGACCCATGAATTCAATAAATTCCTAGCATGAATGCCCTTCCAGTGGGATGCTCCCATTTGCAATTCAGGAACAGGCAAGCCAGCCATGATGAGGTAAGATCTCATCAGCTAATGTGTATGTTTCCTGAATCATATTTGCTGCCACAATATGCAGATTTGATCTGCACATTGTGGCAGTAACCTGCTACTCTTGAGGCAGTGTAATCCCCACTCAAGGCACTATCTCTGCCACACACACACACACACACATATATAGACAAACATGAAGACATACATACACCACAGTGCCTGTCGTGTTCCCCCTACACCAGTAACACTTTATTGCCATTATGACACATATGTAATAGACCCTGGTGGTTGAGTGTATCCCCCCACCCCAATCCCTTTTGCAATTTCTTTGCCATTATTGCATTTTATAGAGTTATCTCTGGTAGTCTACTGGTTCTCTCCACACTTTACATCACCCTTATAAAGTCTATTTCATTATGACACTTCACTTTATCTCTGGTGTCCAGTGGTTCTCCAATCTCTCAATCCCCATACTACCACTGGTGCCATTATGGCACTTTAGAATGTGTCCTGTGGTTCCCCCGGTCTCTTTTATGCTGTTATGTGCCTTAGGTGTATTGCTCCACCCTCAGTCCACATAGCACAGTTCGTGGTATTACAGCACTTAAAGCATTTCCTGGTGTCTAGTGTATTCCCCCACTCCCGATCCTCATAGTAACTTTGGTGCTGGTAGAGCACTTTGAGAATTAATCCCTGGTATCCACTGATTCCCCTCCACTCCCCAATTCCCATTTTGATGTTGGTCCTATTATGACACTTTTAAAGTAAGCCCTGTAGTCTACTGGGAACCCCGCCACATTCATTTTTATGACTGAACACAGCTTTTTGACCATGTACACTACCACAGCATAGTGGGGATAGCTATGCTAATCTACATGGCCAAGGTCTTTCTGGAATGACCTGACCATGTAGATGCCTTTCTGTAGGGGATTCCAGGGAGAGACCACATGGGTAATTAGCATATGCCTCTCCCCCTGGAATGCCTCACTAGTATTCAGCACAACCATGGGGCCCAGCTGTTTGCTGTGCATCTTGTCTTCATGTTGGAGGACCACAAGGCACCATGTAAGGATGTTTTCAGAACACCAAAAGGTACTGTGATATGTACACTGTTGTGTACACATTGTGGTACCTTTATGAATTTGGCCCAAGAGAGATACTGTCTTCTATAATTGCACACTATACTGGAATAACCTGTAAGGGTTAGCAATTATTCACTTTCATTACCATCATTATTACTATTTATCAATTGCCAATATATTAGTGTCAGACTATGAAACACTATCTGCCAAATAAATATTAACTTATTCAACATTATTAGTTCAGCCTTGATCATATTCAAGCATGGATGTCAGACTTGCCTCACCTAAAAAAAGGAATAAATAGGATTTGTAGGTCTTATATTGCCTACAGTTAGTATGAGGTTTGCCAGTCCTGTGTAATTCAGACATGTATTGTTTTGTATAAGAATATTTTTTGTGAAGTAAATATAGCAACTACTGCATTCTGCTATGTATTTATGTTTTAGAAATTCTGTTTTTGGATACTTTCATCCATTCTAGTTCTTTTATACATGGATGACTTAGTGAATGATAAAGGAAATCAACAGCAAAGATCCCCCTCACTGAACTGAAAAGTGCAGCTAATAATGTCAAATGTGTGTAAGGCACTGTATCTGGGAAATTAGGTCTCGTCTGCAAAAGACCTTTTAACAAGTGTCTGTTATATAAACAATCATTTAGAGTTTAAACCAAACTGTTATTAAGGGTAAACAAAACATTACAACTGACTGTTGCACCTGATGTACAGTGGTCAGTTATGTAATAAACTGATTAATGGTTATTCAAGTATGAGGAAACATCTGTACACAAACCACATTGCAGTTCCTTAGGATGTTTACATACACACTGAAAGATTAAAACAGCATATAAATATATTGTATAAAAAGAAAAAAACTCAGTGTTGTAAAACTTAACTGATATGATTTACTTCTTGCAAATATAGTAATTAATTGGATAGCAAACATATACACAACTGCTGCAAAATGTTTCCTTTCACTTACTTTGTTACATTATCAAGGGACCAGTATTGCTGTGAAAATAAAAGTTATAGTGGCAGCGCCCCTTGCTGGACAATTGTGCACTAATAGTCTAAGATCCTCTCAGTGATATATTTTATAAGTTATTCTAAAGTCAGATTTATGGGAAGAGATAAAAAGAAAAGTTATTTACTGTAATGGTGTTTCTTCATTTTGGAAACGCAGAGCATATTAACACTCAAACATGGATGATGCATCTTCATTTGAATGCACCACCATTTGTATTGCAAAGTTAATTTATATCCTGGTACTAGGGCATTCCAGGACATTTACACCTATAAGGGGGGTTAGACACATAGAAACCCAATCTTCCCCAGCAGCACAAAGGGCAAAATAAACAAAAGTGAAAAGGTAAAAAGAATATGAATTGAGAATAAAAACACAACATTAAAAATGCACAGACAGAACTTTTGATACTCGGTTATCCTGTCATGCAACAATTGCACGTCAAAATCAAGCGCTGCTCATGGAGTCTACTAATTTATATTCTGCAACAATGACTTACCAGGGTTTAGACCTTTTAGGGGCTGGAAGCAGAGACTGACACGTTCCCAGCAATAATAAGGCAGAAGAAATTAAAGTAAAACAAAATAAAAATGCCGTGGGCTGCACATAAAAAACAGCGACAGAAGGTATGTCAAACAACACTAAGGACCAATATAAATAAATAAATTAATCAAATTAAATGCATTAAGTTGTATATAAAGGCAGCATCCATTTTGCTACATAACATTTTTAGGCATAGAATCAAAACATAAAGTAGAACCCAGCTCCAGAATTAGTGCACAGTCCACTAGTATAAAATAAAATTAAATGTATATTTTTCATCCGAACCCAGTAATTTAATCTTTAGTGAACATAAAATGCCCATTGTATAAGCCACAGTGATGCATTTGGGTATGTATGATACATATATTACTACACAACCATGGATTATAAAGCACTGACATTTTCATCTTATATTTCAAATGCTTCTAGGTATGTAGCAGTGTTTGTACCATGCATTATTCTTTTGTCTTATTGCTTTTACATAAATGTGCACATGAGTGAGAGTGAGTGTGTGTGTGTGTGTCTGTGTATATGCTGGCACTCTCATTTGCACTGGCTTTCCATTAGGTTTCAGCAGTGTTGTCATGTTCATTATATAACTTAGTTCCCTCTAGGGTTTGCATTAAATGTACATCTGCATGCATACTCTAATATCTCCTTCATTGGTATTGCAGCTCTAGGATAGTGCAAGCTCTGGGGATGGATGGCTATGTTCTGTGTTCAGAATTATTAAGATATTTCTTCCATAAAGGGATTGTTGAAGCTATATCCTCTGAGTCTATACAGTAGGATGAATATGATTAACCTCATGGAGGGGGACATTATTATTATTGGTGGTATTCAGCCAAACAACTGTATTCGTTGTACATTTGCTCAGTTGTATTTCCATAACTGAGGTTTAAAAGACTTTCATTAATGAGGTCAGCTTTTGTAAAATTATTTTTAGAAATAATAATAATTATCTTGAGTTATTTCTTTTAACTGTGCCTGAATGCATAAAATGATAGGGAAATTTGATTTTGGATTACATTACTTTTATAGGCAGCTGTGTTATGTTTGTCTTCATGGAAGCAATAATCTGAAGTTTTCATTTTGCAACAGTCTTTGCACAGAGCTAGTTTTCAGTATGTTACAGTCAGTGCACAGAACTCATTTTTACTCTTGTCACAGTTTGTGCACAGAACTTTAATTACAGTTTCATTAGGTTAACAGCTTATCACAACTGGTATTCTGTGCAGAAAATATTACATTCTAAAACGTGTATCCATTCATTACTTATAAGTAATGTGAACAGAATAATAAACAAAGTATTCAGCACACATCATAATGTACAGCTGTGTATGTAAATATAATGGCAGTGAAAGTGGGTCTTCAAAAAATGTACCTTTCCTAGAGTAAAAGTAATTTACTGTCAGATCAGTTGTCCGTGATTTCTTAACACTTTCTACCCAGTTTAAAAGTGCTGAAATCAACCAAGAGTTACAATGGCATGTTTGGATGATAAATAAATGTACTTTTTTTATTTTTGTAGTTGTCTTTGCTATATTTTAAATAAATTCTAAGAACAAAAATAATGTAGTGGATCTCATTTTTTGTTACTTCAATCTGCGAAGTCTTGATGTTAAACCAGTGTGTGATTATTTAACAATAACAAAAAAACACATCCAGATGTGGAAGAAGGCCTCTGATAGTCTGACATGCACAGGATAGCTTGAAGACAGTAGCCATTTAACGTCTTTGCTAAACTTGTTTTGCCTTCAGCACATGCCTGCTTCATTTATTACCCAAACAGCAAAAGGTAGAATCCGAGATGGAGGTACAAATCAGGATAAATTAGTTCAGGAGTAGGTTAAAACTACTTTTGAGGATATATTTCCATCAGCCAGAGTCAGCGCAGTTTGCATATTTCATCTCTTGTGGTAAGCACAGTGTCATTTAGTTCAGCTTTTTTATCACCTAAAGTCCTCACAAGCTACAACCAGGAGGGACAGGTAAATACATATAAGACTGATGAAGGGTGAACAGTACAGATGTAAATCAAATGGCATAAAAGACACAGGGAGTGCTAAGAAAACCTGAAAAAAACAGCATTATGAAAGTATAACATAATACATACTTATCATACCTCTCAACCTCTTAGCACAATAAATCTGGACAAAGCCTAAAATGAGGGGAGGGGCAAAAGCATACAAATAGGGGCAGATTTTAAATATTGTTATTATAAACTTAGAAAGTTGCTAAAATAACAGGGTTTGTGTTGCATTTTCTGAATGTTATGAAGTGTGAAACTCATGTATGTCATTATTTCCCAACTTAAATCCTTATTGATTTTGTCAGAAAACCATAAATGCTATTAGGGACAGAAGAAAAATTTGAGCCAAAAATCTGGACAGTTGATAAGTATGAGAGTTATATGGATTTAAGGTACTGTATAACTTTAGGGAACATAAGCTATTACCATTACTTCACCAAGAAACATACTTTCTTAATATAACTAAATGCAGTGGTAAGTAAACCAAACAAAACCATCAACATAATTGGATGCTACTTCCCACCTGGCCAAAACATCCCTCCACTAGAAAACCTCCTCAGCTGGTCTACCCACCACCACCCCCAATAAACTATCATTTTAGGTGATTTCAATACTGACTGGCAATCCTGTTCTGGCAACCATCCAACCCATCATGTAAACCTTCATGGCTTCACCCAACTAGTCCAGTCGCCAACCAGGATAAATAAAAACTCCAGCAAGCACACTACCCTGGATTGGATACTAGTCAGTAAGAGCCCCCAGTCATATATAACAGGCTGCTTATCAGATAGCCTCAGTGATCACTCCCCAACATTCCTACTCAAAAAATACCTATACCAAGCTAAACCTGTCATCTACCGTCAAATACATAAAAAACTAAACTTTAACCCACTCACATCCATCTCATCCCTCAAAGAATGTAACTGGCATCCTCTAAAGTACCTCAGTCTAGATGACACAGTTGAATTTTTTAATACTACCTTCCTGAACATCCTTAATTACCATGCCCCCATAAGATTTTCCAGAACCAAAGCACAACCCTCCCCATGGCTACAGAAAACCACTTTGTCAGAAATGAAAAAACGGGATAAAGCCTGGGAGCACTGGCGCAAAACCAAAACCGCCTCAACTAGACATAAATTCCTAGAACTATGCAATAGAGTCAAAAAGCTAATAAAACAGGACACATTCCAATACTACCAGTCTGCCCTGGACTCCTCACAACACAGCCCCAAACAATTCTGGTCCTCCATAAACTCCATCCTCCACCCAGGTAAAGTCAGTACCCCTCCTCCTAACATCCCTCACTCCTCAGAAAGTATTGCTACCTCATTCAACACACACTTCACCCAAACCATACTATCACTAGCTAAACAACACAACCCCCCTCCCCTCCAACCCACACCTTCAACAAGTAATCTCCCCACTGCCTTCGCTTTTTCTCCTGTACCTACCTCCCACATAAAAAAACTCTTAACTAAACTTAAACCCACCAAATTAGCAGCAGACAACCTCCCAAGTGAATACCTACAAATCGCAGTTGATGCTCTGGCCTACCCAGTATCCATCTTGATTAACCGATCCCTGTCAGAAAGTTACGTTCCCACACTGTGGAACGTATCACATATAATTCCCCTCCACAAAGGCAGACCCCCCCACAGAACTAACCAATTACCGCCCCATAGCTATTCTCTCTCCACTCTCCAAAATACTAGAGAGATGCATACACTCTCAGGTCTCAGACTACCTCCTTACCAACAACCTCCTTTCCAGTACTCAGCATGGTTTCCGACCAAACCATAGCACCACCACTGCCTTACTCTCCTTTACTAACACTATCCTTCAGCATAAAAACAATGGCTATCTCTCCTCTGCTACTTTCCTAGACCTATCTTAAGCATTTGACATGGTCCCACACAAACAACTTATCTCTGTCCTCAATAACCTATCCTCACAGTCAGTCACCAACTGGTTTCAGAGTTACCTGTCTGACCGCCAACAATCCGTTGTATAGCAGAATGACATATCTCCCCAACTACCTGTCTCCATAGGGGTTCCCCAAGGATCCATCCTTGGACCCCTACTCTTCTCTGTTTACACCAATAATCTAGCCTCTGCCACCAAACATGGCATACTCATACAATACGCAGATGATTCAGCCATCATCTGCTCAGCCAAGTCCCTATCAAAACTGCAAAAGGTCACAAAGGAAGCCTTTTCCTCTGTTGAAACTTGGTTATCCGATGCCCAATTAATACTCAGCCCAAACAAAACTAAACTACTCATCTTCCAACCCACCAAACATACTCAAAACAACTCTCACTTTAACATCACAGCAAAAAACAACACCACTATATACCCAACTGAACACACCAAATTGCTAGGAGTGGAAATAGACAATAAATTAAAATTTGACATTCACATATCCATGACCATAAAAAAAAGTCCACAAAAAAGTAGGAGGGTTATACAGAAATAAGCAATTTCTCACCAAAGCAGCAAAGATTTCAATAGCAAATTCCCACCTTATTTCCACCCTACTTTATGCCTCTCCAATATATACCAACCTAAGGCAATGCGATCTAAACACGCTAGAGACCTGCTACAACAAAATCGCCAAATTCGCCACAGGGGCATCCTACCATAGTCACCACTGTCTCTCACTTGCTGAACTGGGCTGGCTTGAACTCCCTCACCTCCTTCAATTGTATCAAATCTCACTCACCCACAAACTAGTAAACCATCCACTAAATGTCCCATCCCTCCAGAATCTACTCCAACCCTATCGCACCACCAGACCACTAAGATCCAGCAACAAAAATCACTTGCAGATCACTAAAGCCAATAACTCTGCTAGTGAAGCACTATTCTCTTGCACCATAGCCAAATTATGGAACTCCCTTCCACCCACAATTACCTCCGTACCATCATGCGCCCACTTCAAAACTTTACTAAAAGCGCACCTAAAAACATGCTGGCTATGCCCTTGCAACTCCCACTCTAATATCACCCACCCCATCCAACCACTACCTTTCTTTCCACTCCACTAACTACCTTGGTTATAGCAAGCTCAGATGCTCATAAGCCTAGTACTTATTATACAGCAGGAACTTCTCATTGTAACATTTGTTAATGTCTGCTATGTACTTCACAGATAAAGATTCTAGTTGTCTACTGATGTACTATGTTCTTCATCTGTAAATATGTTGTAAGTAATTGCTATGTTAAATTGTTAATCGCTATGTAATCCAATATAACTACTGTCTGTTTATTTTAACAGTGGAGCTTTTCTCCCTGGGCCTCCGCTAAAAATTGACCTACGTCCAGTCGGACACTCCCGGTCAACAAATTTAAATAAATAAATAAATAAAGTATACAGGCAAGACTTTTGGAATGTTTGAATACATTACTAGAATTATGTGCCTTGCTTATCTGCCTTGTTTTTATTTCACAGTTCATAGCAGTGTTTTAGTATAAAACCTCTGTCTAGAACCACTGATTAGGTCAGCAGATACAAACATTTCTTTATAACAACATGCTTTATTTTACACAGTTTATTATAAAATGAGTGACAGCCTTAAGTGAAAACATGAAAGTTATAGTGTGATTTATTCTATTCAGGGATGTTTGGTACAGAGGCTCATGGCAATTGAGGCCTCAGCAACTTTGTGTACCTTCTGGCATGATTTGTGGAGTCTTGTGTCCAGCAAGCCATACCCATTGAGCCAAATTGTAGTAACCAGCCCCTAACATAAGCTTCCTAGGCAAATGATCACTGGGTTTGTTACCCTGTAGGTCAGTTTGACATCCAGTCATGACAAGACCCTACCTTTCCCTCCCTTATGTGTCATTCTTTGCTCATTGTCCACCCTCTGTATACCTGTGTTCTTCCATTATCCTGTCAACTTTTTGTGTGTCATTCACCCAAATCTGTCTAAAACTGTTATACATTTTTTATCTGGCCTTGCTACCTGCCCTTCTTCATCTATTCTGTCCAGATCATTTCCCTCTGTACCTTCCCCAGCCTACTCCCTCATTTCTATATATGGAAAATTGGGCTCTTTCCCTACAAAAATAATTTCTCCCAGGTTTTTATATCTTACAGTTACCCCTTGTGGTTTCCCTCTGGTTGCCTCCTCCTTTCCTACTTTCCTTTCAACAGCTTCCCTCCCCATTTGTAAAATGAATAGGATCTGCATTTGGCTGTGCAGCCCCACAGTGGTCAGTCTGAAGCTAGTGTGCTGCCCTTCCTGCAACAGATGAACATGACATGCAGCTACGTGGTGCAACATTGCATGCATGAGCACTCGCTGACATGGCCAAGTATCATGCTGATCACAAGCACAGCTGTAGCATTCCTCCACTTATGAAGCAGCCTGTTGCATCATCTTAGCACTATATCTGTTTATTATGTGCTGATTTGTTCGTACTGCTGCTGCTGTTCATGCCTAACTTATGTCAAATTAGCTGTGCAGCTAATCATGCAGTAACCTCCTTGTAAGTTAGTGCCGTTGAGATGCAGAGTGCTTTTCTATGAATTGCAGCCTATATTTCGCATGACTTACCTTATTAAGTCTGTTTCACAGAGTTGTTCTTTATCAAACATTGTCTACTACATTTTATGATTTACAGTACTACCCTTGTAAAAGAACTAGTACCAATGAGGTGCCACAGACATGCACAGCCATGAAAAACATTAGTCACTCAGTGGTACATGGGGAAGACCACATATCTACATATAACACAGTAACAGAGGGTAACAGAACAAGAAATGAAAACAATATTATCTTTAGACAGCTGGGAGTGAAATGAGCAAGTAGGTAATTGTTTGCAGTGACCATACAATAAGGGGAATGTATAAAATAAGATTTTCTTCTTTTGGTTGCACAATTTAAGTGGTCTGGGATGATGGCACAAAGGTCAAAAAATGTACATCAGTGATAGAGTAACAAAGAGGAGCGCTGTGTAGGGACCAGACAAAAATTTTGGAGTCACTCAATTGGGGAATAATTTCATTTTTGCTGGTAAAAATTCATCTGAAGACATTTCAAATTATTTTTTAGGCTTTAGTCAGTTGTGTCTACAGTTAAATTTGTAGGCTGCCATCTTAATTCATTCTTTGTCTTTGCCTTCTATACTTATGTAAGTGCTGGTGTAAGGGCACACGGTAAGGTAGCTACCGGTAAATGAATTGCAGCCTATATTTTACCTTGTGAATACCTCATAGTTGCAGCCTAATCTATAGCCTTCCCAGTATCAATCCATATAAATAGATCCAGTCTCAAAAACTAGGTTCCTCAACTGTGGAAAATCTCCCATGTAATCCAACTTCATAAAGGGGGACCTTCCAAAGAACTGACACACTATCATCCAATTGCTATTCTTTCACCTCTTTCTAAGTTACTAGAAAGGTGTATTCATCTCCAGGTCATGAAATTCACCACTACAACTCTCTTATCCTTCACTAATAAACTAAACTATCACAGGAATAACAAAAGCTTTTGATATGGTCTCCCATTCCAAACTAATAGATGTACTAATAGATGAACTATCCTTCTCACCATCTGCCACAACGTTGTTTAATAACTATTTATCTGGCTGCCAACAATCTGTTCTATGGCAATGTGACCTATATCCATGCCTTCCTTTATCCATTGGTGTCCCCCAAGGATTTATCTTGGGCCCTCTCCTTTTTTCCCTCTTTACTAATAATCTACACACAGCTACTCCACATGGTTCTATAATACAGTACGCAGATGATTCAGCACTTATCTGTGCTGCCACTTCTCTATCAACTCTTCATTCTCAAACACAGGAATCTTTCACTTCTGGTGAAACATGGTTAGCCAATGCCCATTTAATCGTGAACCCAAACAAATCTAAATTATTACTCTTCCAACCTAACAAGACATCTATCTCATGCCCAACATTTAACCTAATAGCCAAAGGCAATATTGTCATCTCCCTGACAACCCATACAAATCTTCTTAGAGTGGAAATAGACAATAACCTAAAATTTGACTTACATGTCTCCATAACAATAAAAACATCCATAAGAAACTTGGAAGTCTATATAGGCACAAAACACTCCTGACCAAAATGGCCAAAATTATATTAGCACAAACCCATCTGCTGTCCACTCTACTATATGTATCTCCAATTTTAACTAATCTTAGGAAAACTGACTTATCTAAGCTAGAAGCATGTTATAATAAAATTGCTAAGTTTGCATCTGACTGCCCATATAGGACACATCATTGTATAGCTTTAAGGATACTAAGCTGGCTTGAGCTTCCCAACATTATTCTTTAAAACCAGCTCTCTAACTCACAAAATTGTAACACAACCAACCAGAACCCCTGCACTACAAAATCTCATCCTTCCTTAAAGTTCCAGCAGACCACTTTGCTCTAAAAATAAGAACTTACTGTCTCCAAGGCCAACAACACTACAGGAGAATATTTATTTTCCAGCTATATATCTCATATATGGAACTTCCTTCCTAACTCCATTCTGTCAGTCTTGTCCACTAACCACTTTAAGCCGTCACTTAGAACTTATCTAAAAATAAGTGTCTATGTTCCTGTACTAACCCCTCATAAATGCTCCGATACATCACAGTATATCCCAACCATATCCAACTTCTTCCCTGGTGTTTAATCTTTTATTCCTACCAGCCTGTCAACCTTATATCTTGACATATGTCATACTTTACAAATACTACTAGCTACTGTATGCTCAGAGACTAGGTTTTATTGTCATGATGTAGCAAATTTGAATTTTCTTATGTATACTACATTTTGTATACTTTATTTATTATTGTAATTTGTGCATTAACATTTACTGTTACTCATGGAGTTTTTCTCCCCGGGGCTCGACTGAAAAAGGACCTGTGTCCATTCGAACTTTCCCAGTAAACAAATGTTAAATAAAAATAAAATAAACATAAC
Source organism: Protopterus annectens (assembly GCF_019279795.1). Classification (NCBI taxonomy): domain Eukaryota; kingdom Metazoa; phylum Chordata; order Ceratodontiformes; family Protopteridae; genus Protopterus; species Protopterus annectens. The sequence goes on from NC_056734.1 coordinate 850,907,244, forward strand.
CAGTTTAACAGTTATTACTGGATGATATTCATAGTTATCCAGTACAGGCCAATATAGTATGAGGCATGAGCATTTCCAAATCTATAGAGACAATGCTGCATGCAGTCTTCAAGGGATGAACACATTACAACTGTTTTCCAGAAAACCACAACAGATCATCTTTCCCAAAACCTAATGCATATATGGAATGCTCATTTGACCTCATAAAGAAATCAGTAATATTTCTCTTTATCAATATGGCCATGGAACTTCATTTGTTTATTTTTTATTTATGTATTAATTTAATAGCTGAGAACCATAGGTGTCATTCTTCTTTTGGATTATGTTTGGACACATCCAGAGAAAAAGTGATGTAATAACATTGAAAGATAAAAGTTTATAAGTGCAATATGTATAATTTGTCCCTACTTTGGGGCCATTCCCCCCCTCCCCCCCATGATTTTAGATTTGGTCCAGATTTCTTGCACAAAGAGTTTGAGAGGTATGAGAGCAAGGCTTTCCATAAGAATGTTTAGCACAAAGAATATGAGACAATACTTTTAAAAGGAATCATTTTAAAGCAAGCTTTTTTGCATGGGGTGTGCACCCACAACTCCATCTTCAGCCGCTATATACAATACAACTGAAATTGCTATACATCAGAGATGGCAAAAGTTGCATGTGCATTGTTTGAAATTAAAATGGTCCTTGAAGATATAACAAAGAACAGTAGTAAGTACAAAAGAATGTATATAAACAAAATTTAAATTATCATTTCAATTTACAGTTTGAATGGCAGTATTTTGAAGCTATCATGCTATAATTACATCAGATTTTGATACTGGGGCAGAATTTGAACAGACCAGGTTGTGAGACGTTTGCAAAAAGTATCTCAAAAGCTTAATAGGTACCACACTATCCTTCAGTGCTGGAAGATCAGAAAGCTGCAAGTTCTATTCATAGGTAGGAACTAGGCTATTGGCCCTAGGGCCTATATAAGCCTAGCCAAAAAATGTACCCTGGCTTTCGCCACCCAAGAAAATTATTTTCCTGTGCCCCTGTTGAGCAGAGCCACAGAAGTGATCCCTCCCATCCCAGATAACTGAATTAATTTTCCAGTAATGACACTGATGTCTAGCATGAGGGGTAGTGAGTGTACCCCCCTTCAGATGAGATATTCAGTGGAGACCCCATCTAATATTGTGGTAGCTCGTGTGGATCTAAAAGATCTCATGACACTTATCAAAAAGAGTAAGGATCCTTTATTTATACAAAGAAAATATTTGCAGATTATTTACATATTTATAAGATTTAAAAAGTTTACATATTTACAAGATACAATTTCCATATCCTTCTTTTACTTATTGCACATTCATACTCGTTTTTCTTTTAAAATAAAATTTCTATCCTTATTAGACCCAATAATTTTTTCTATAGCCAACATCTAATTTAGTTTAATATTACTGCCAAAATCCATTATTTATTGAACATAATTTAATTTACCCTTTCATTCCATATAACCCATATAACATAATAATTATCAAGTCTTAAAGCATATTTTTACTTCTATTTTTATATTACTCATATTTAATCATGTCCATATTTATCTTAGCCACTTTTTCAATACCTTAAAAAATTTCTTTACACAACTTTTCCCATAATTTTATCACTCTTTTACATTTCAAAAACACATGCAAATTATTTTTCTATTCACCACAATATAAACATATTATTTCACTTTTCTTTTTATGTGGCATATTCCCTTTTACTAGTAATGTATCTATTACTAGTCTCCACAAAAATTCTTGGCATTCTTTATTATACCATTTATTTATTATTTTTATAGCTTTATTTTTTTCTGCTAATGTTTCCCATGGTTTAACAAAATAATGTATCATTATATTCTAATACCACAGTTGTTTCTCCTTTTCTGTTATATCTTTTTTATTTTCCATATTAATATGTTTCTTGTTAACATTCATTTCTTCATTTTTACATTCCTTTTCTCTTTTACTACTTTTTATCACATCCCAGCATGTTCCATACTTCTATTTAAATATTTTTACCACCAAACTTTCTTCTTTTTCATTTATCCATTTTAACTTTATATCAATTTAGATAAGCCACATATACCACTGGGTTAATTACCCCTACACCACCTTCATCTTTATTTACATACAAAGTTCCTCTTTTTACTGGATTCATTCTTGAACTCTATATGAATTAAAAAATTAGTTGCAACAATTCTTTTTCCAGTATCATTGGTAGCATAAGTATAAGTAACCCAGCCACTGGGGATGCACAAGCCAGTGCATTTCTTTGTGCCAGTCCTAAGCCCAGATAAATGGGGAGGGTTGTGTCAGGAATGGCATCCGGCGTAAAATTTTTGCCAAATCATGCATGTGGACAACAGTACAGATATACATACTGAATCGGTCGAGGCCCGAGTTAACAACTTACGCCACTAGTACTGTTGGCCAAAAGGGTGCTGGCGGAAATTGGGCTACTGTTGGCCGAAGGAGGAGAAGAGAGGGAAGGCATGCCCGAAGGCAGGTAAAGGCTAGGACTGTGGTAGTGAGGGTTGGAACTTTGAATTTTGGCAGTATGACTGGTACAGGGAGAGAGCTAGCTGATATGATAGACAGAAGGAAAGTTGGTATATTGTATGTGCAAGAGACCAGATGGAAGGGGAGCAAGGCTTGGTGTATCGGAGATGGGTTTGCATTGTTTTATCATGGTGTGGATGGGAGGAGAAATGGCGTAGGGGTTATCCTGAAGGAACAGTATGCTGAGTGTTTTGGAGGTGAAAAGAATGTTGGATAGAGTATTGTTTATGAAGCTGGAAATTGATGGTGTAATGATGAATGTTGTTAGTGCATATGCTCCACAAGTTGGGTGTGCGATGGATGAGAAAGAACAATTTTGGAGTGAGTTGGATGAAGTGGTGATCACTGTACCCAAGGGTGAGAAAGTGGTGATTGGAGCAGATTTCAATGGGCATGTTGGTGAAGGGAACAGAGGGGATGAGGAAGTGATGGGTAGGTATGGTGTTAAGGAAAGGAATGCATAATCTCAGATGGTAGTGGATTTTGCAAAAAGGATGGACATGGCTCTGGTGAATACATATTTTAACAAGAGGGATCAGCATAGGGTGAGATGCAGTAGTGGAGGAAGATGCACACAGGTGGATTATATCTTGTGTAGAAGGGCCAGTCTGAAGGAGATTTGGGACTGTAAAGTGGTGGCAGGGGAAAGTATAGTTAGGCAGCATAGGATGGTGGTTTGTAGGATGACATTGGTGATCAAGAAGAGGAGGAGGAATGTGTGGGCAGCACCAAGGATCAAATGGTGGAAATTGAAAAAGGGTAATTGTGAAGTGGAGTTCAGGGAAGAGTTAAGACAGGCACTGGGTGGCAGTGAAGAGTTACTGAATAGCTGGGTAACTACAGAAGAGCTAGTAAGGGAGATGGCTTGAAAGGTGCTTGGTGGGACATCTGGAAAGAGGAAGGAGGACAAGGAGACGTGGTGGTGGAATGAGGAAGTACAGGAGAGTATACAGAGAAAGAGGTTGGCGAAGAAGAAGTGGGATTGTCAGAGAGTTGAAGAAAGTAGATAGGAGTATAAGGAGATGAGGTGCATGGCAAAGAGAGAGGTGGCGAAGGCTAAGGATAAAGCGAATGAAGAGTTGTATGAAAGGTTGGACACTAAAGAGGGAGAAAAGGACCTGTACCGATTGGCTAGACAGAGGGACCGAGCTAGTAAAGATGTGCAGCAGGTAAGGGTAATAAAGGATAGTGAGGGAAATGTACTCGCAAGTGAGGAGAGTGTGTTGAGCAGATGGAAAGAGTACTTTGAGGGGCTGATGAATGAAGAGAATGAGAGGGAGAGAAGGTTGGATGATGTGCGGATAGTGAATCCTGAAGTGCAGTGGATTAGCAAGGAGGACGTAAGGACAGCTATGAAAAGGATGAAGAATGGAAAGGCTGTTGGTCCAGATGACATACCTGTAGAAGCATGGAGGTGTTTAGGTAAAAATGCAGTGGAGTTTTTAACTAGATTGTTTAATGAAATCTTGGAAAGTGAGAGGATGCCTGAGGAATGGAGAAAAAGTGTTTTGGTACTGATTTTTAAGAATAAGGGTGATGTGCAGAGCTGTAGTAACTACAGAGAGATTAAATTGATCAGTCACAGCATGAAGTTATGGGAAAAGGTAGTGGAAGCTAGGTTAAGAAGGGAGGTGATCATTAGTGATCAGCAGTATGGTTTCATGCCAGGAAAGAACACTACGGATGTGATGTTTGCTCTGAGAGTGTTGATGGAGAAGTACAGAGAAGATCAGAAGGAGTTGCATTGTGTCTTTGTGGACTTAGAGAAAGCATATGACAGGGTGCCTAGAGAGGAGTCGTGGTATTACATGAGGAAATCGGGTGTGTCAGAGAAGTATGTAAGAGTGGTACAGGATATGTACGAGGGTAGTGTGACAGCAGTGTGGTCTGTGGTGGGAGTGATGGATGCATTTAAGGTGGAGGTGGGATTACATCAAGGATCAGCTCTGAGCCCTATTATTTGCAATGGTGATGGACAGGTTGACAGATGAGATCAGACAGGAGTCCCCATGGACTATGATGTTTGCAGATGACATTGTGATCTGTAGTGAGAGTAGGGAACAGGTGGAGGAGACCCTGGAGAGGTGGAGATATGCTCTAGAGAGAAGAGGAATGAAGGTCAGCAGGACTAAGGCAGAATATATGTATGTAAATGAGAGGGAGGATAGAGGAATGGTGAGGATACAGGGAGTAGAGGTGGCGAAGGTGGATGAGTTTAAATACTTGGGATCAACAGTTCAGAGTAATGGTGAGTGTGGCAGAGAGGTGAAGAAGAGAGTACAGGCAGGATGGAGTGGGTGGAAAAGAATGTCAGGAGTGATTTGTGACAGACGAGTACCAGTAAGAGTGAAAAGAAAGGTCTACAAGAGGGTAGTGAGACCAGCTATGTTATATGGGTTGGAGACAGTGGCATTGACAAAAAGGCAGGAGTCAGAGCTGGACATGGCAGAGTTAAAGATGTTAAGATTTGCACTGGGTGTGACGAGGGTGGACAGGATAAGGAATAAGTATATTAGAGGGTCAGCCCAGGTTGGAAGGTTTGGAAACAAAGCCAGAGAGACAAGATTACATTGGTTTGGACTTGTGCTGAGGAGGGATGCAGAGTATATTGGGAAAAAAGATGCTAAGGATGAAGCTGCCAGGTAACAGGAAAAGAGGAAGGCCTAAGCTAAGGTTTATGGATGTGGTGAGAGAGGACATGCAGGTGTGACAGAGCCAGATGCAGAGGACAGGAAGAAATGGAAACAGATGATCCACTGTGGCAACCCTTAATGAGAGCAGCCAAAAGAAGAAGATTGGTAGCATAAGTATACTTGCTAGATATGCTGTTTTCCCATTAAAACCACGTTTATCAAACCATTTTTTTCTAAATGATAATCTATATGTTTTCCAAAATAAGCAATCTTTTATTTCTTCTATTATCTTTTCCCATTGAATCTTACTTACATATTTATTACTAAATTTTAGGCCTAAGACAGAAATGTCATTCCTTGTAAATTGTATTCTTCCTGTCTTAACCATGTCTCCTGTTCCTTTCCTTTTCTCTTTGTTTAGAGTCATTCCTGTTGCTTCCAAACATTCATTTAAGTAACATATTACATCTTTTATCCACATCTTGTTTTTTTGCAATTACTATAATGTCATCTGCATAAGTTAATAAGACTGTGATTTTTAAGCTTTCATGCATTTATTTCACATGCAATTACATTCATAGTTAAAGGTCAGAGTATATAACTCATTGGACCTCCCTGTCTCGCATGCCTCCACATTTGTACCTCTTTAATTAACCATTACCAAAATTTTTATTTTGTTATTTCTATAAGCAGATGTGCATCTTTTCCTAATTTTCTGACTTATATTGTGCTCTTTCATTATCTCCCAAAAGATTCCATAACCTGTTGTATCAAATGTCTTATTAAGATCTGTTGTCATAAGCTTAGCTTCTTCTCCCCTATTTATATAATCTACAATCTCTCTTATTGTTATTAATAATTCCTGCTATTTCATCCCTTTTATACTATATATACTATGTTCCATAATACTTTTCATCTTTGTTTCAAAGCTTTTTTCAGAATATTTTCATAAAAAATCTTATAACCATTATTGTTTAGTACTATTGGTCTCCAGTTTTTCATTATATTTGTTATTCTTTCTTCCAGATAAATTTAAGTATTCCACTACATAGTTCATTGTTCATGAAATTATTATTTAACCATTCATTCAAAATCTTTAACAAATATTCTTTTTGCCGTTGTGTTAAGTTTTTATACATTTTATATCCTATTCTATCTGGCCCTGCAGCCAAATCTATATTTACTTGTCTTAATACTTTATCTGATTCATATAAAGAAATCTCCTTTCAAATTCTTTATTTTCTTGTTCTGAAAATTATTTACTTCTCCTGTTATTTTTAATTTCTTGTTCTTCTTTAAAAATCTATTGTACATATTCCACAACAAAATTCATAATTTGTTCATGAGTTGTTTGTATTTCTCCTTTAGTATTTTTCATTTACTTCATTATGCTATATTCCTTTACTAGTCTACTTAAATACACAGTAATTTTTTGTCTTTTTCCTTGTAAAAATATCTTTGAATAAAAGCTCTGTAATTTTTTCTTGACTTTTTTATATATTTCACTCTATCAAAATGCCCTCTATAATTACTTTCTAAAAATCCTAATGCATTTTTATGCACTCTTTGTACTTTCCTTTTATCTGTTCTTTTTACATCATATAACTGTTGCAAATAACATGATTAGTCCTTCTGATATTATAAAATCTATTTCTGTTCTGTATTTGCCCCTTCTGTATGTCCATGAATTTCTATTGCAAGAGTATTCATTTACCGTATCTCATGACAGTTTTCTTACATCATTTCCTTTCTTTTTGCATTTACCTCGTAAGTCACAATTAAAGTCTCTTGTCAGTGTAATATTCATATTTACCACTATATGATCTATAATTTGATGAAATAAACTTTATTTTTCTTTGCAGGTAATATAGGTATGTAATGTTATAATTCTGCGTACTTGTTCTTCCCATTTTAAGTCCACAGTAGTTAATATTCCCATTCTTGCTAAAGTTATATCTAATATATTTACTTCTTTTCTACAAAGAATTCCTATTCCAGAACATCTATCATTCCCAGATTCCAAATTATCTTCCCACCATAATCTTTCTGTTTTAATCTTTCATTTGATAAGAATCTTGTATATTCTAGTACAGTTGTGTCTGTGTCACATTATTACACCATTTCAAAGCCCCTATCCTTCTTACTATATTTTTAATGCTATTCACATTCATTGAAAGTATCCTAATGTTTTCTCTTTTCCTTAACTTTCTAGAGATTATAATTATATTTTATTTCTCATCCATTTCCTTTCCTTTTTCATTTATATCCATTCCTTTTCATTTTGTTTTCTTTTACCCTTTTACCAACTGAAATGTTCTTTTTTCCTTTTGCTACTTCTCAGTCTGTCTTCCTCATAACTTATTTTCAGAATCTTTCTCCATTCACTCTTTCGTATGTCTTTATCTTCTGTCTAACCAGTCTTCTATTTCCACCACTTCTACCATTTCTTCTCTTCATCCTTTTTCTTATTATTCTTACAATCCATCCGCAGATCCTCAATTTTGTAACATTTATAACATTTTAGTTCACAGTTTTTGCATCATGACCTAGTTCCCCACAAATGTAACATTTTTATTACAATTATTTATCAAATATCCCTCTTATTTATTTATTTGTCTATTGTTAGCCAGGTTAGTCCACTGGGCAGGTAGCCCATTTTCACTGGAGACCCGAGGAGAAAAGCTCCACACAAGGATACAAGTGAAAAAAGTTAACAGTACAATAATATGAATTTGACTACAATAACATATATATAGTTCATGCTATGTATGCAGAAAGAGTACAACAGATAAAGTAATCCTGAAAATTCTAAAAAGATAAACAGCTAAGATAACAGGAGGCAGAAACCCATAGGTTAACAATGGGTCTTTTTCTTTTCCACAAAAAAAAAATATGCTTTGAGTTATCCTCAATATTTCATTATACCCTTATTTCCTTTAATGTTTATCATGCTTGCAATATGCATAATTTTGTCATTTTCTATTTTTAACATAATATTACATTCCCATCTACTAGTCCAAGAACCCCTTTTATGATAAACGTTTTCATGGTCCAAGACTTATTTACATAAACACTTTAAATGTCTTTTTAAAGTTTATCTTTCTACTTCTGCTCACAATTGCACGAGTCTTCTTTTTTGTTTCTGTGTTAAATGTTTTTATTGCAGGTAAGTTCAGGGATTACTGTCTTCCTTTTTGTTATATTCTCAAGAAACTTTTCCATTCCATAAACTGTCTTGAATATAATGTCACACAATGTCTCTTTGTTTATAAGTATGAAAGCTCTTACATCTTGGGCTTTTACACCAAAAAGGACCATTACATTGTCCCAAACTTCATACCTATCCAGTTCTTGTTTCTCTTTATTTTGAATTCTTACCACATACTTCCACTCCGCATTCTCTTCTGCTTTCTGTTTATTTTCTGTTATTTCCCTGGTGCCTTCACCTTTTCTGCATAAGAAATCCTGTCTGTTCCACCGCCTTCTTTCAGGATCAATTCTGCTTCTTCCTTTCATATTTTATTCATAATACCTCACCATGAAACATCTCCTTCATTTTCTGGCTCATTCTGCATCAACATTTCCTTTAATATAGCATCCTGCAACCCTGCTGACTAGAGGGTTATGATCACACAAGACTCATTTGTTGACTCCTCATTTTCAGATTCAGCAAACAGATTTTGCTGAAAACAACCTCTGAATCTTCCATACCATTGCTGGAACTCTCCATAGTACTGGGATTCAATTCCATCCCTTCCGCCAGTCTCTCCATGTCATGCTCCGTCCTCCCAGCTGCCACTGTTCTAGGAACAGGACGTGAAAGCTCTCTCATTACCTGTAGGGTTCTGAGTAGGGGCAGTTCCCCAGTGCTCTGGCCAAATTTCTCCTAGCCAGTATGAATTCCACCTTGGGTCTCCCCTGAAAAGAGACTATTGGCCTAGAAGAAGTAACTCAATAAACATACTCTAAAGAAAAACAAATAAGTATATGTGAAATTAAAGTTGAAAAAGTAAGATAAGGAAAGCCAGCAACATGGAGTAGGGAGATAAATCCACAACTATGCCCCAGGCAACCCGGGTAAGGCTAGTGGCTTAGGCATCTGAAGAAACTGCAGGGGATAGATGGATATGCCTGTGTGTAAGGGAGGACATTCAATCAGGTGTGCCTCACATGTGATGGTAGGGGCACACAGAGAGCACTGTCCTTAGGTGGCTGAGTTGCTGTAGAGGCCAGATGATGTAACAGCATGCCTCATACCATAAACAAACTGGTAACCAAGCAGTAAAAAACAATACAATCGAAAAGCTCCAAATTTCTCCCATCAGCCACCGCACTCAAAGAGCGAGCCAAATAAGTTCACCAGCAAAGTTTAATAAAAAGTATTTAGCACTTTCATTCGAATATAACAAAGACTTAATCAAAATACAAACATGAATTAAATCCAAACCTTTTTAAAAACTCAAACCCAGTCAGGTGTCTCTCAAAGAACCAATGAGAAACATTATGTCATTTTAAAGAAACATTTATAAAAATCTAACAACACACAGAAATTCTTTACAGTAAATACAAACAAAAATGCATTGATAATTCATTCAAGATTATTTAACACATCATACAAGCTTTAGTACACTAGCTATATGTAAGTTTTGGTTAAGTCCTGGATAGTAACAAGCATTGAGTCTGATTGTTGTTTTATTGTTTTTTTTTTTTTTTTGTATTAATAAAAAGCTGTTTCAGCCAGAGTGGACATCTGTTCTGCATTATATTGAGTCTGATCTGCCAGACAAGCTCTCACTGGAAAGGTCAGAAGGCAGTGGGTTCTCTCTCTGCATCAGGTGCTTTAATTCTTGTTCCAGTACTGTACTGCACTCATTAACAGTTGCCCATTTGATGAAACTCTGTACTGAAGTCCCACTTACTTGAGTTGGTCATAGCATGGGCTGAAGTTCAAGTTTTGGTGAGGAATTGCGGCTTTTCAAGATCCAATGACACGTATCAAAAAGTCTAGGGGGTTCCTTTATATTATTCCATCATTCATAAATCAGAAAACAAGTTCCATCACAGTTTACATCTGCAAAACTTAAAATAAAGTAAGGAATGAAAATTCATTAAACACTGCATAATAACTAGTCATGCCCATATACATTTAATTAACCACATTTTTTAATCCAGTCTCTCATTTCTTTTTTTACCTTATCTCTTCTCCAGCATTTAAGACATAGAATATCCATACTCTTTCAAGTTCCAAGTTTTCATATGCATTATTCCAAAAAATGTATTTTGTTTTTCTGGGCTGACCTTATAAAATATCCATTGCAGATACTCTACATTTTCGCATCAGCTTTTATTTTCAAACTATCTTCCATACCCTTCCAAAAGGATTTAAATGTGTTTGGAAAAAAATGCAAGCTTTATGTCTATACTGTAATTCACTTAACACAACCTTTCCCTCTTCATTCTATATGTTATTTCCATTTTTGCTATCATTCCAGGATGTATAAGATGCCATATGACATCCCACACGTCTGAACTTCTATCAACATTACTCCTATTTTTATAGTCTTCCCTATCTGTGTATCCATATTTTTCCGCCCCAGACAATAATACTTCTCTGTTTTCTTATACCATTCCTTCCTATCTTTTTTTTTAATATCTGTGTTGATTTTCTGTGTTATTTTTCTAAATACTTCAAAAGTAATGCTTCCTGGGATTCTATATGACTGTCACAGTGTGGTATGCCTGTATGACTATTTACAAAGCAATACTGACCAGAAGTAACTTACTTACAAAAAAAAAGTCCTCTAGAATTTCCTCCCTTTTCTTGTTTCTTTTCCTTATAATATTTTCCAGCATATCTCGTATGTATTTAACATTAAATATACCTTTTACTAAAGGACTTTGGCTTATCTCTATATTAACCGTATAATGGAAATGTAATAAATGCAAATGTACTATTGGATTAATTGTCCAGTCCTCCACATTTTCTTTCTTTATAATTATTCTTTTTGTCATACTAAACTTCACATTTCACAGTACTGGTAAGAGCTGTCCCTTTCTACTCTATCAAGCATGCCTTTAACTTCATTTCTCAACAATAGTGGACAAAGCCATACAAGACAGGGGGATTTAAATCCTAAAATCAAAGACAATTTTAAATATTGCTATAATTTTCTTAAAAAAATAACAGAACAAAAGGTTTTGCATCAACATTCATTTTTTGAACCATAACAAATATGAAACTCTAATGCTTGGCATTACTGACTTGTAATCTTCAGTCATGTACCAGAAAATGAAACCTTTTATGTGGGACTGGACAAAAATAACAGGCAAAAATCAGGGAAGTTCTGCAAAACTGAGGACAGATAAGAAAAATATCTTCATATACTGGTTATAATCTAACAAAATGTGATCATACTCTCAACAAAACTGTTTTAATAAATACATTTTCCCTTCAAGTAATTGTATATTTGTTTCAAAGCAGAATATCTCCTTCATCTTACCATCAAATCTCTCAGTGCAATCTATCAGGAACAAAAATGTATAGTGCTGCTGCAACAAGAGACCTAAAGAGTATGAATTTCTGTATAAAAGCTATATTTTCCTTGTTTTTGACTGCTGTGCCATAAAATGACATTAAAGTGATGTATTTAGTGCAATTCATATCACAGCTGCATGTTTTATCTTTGAAGCTGAGAGCATGATTTTAATAGGTTTTATAGTTGATTTCTCATTTTCATTTCATGAAAAGTTCAGAATGTGCCACACTATTCGGAGGCACAACCCTTTATGTGTAGATAGCACCAGTAGCCTAAATTGTTTGTTGACTGCAGTGGGGAGAATTGCCATTTATAAAAGATTTAGAAAAAATTCTCTCTCTGCAACCTTCCCTTCATCTTCTCCTTGTTATTCTGAAACAGCTCCTCTCTAATGCAACCCACTGCTCGACCTCCAGTAATCAAAAATTCCACCAACTGTTATAGCTCAATATATTTACACCAGCTTTTCAAATGCAGTTCTGCTTCATTCCAATAACATACCTCCAAGATCTCCTTAACTCATTACAGGTGAGTGACACTGCCAGGTGCTCCTGCATTTACATCCTACTGACGTCTCTACATACATAAATATATATATATATTTTTTTTTTAAGTGCAGCTTGCCAGTATACCAAAACAGTTGTTCCCATAATAGGTGTCCAGGCTGTTCTTAAAAATATCTAAACCAGTGCTTGATTTAATATAATTTGGTAGTCGTCCGCTCTCTCAGAGAACCAATTAATACACTTCTCATTCCTATATAATCCACTACATAATTTATATGATGATTCTCTACTAATTTTTGGATATCCTGATGGTTTTGGTAGCCTCTAGGTGTCAAATATTGCCTATTTCATATATGAAAAACTGAAAATCTGCCAGCCCAGCTAGAATTTTGTAGATAATTCTATGTCATTGTAAATATTAATAAAATTTACAGGCTGTTCCACAAGTATAAAGAAAACTGTGTTAAATGTTGAACTTCAGAAATGTAGCTACAGTGCACTCTGCTGGAAGAAAGCTGATAAAGTAAAGCATTTTGTGACTGTTTGATCTCAAAGTGCAGAGATAGAATGTCTGGACTAAGGAATGCCTTCTATTATGAGACCAGAGTTAATTGCTAGATTTTACATGTATAGTGTATTTTATTGCTGTGGGTTCCTGGCAGCTGCAAGATCAAAGATATGTTAAACTCTGAGTTTCTGTTAGCCTGGGAACCAGAGAAGAATGATGTAATCTAAAATGAGTCAGCAGTGATATATTACCAATTTAAGAGATCTGAGAGAGAAAAAGAGAGCATTTTGGATTTTGTCTGAAGAACATCCACTCACCAGTACTCTGCCTTTGCTCTATATGTAAGTAGGATCTTCAAAATAGATAGAAAATAGTAAGTTTAGACTAGCTGTTTTCTATATTTATGTCAGACTATTCTACAGTATTATTTTAAGCATTTTCATGTGTCTGAACTCTTGACTAGCACTGTTTTGAATTGTGGAGATGTGTCTTTTGTTTTTATTATTTATTATTAACTATTTTTAATTTTTAATGGCAGGGCGGGATATCCATATCAAATATTAATTGTTTGAAAGTTGTGAGTTAGCCACATCATATGCTAATTGGCTTGTAGTGGTGTGGATAGTGAATTCCAGTAGCTTGTTTATAGTGATCACTGAGGGTGTTCATTTACTCTAAATGAGCCATGCAGTGAATATTCAGAGTTCAGATCACAATTGTTTTATTTCTTATGTTAGCTTAATTAGTCAGGGAGAGCAGGCAAGCACGTCAGCAGAGTAGTATAGCAAGCTGACAAGGATTTGGCTCAGATGTGCCAGGCTAAGGGACTGGTGCATGGAAACCTGACTAAAGCAGACATTATTGCAGCTTTGTTCACAGCTGCATCAGAAAACAGCAATCAGGAGGATGATCAGACTGGCCGTGGAGATGTACAACACTCAGAGAATGGACAGCTCAGCCTTTCTGCAGAGAACTTAAAAATCCATCTGGAGCTGAAGAGACTTGAGTTGGAGGCCAGACATTTGGAAACAGAAGCTGCAGAGAAACTGAGACGTCTACAGGCTGAGGAGAATTAGAAACTGCTATGCCTGGAAGCTGAGGAGAAGGAAGAGAAGGAGAGGCAGAGGCAGCATGAAAAGGAGATGCTGACTCTTCGCCAGAGTCATGGAGGTAATGGGGAAAGGAGTAACTGGATGCCAGAAGCACAAAAGGTCAGTAAATTTCTTCCACAGTTTACAGAGGGGGATAATTTTGATAGTTTCAATCATATGTTTGAGAGGGTATGTAAAAAGTATGATGTTGACCAAAGGCTCTGGGTACGGTTCCTGACCCCCTTACTCCATGGTAAAGCTGTAACTGTACTATCTAAATTATCTGATTGCAAATTTTTTGTTTTGATTATTTTATTTTATTTTTATTTTACATTTGTTAACCGGGCTAGTCTAACTGGATATATTTCCATTTTCAGTAGAGGCTCGGGAGAAAAAAAAAAAAAAACAAAAATAAAAATTTAAACATTTAAAAATTAAACATACTGCTGTTAAGAATTGTTTGTTAGATTTTTTTAAGCGAACACCTGAAACTTGCAGGAAAAAGTTTTGAGAGTATAGACACAAGGCAGATGAAAGTGTGTGTGAATACGTTGCTGAACTGAGCACTTATTTTCATAGGTGGGTGAGTGGATGTCAGGTCACCACTTTTGAAGGCCGGGCAGACCTTTTGGTGAGGGAACAAGCGCATAGCATGTTGTCTGTGGACATGAAGATCTGGTTAGCGGTATAATATTAGAGAAGTACTTTGCATTAGCAAATCCCGCCCTAACCACGCCTCCAGGCTGACAATTCGGGGGGGGCTGGAAATGTCAGGAGGCAGATGAGCCAGCACTGAATTCATATTTTCATACATTCATACTTCTTTATTAGATATTCCGGAGGGGCATGCTTAATAAAATGCATTTCTGTATGTTATTCCATTATTATTAGGAAATGTCAGGAGGCAACAAAGAGGTTCTGTACTTCAATTTTTGGCTGGAGTGTGTGGTGGATACCTGGGGTGTGTCGTGGTCACCTGTACGTAAGGCATCCACATCGGTAAAGAAGTAGACAGTGTGGGTGGTGCAGCGCCACCACACGGTATTTCAGGGGGGCTTGCCCCCCTGAAAAAACAAAGACAAAAATTAATTATTTAAAATTTTACAATAATTAACAATGCATTTCATATCCTGTGACCATGTAACAGGCTTATTCACTAATGGCTGCTTTACAAGGTTGGAATTGAGTTTGTGCGTGAATATTAAACAGTTTTCACTAATAAATACATGACATGCGAATTAGCATGCTTGCCAGTCACCAGGTGTTTCCATGCCCATTTTCCCTGTCAGTCACAACCAACACACCCATACCTGTGCAGAACTAAGTGCGAGGTACTTTTCTAATATATGCCTGGTTAGCTGATAGACAATGTGCTACTTCAGAGGAGATGGGGAAGAAGGGAGACCTATACCTAGCAAGCAGGGCATCCCTGCACAGGAAAGAGACCCCTAGTACTGCTCATGGGTCTAAAGGAAACCATGGTGGGCAGCCCAGACTGCCCCAACAGAATCTGCCAGTAGCAGGGGAAGCCACTAGTCTAGGTACACATCCAGGACCTAGGGTTAAATGTTTTTAATGCAACTGGTGGGGCCATGTGGCATATAGATGTCCACGAGGGCAAGATGGGGAAAAAAAGGTAAAGGAGCCAGTAAGGGGGAAAGACAAAATGCCGATAGTAGGTTGTCTCGAGACAACAAGGGTACCAAACTACCACAAGAGGTTATATATATCCTGTCGTAGTGAATGGCAAAGAGATCATTGCTAACAGAAACACAGCCTCTGACATAACCATTGTGAAGCCTGCGGTGGTTACAGAGGAGCACTACTTGTCGGGGCAGTCTACTCCAGTCAGAGCTTTAGGAGGGACCCCATTCCAAATACCTTTGCCTAGGGTTCATCTTGACTCGGACTGTGGAAAAGGAAGCCAGCAAGTAGGTGTGTTTGAGGATATCCCTGCAGATGTCCTGATAGGGAATGATTTTGATAAGGCAGTGCCATGTGTTTGTGCAGTTACATGCCGTCAGGCTTGGAGACAAGCGTGTTGGTCTGGTAACCTGGGTGAGACCCAGTCAGACTGCATACCTGTAGCCAGGACCAGTGAGGTGGTTACTTCAGGGAGGGAGCTAATCTGTAGCAGTGATACTGAAGGTGAACCACAAAAGTAACCGCAAAGGTAGAGGTGAGTAGTAGTACCCTGGCTGACAGTGTGGCACCACTATCAGAGGATTCCTGACTTCCTCTGAAAGGGCAGCTGGGAAGACCTACAAAGAGAGAGTTGATACAGGCTCAGCTCTCAGACCTTACATTGCAAGGCCTGAGGCAGGTAGCTAGTGAGGTTCCTGATTCCCAAGGAAAGGGGGAATCTGTATACTGGGACAAAGGGTTACTGTATAGAGAGTGGAACCCTGGAGGAGGGCTAGAAGGGGAGAGAATGCAACAGTTGGTAGTGCCTAGAGCCTACTGTTTGGCGCTTTTAGCCATAGCCCATGATACTCCCTTTGCAGGTCATATGGGCATAAAACATACAAAGAAATGTATTATGCATAACTTCTATTGGCTAGGAATGTCCTGAGATGCAACAGGGTACTGCAGGACCTGTGAGCAGCGCCAAAGGGTAGGCAAGGCAGGAGAGAAGGTGAAAGCTCCTTTGATGCCTTTGCCTGTGATTGATGAGCCATTTCTGAGGGTAGCTATGGATATTGTGGGGCCTCTGAGTACCCCACGTTCCACAGGGAAAAAGTATGTCCTAGTGGTAGTAGAGTATGCTACAAGATGCCCTGAGACAGTGGCTTTGTCCTCCATTGAGGCAGAAAAGGTGGCAAACACTTTGTTAGAGATATTCAGCAGGGTAGGTTTCCCAGAAGAAATACTGACTGAGGTGCCAATTTCATATCAGTCCTGCTGGCTTGTCTGTGGAAGTACTGTGGGGTGAAGCACCTAAAGAACACCCCCTATCATCCCCAGACTAATGGTCATGTTGAGAGGTTAAACTCTACAATCACGTCCATGCTATGGGCATTTGCAGACCAGTTTAAGAGGGAGTGGGACAAATATTTGCCCCATCTGTTGTTTGCTTACAGATAGGTTCCCCAGGAATGCATAGGCATTTTACCCTTTCAGTTGCTGTATGGGCATAGGGTGAGGGGACCTCTAGATTTAATTTGTGATGAGTGGGAAGGTGAGTGTGAATCTCCCAAGGAGTCTGTTGTGGCATAGTTCCTAAACCTCAGGACAAAGCTCAGGGAACTCATGGGCTTGGCCCAGTAGAACCTGGCAGAAGCCCAAAAGCAGAAGAAGGACTGGTATGACAGGAATGCTTGAGCTAGAGAGTATGCTGTATGGCAGCAGGTAATGGTTCTCATTCCTGTCAGACACAACAAACTGCAAGCAGCTTGGCAGGAACCCTACAAGGAGGTAAGCAAGGTAAGTGATATTAACTACCTGGTAGAGCTGCTAGACAGGAGCACAAATTATACCATGTTAACATGATGAAACCTCACCATGATAGAGAGGCCCTTATGCTGAGTATTTGCAGTGGATTGCAGGAGGAGTCTGAGGGAGATCTGGTGACTGATCTCCTCAGTGAGGCTCAGACTGACACTTCAGTGGAAAGGGTAGCAAAGTCCCAGCAGTTATCTCCTACCTATGTTCGAGAAATCTGAGCAGTGTTACAGGAGTTTGTGGACATGTTCACTGGGAAACCACAGTGCACCCACCTGGTGCAGCACCAGGTGGATACAGGACCCCAGAGGCCTGGTGACTGAAAGAGAGTCAAACAGACTCTGTGAGAGGAGATACATGAGATGTTAAGTCCAACAGTCCATGGACCTCCCCAGTGGTGCTGGTGCCAAAGAAGGAAGGCAGCACCAAGTCCTGTGTAGACTACAGGAAATTAAATAGTCACACAGAGTCAGATGCTTACCCCATGCCTAGGAGAGATGAGGCCCTAGAGCAGCTGGGTGGGCTAAGTATCTTACCACCACTGATCTTACCAAGGGTTACTGACAGGTACCTTTGACTCCCAGTGCTAGAGAGAGGTCAGTTTTTGTGACTCCTTTTGGCTTGTATGAGTTCACAAAGATGCTCTTTGTGATGAGCAATCTCCCAGCAACTTTCAAGAGGCTGTTAGATCATATCCTAGCAGGAGCAGGAGGGTTTGCCCTTGCTTACCTAAATGATATTGCCATCTACAAGCCATTCCTGGCAAGTGCACCTTCAACATGTCAGTGAGGTGCTGGACAAACTACTGAGGGCAGGGTTGACCATTAAGCCGACCAAATGTCAGGTGGGTATGGAGAAGTGTCTTACCTGGGACATAGAGTGGGGAGTGATAAGGTCAGGCCAGAACCTGCCAAAGTGGAAGCCATTCAGGTATGGCCTGCACCTCTTACCAAAAAGCAGGTGAGGGCATTCTTAGTGACAGCAGGGTACAACAGAAAGTTTGCCCCCAGTTATAGTACCATAGCTGCTCCTCTCACAGACCTGACAAGGAAAAACGGGCCAGATAAGGTAGTCTGGACCAGAGATATGAGCTGGCATTCCAGAAGCTTAAAGATGCTTTGGGAGAAGCCCTTGTGTTAGCCAGTCTAGATTACAGCAAATAATTTGTGATGCAAATGGATGCTTCAAACCATGAGGTGGGGGCTGTACTTAGCCAGATTTCTTCAGTGGGAGAAGAGCACTCAGTGGCTTATCTCAGATGTAGGCTTCAACCCAGGGAGGAATGCTATGCAGCTCTAGAAAATTAATGTCTAGCCATAGTGTGGGCACTGGAGAAATGTCAGCCTTATCTGTATGGAAATAAATTCCTAGATGGTTACACTGAGCCGGCCAGCAAAATGCCAGTTTGCTAAGATGGAGTCTAGGGTTGCAAGCATATATGTCGGTGCAGCACTGCAGTGGAGTTAGCAACATCAACGCAGACGGGATCTCAAGACAGGGAATGGGGTAAGGTATACTCAGATAGACCTAACCCTCTCAAGCAACATTTCTCAAGGGCACTTGAAAAACTAGCTTGAGTTGTCAGAGGGGGAAGAAATGTAAAAAAAAACTGAAAGGCTGCCAGCCCAGCTAGAATTTTGTAAATAATTCTGTGTCATTGTAAATATTAATAAAATCCACCGGCTGTTCCACAAATGTAAAGAAAACTGTGTGAAATGTTGATCTTCAAAAATGTGACCACAGTGTACTCTGCTGGAAGAAAGCTGATAAAGTAAAGCATTTTATGACTGTTTGATCTCAAAGCTCAGAGACAGAATGTCCGGACTAAGGAATTCCTTATATTGTTTTGAGACCAGAGTTAATTGATAGATTTTACATGTATAGTGTGTTTTATTGCTGTGGATTCCTGGCAGCTGCAAGATCAAAGATATGTTAAACTCTTGAGTTTCTGTTAGCCTGGGAACCAGAGAAGAATGATGTAATCTAAAATGAGTCATCAGTGATGTATTACCAATTTAAGAGATCTTAGAGAGAAAGAGAGTATTTTTGATTTTGTCTGAAGAACATCCACTCACCAGTACTCTGTCTTTGCTCTGTATGTAAGTAGGATCTTAGACTTTAGTGTCTCTCTTAGAAATAGAAAATAGTACGTTTAGTCTAGTTGTTTTCCATATTTATGTCAGACTCTTCTACAGTATTGTTTTAAGCACTTGATCTGTGTCTAAACTCTTGACTAGCACTGTGTTGAATTGTGATTTGTCTTGTGTTTTTATTATTTATTATTAAATATTTTTAAACCTTTCAACTGTGGCTGTTTTATGTAGAGATAATTTACGCTCTAGAGTACATTGCATGTATATAGTGATACTGTCCAAGCCACTCCAATAAGCCTTGCTGTCCATCATACTAATTGGTTAATAATAATATTGCACAATAAAATTGGACATCATTTGGTAAGGGCCTTATTGGTATCTAATATCAGTGGTTGGTGGCAGTGGATTATTACTTTATAGCCTGGCAGGAAGGGGCTTAGCTGGAGAACCTGTGCCAGCCTTCCCAGGAGTGTCTGCATGTTTGTATACAACTCCTATCTTAAAATGTGTGTGTGTGTGTGTGTGTGTGTGTGTGTGTGTGTGTGTGTGTGTGTGTGTCAGCTACCTGGGCAGAGACACAAAGCACTGATTGGACAGAGAGGGTGATGGAGGTTTTAGCTTGACCACTAGAGTGAGATCTGGACCCTGTAGCTGTGTCAGTGGGGAGTCTTATTGGGGATCTGGAGTGAAAGGGAGAAACTAGCCTCAGACTGGCTGTGATCTTTGTGTACTCTTAAGGGAAATTGTACTTTGCTGTGTGTGTACTTGTTATCCTCCCAATGTGCACGCCCATCACTGGTGTTAGTCGTCAGGATTGAGGCTCCTTGATTACTTTGCCAGTGCATGGGCATCACATCATATTTGCATTAATAATTGCAAAATCATGCTACATTCAGTTTATTAAAAGTTTTTTTTCTTAAAGTTTGCACAATGATACACACAGCTGTATTGATATTTGATCTCCAGCAAGTCAAGGTAAGGAGACATTAATTGATGTTCATGTTATATTTATTTATTTATTTATAATGTCATAAATGTCATGTTTTTTTATAAATATTTCAATAACCAACCTCATATGAAAGTTGCAGCAAAAAAAGTTGTCAGATGCTGAGAGTCAGATAAAACATTTTAATAATCCACAAACTGAAACTGTAGGTGAGCGCTTTCGCAGTTGCCTGCTTCCTCATTATATACATACCTTTCTGTTGAGCATTCGACCATACCTGTGATATATGATTTGCCTAAGGTGCACAAGGATCCTAGAAACCCATCGTTTAGACCCATAGTGTCTGTTAGAGGTGGATCACGGAACCACTGTCTATATATGCTGAGAAGCAACTTCGGTGTGTTCTGGATAATATAGGTACAGTGCTGAGGGACAGTAAGCAGTTCCTGGAACATCTCTTTAACTGGGCTAAGGATAGAGATGTGGAGGTAATTCAAAACGTTTTCTTTGTCACCTTAGATGTTAATTCTCTTTTCACCGTCATTCCTAATGACGTAGGGGTTGAAAATGTTAGACGACTTTTTGTAAGAGAGACTAAGTATGGTAATGTGAAAATAAGTATGATTTGTACTTTGTTAGATCTAATTTTAGAGAATAATGTTTTTCTCTTCACACATGAGTATTTCCTTCAGACTGTAGGTGTTGCCATGAGCACAGCATGTGCCAACACGTATGCAAATCTGGTCCTTGCTAATTGGGAAAAGGAAATAGTTTTTAGTAATGATAGGTTCAAGGAGAATGTTACTTTCTTATAAATGTTTTGTGGATGACATTTTTTTTCATCTGGCATGATGATGGAATCAAACTAAAAAATTTTGTACAATTTTTACAGAGTAGCACAAGCTATTTCTCTTTTAGTCTGCACTACAAGGATGAAATTAGCTTTTTCGCTATAATGATTACCAAAAATATGTTAGGGAATTTATCCACTAAACAATATAGAAAGGAATGTAGAAAAAATAGCATACTACTTCGTTCAAGTATGCATCCTAGACACACTACTAGGAATGTAGTCAAGAATCAGGCACTAAGATGCAAGAGACTACATACAGATGCAGAACCCTTACAGGAAGCACTGAATAGACTTATTCTGGATTTTATGGATAGGGGGTATAAAGCTAAGGATATACGAAGTGGTATGGATGAGATTGAGAAATTGAAAAGAGTAAAAACTAAACCATACTTTTCAGAACAAATTCCTGTTAATGATGGAAGAGATGTAACATCTAATACTAAAGCAATGAATAGAATGTGTTTGACTTATTCAGCAGGGGTGAATAGAGTTTGTGAGGTAGTGAAGAGGAAATGGCCAATTTTGCTAACAGATCCTAAAATAAGTGTGGTAGTAGACTCTACCCCTAGGTTCTGTTTCAAGAATTGTAAAAATTTGAAGCAGCGGCTGTGCTATAAGCAGAACAGACATGACTTAAGGAACACTTTGTGTCACAGTGTAGGGGAACCTATGCATACAAAACATGTAAAGCCTGCTCCGCTATCTGGCTGGTATGCATGGTGATACATCAGGTCACTAAGAAGCCCATAGAGTTTTCGTTTTATGTAGATTGTTCTACTAGAAACGTTTATATGGCCAGATGTAAATTTTGTGAATGTTTCTATGTAGGGAAAACCAATTGTATGCTGAAAGAGAGGGTACTGGAACATCTTAATGACATACGAAATAAAAAGTTGACAAATGCATTAGCCAAGCATGTTTCAGAAGCAGGAGATAATCATAGTTTCAAGTTTTTGGTGTTGCAAAAAATTTATGAAAATTTAAGAGAAGGTGATGTGAGTAATGAAGCAGAATGTGTAGAACTGAGATGGATAATTGATTTCAAAGTATATGCCCTTCCAGGCTTAAATAGTGCCGTCTCTTTAAAACCTGTTCTTAAAAAGAGGAGTCTGCCTCATTAATGAAAGTGTTTTCTATTGGTTGTAATAATATTTAAATGCCGTTTTGGTGAATTGTCTTTGTATTAGGGTCTGAGGAAGCAGGCAACTGCAAAAGCGCTCACCTACATTTTCAGCTTGTGGATTATTAAAGTGTTTTATCTGACTCTCAGCATCTGACAACTTTTTTTGCTGCAATATTTATTTGTTTTGGTTTGTCTGGTATCAGAAGCACTCTATTTTTTTTTTGTCTCATATGAAAGTTATCAGCTTGATGAGCAAAATGCTGTTGACATTGTGTGTGTAACCTGAGTTGTTGCTGAGTTATTGTAAGTTGTTTACAAAACATTACAAAGTTACTAGTTACTGTGTTTACTGTGACTTATAAAATCCAGTTTAAGACATAGAACCTAAAGAATACAGCAAATATAAAATAGTTTGTGCATAAGAGTTTGTTATCAACGCTTCTTTAGTAACCCCTATAGTTTCAGGGATATGCACATTTGTTTGAAATGCAACAACATAATTTAATTATATTAGAAAGCTTAAGGTCCGCCCATTGGAAGTTACACTGCAAACTTCCAGAGCTCCATTGGGGGGAATGAGTTAAAGTCTTGTCATCTGAAATTTCTTTCCTTCCTTCTGTATACAACAAACCACCTTAATATCTATTAAAGTAACAGTGCAATGGAATGACTTCTGATATAAAAAATGCAGTCACTTCTTCACCTCTCATCATTACGTTGATGAAAACAAGTAGCCTTCACTTTACTAGGATATAAAAGCCAATACAACCTCACTTATACAAACTAATATATTTAGTCTTGATTTTCTTCTTTTTCTCCTAAATCTACTCACCAACGACCACATTCCACTTAATAAATCATATTACTGTTACTTTCACAATCCTACACGAGCACTCGATTTAAGAAGAACTAGCTATGTGAGAGCAAACCAGCAGATATTCTGGTCTAATTGTCTGTTAATTGTAAAATAGCTACCTACAAAACAATATCTAGAATTAAAAAAAAAAAACAAATATATCCAAACATTATTCGAAAATGTAAAAACACCAGCAGAAATACAAGCACACATTAGTTCCAAAGTATGAAACTTTCACCCTAATTTAAGACGTGCTTACCTAATACTGTCTGGAGTAATTATAATACACCTTTCTGGAGCAGCCCTACTGGAATAAAAATATGTCACATAAATGCCCACAGTATGTGGAATAAAATAACACATCTGCATAACTGGATAGCTCTGTAAACAACTGACATAATCACAATAATAAAAACCTGGCTTAAATGACACACAAAGTTGAAGAAATACTACCTCCTTGCTATGAAATTATCTGTCATGGTCATTCTGGTGAAAAAGCTGATGGCATGCCCATTATATATTCAAAAGCTTTTAACTTTGCTCTGCACCCATACAATAACAAACATCAATAACATTAAAATTCTAGTAGCTACACTTAAAATTAATTCACAAAAGCAATACGTAAAGCATATACATATATATCTCCTATTGCAGAGAAATTGAACTCTAAAGACATATTATCCTGGATAACTACAAATACATCACTGACAACAATAATTCTAGGTGACCTTAAATTGGATTTGCTAAAGTATACTCACAAAATTGCCTGCCCTAATATTGAGCTATGTGGATTAATGCAGTTAATATACATGAAAACAACACAAACATAGATAAATTAGTGGAAAAGAAGCATGGACTGAATACTTACAACAGACCCCAGTAAATGTACCCATGCTAGAATTATGCCTAACACCATTAGTGATTATAACCCAGTATTTGACATATGGAAACATACTGAAATGCATATAAACATCCAATATGAAATTATGAGAAATAGAACCAAACTCAGTAAGGAAACCTTTATGTTAGTCCTTAAGCATAGCAATTGGAAACCATTAAAACCACTGCTTTTAGATGGTGTATAAGCTCACCTTCACAAAACCTTCCTGTCCATATTAAACTCCCCATCATCTTAATGTAGGAAAATATTCAAATCCTGTGCCATGGCGTTCACAAGATTAAAACACCCCCAGGCATCACACAAGCAAAACTTGAATAATCCTATAATAAAGTGGCTAAATTTGCAGGAAATACTCCTTTCAAAACCCATGACTGTATAACACTAAAAAGTCTAAATTGGTTAGAACTACCTCATTAACTAATGTACACAGCTTCTTAACAGCTATAAAATTATCCAGCATCCATCTACATGTCCAGCACTAAATAACATTCTACACAACTATGTTCCCACTTGGTAATTTCAATCCAGTGACCAAAAACTTCTATCTGTCCACAAACATATCAAATCTGATGGGCATGGTCTGCATTCTTACCATGTTGATAAGGTCTGGAACTCCTCATCTACAGCCATCAGGTTCGTGCCTTCCCTCCTCTCCTTTAAGACCATTCTAAATTACTTACTAACAAGAATCTGGCTCTGTTCTTGCTTAACCCCAAGATAAACTATGTATCTGTGTATATCTTACACCTTCTTACTCCAGCTTCACTCACTTCTTAACTTCAATCAATTTTTCATCCCCGACTGTCTATATAAATATGCTACAATCCTGTTTTTTCTCTCACTTCATATTGCAAGTTCTGTTTGTATTATACTAACTTACCTTTAATTTCTCTAATCTGGTTAAAATTTCTCTACATTTTAAATCATTGTCATATAAGCTATACCTATTTTATCTAATGTTGTCACTTTATGTCTAATTAAGTATATTTATTTGAACTGTAGATGTTTTGTATTATTTTGAAGATGGCAAAATTAATCTTAAAATGTTTTTTTGTAATACTTGGAAGCTCTTCTCCCCTTGTCTCTACTGACAATGAGCTCCTACCAATTCAGACTTTTCTAGTAATCAAGTGTCTATCAATCAACAAATAAATAAATGAATAACGGTAAATAAAACATTGAAAATCTAGCATTTGGAAAAAAAAAACAATTTGCAGCAATATTGGTACTTATGAAACCTAACTAAGGATGCCAACTTAAAGACTAAACAAACCTACTATTCTATACTATGCTGGTGTACTGAAAAATGACCGTCAAACTACAAAACAGTTCTGGTCAACAGCCAATAAACTTATACAACCTGGTAAAAAAATCACAAGCCTGCCCTATCACAGATGAATCAAACTACAGTGCAGCGGATACTCTCATTTCTACCTACTAACTTAACTACAACTCTTACAACCACAATAAAAAACTTATTCAAAAATGTAAACATACCTCTCTTGCAGCTGATAACCTACCAGCAGAATATCTCAAAATATCTGTATAGTCATGGTACCTAGAGATATAAATCACTCTCTCCATGCAGGTGTAGATCTCAAACTCTGGAAGCAATCCATTATCCTGTAACCTAAAAGTGGCAAATCACTTAAATTATCAACCTGTAGATGTATAGCCATCATATCCCCACTATTTAGAATAGCTGAAAAATGTCTTCCCTTACAGTTGATTAACTTAACTAACAGAAAAACAAATTACTTTCCACCACATTATTTATTTAAGCCAGTCCACAGCACTATAGCAACATTATTAACCTTCATAAACTATATCCATGATAGGCAAAATTAAGGTGAAATAGTTGTATCCCTCTTATTAGATCACTCAAAAGCATTTTATACAGTTTCATATCCCACACTGTTAGACTCAAGGAACTGGGCTGCACAAACAGTACAATACATTGGTTTAAAAGTTACCTTGGTTACATAACACAATTGAGTACACTGGACTGATGCACTGTCAGCTCCTCAGAGTATAACATTACATGCACCACAAGGTTCAATATTAGTACATTTACTATTTAAAGATAAACTACAAAGCTTTTTCTTACAATTACTTTTTTGTTAAAATTATGCCGTTATAGGTTCATAGGAGATTACTAGGCAAACGGCCATAGAGCCTTTACAAACCTAGCCATATTTATCCCGAGTTGCCCCAGTTGTCAGAGGTTAGGTGAGTGTAGTTTGCAGAGGTAAGGGTCTATGGTAGCTAATACTGATTTCCTCAGTCTAGGAGGGACATGGTCACCACCCCAGGAGTGAATTTGTGGTCACCTATCCTCTGACCTAGCTTGCATTTAATGACGGTCAGGAAGGGGCTCTGTTACACGTGAATTGGAAGCTTGTTCCAGAGAAGTGTCAGTCTCTGGGAGATGTATCTATCTCTCCAACATGACTATTTTATGTTAGAGACTAAGTTAAGATCCCTGGAATAAGTGATCCTCCTGCAGTTTGATTTACAAATGTATAGCATTTCCATTAGGGCCAGGTCAGAGACTGCCATGTAAATCAGGTACAGGCCACCCCTTAGCAACTTGTAGGAGACAGAATACAGTGACAAGGCTTTCAGTCTTTTCACATAAGACTTGTTTTGTGTACCCTGTAATTTCTTGGTTAGAAGCTTCTGTAGTGTCTCCGATTGTTGCAGGTGTCTGGTGAGGTACATGCAAAAGGGAGCATTGTACTCAATTACTGGGCTAATGAGGGCCAAGTATACTAGAATTATAACATCCTTAGATCTGGATGTGATGCCTTTACTTATAGGATGTGCCACATAGAAGGATTTCCTTACACCTATGGATACGTGGTGGTCAAAGTTCAGATTACTGTCAACCAGAGTACTTGGATCACTTACCACTGGGGCTACACTTAGGTAGTTGCTGTCTATAATGTAATTAGCAGGGATATCAGCTTTCCCAAAGGAACAATAATGCATTTTTTATTTAGCTTTAATCTGTGGATTTATCTATAGTAACCCTGTCTGTAGTATATTAACATCATTGGGAGACTCAATGATTGCTCTGAAGTTGCAATTGTTGGCAAACTTGGTTAGCCACAGGCTATCCAAGTTTGCCTGGATTTCAGAAAAATAAATTTCAAACAGTAAGGGGCCCAGCACAGAATCCTGTGGTACCCCAGTGGTGACTGGTCTTTTGTTAGAGGTGAAGTCACCCACTTTGACATTGTGTGTCCTGTTGGTGAGCCACTTGGCTAACCATCTGGTAATGTAGGAGTTAATTCTCAACTGGGAGAGTTTCTCTATAATACCTGAGGGGGGATTGTGTCACATGCCTTGGATAGGTTAAGTTAGGTGGTATGCACTCTCTTTTCCTCATTCAGGGCTTTGGTGACTTTTTCAAAGAATTCAAAGATGTTTAACAGGCATGATCTACCTTTAATGAATCTGAACTGGGCTGGGTTCAGACTTTGTAGGTTATCTTGGTAATAAGGTCCATAATGATTATTTCCATGGCAATGCAGATGAGGCTAGTCAACCTTATGGGCCTATAACTCCCAGGTTCGGTAGATGCCCTCCCCTTTGTGCAGAGGGATTGCTGTTGCTGTCCTCCATTCTGCTGGCACATAGCCAGTTCACTGGTTGTAGTTAAACAGGGATCCAAGGGGGTCTGCTAGGTCATGTTTTAAGTTGTGTAAAAGGCAGCCCAGAATGCTGTCTGCCCCATTGATGCCATGTTTTTGACCTTGAAGAGTGCTGAGATGACCTGCTCCCTTGAGATAATAGGCTGAGGAATGGTGGCAGGTATACTTTGGGGGAATGACTGGTGGGGACAGGTGGGTGAAGTTTGCTCAAAATCTGTCAGCTAGCAGGTTGACTACCTCCTCCGGTTGAGTATGGGTGGTGCCATCCACAAACAGTTCAGCGCATTGCTGGGTATTCCCTTTTAGATTTTGGATGTAGTTAAAGATTGCCTTGTGATTATCCGTAGTTAGGGAGGCTATTTTTACTTTGTAATTAGCTTTGGAGGACTTGACAAGATCTCTGATTTGTTTAATCTAGACAGGGATTTCTTTCTCTGCTGAACCAGTTCCCTCTTGTTCTTGGACATTAGTTTCTTTCATGTCGGTTTCCTCCAGGTGCTCCGGTCTCCCCCCACATTCCAAAGGCATACACTTGGAGCATTTCTCCCAGGGCCTTCACTGAAAGTGGGCTCTGTCCCATTCAAGCTTTCCCAGTAACAAAATGTTAAATAAAATAAATAAATAAAATTCTCTTGTTGTATAGCCTGTTTATACCAGGAGTCCACCAGGGTGGCTTGTTTTTTCAGCAAGACCTGGTTTTAATCAGCTCAGGTACAGCCAATTCTAAACAACTGCTTAATTGGTTATTGTGTAAAGTTGTCTCTCTTATTCAAAAATGTGTAGTTTTCACTTTAGCTTCAGTGGACCTCTATTCGTTAAGTTTAATAAACTGGTGTTTCTGTTTACTTTATGCTAAGCAACTATCCAAATTATGTCCGGGATCCATGTCATCCAGCCCTGCCTTCTGATGACGCACTAGAGGGATAAAAAAATAGTTCTGTAGTGGGCTGGCATGTTTTCTGCAATCTGCAGCAGATTTTATTATAAAGTAACCAGAATGCAGCACAATCAGTTATTCACATTAAAAAATAAATAAATAAATAATCACAACTATATTCATGTAAAAGGTGGTAACAGCAAGAAGGAACAGGATAAGATTCCTAGTAAGGTATGTAGTACTTGACATGCAGTGTAATAAACGGATGTAAAACGAATACATTGTTGTCTACTAATAGATTTCAGGGAGAAAACTAAAGCATTACATGGGAGGTGTGAATCACCTCAATGACAGATCTACTCTACGGTGTGTTTGTATGTTATAGCGCAATGAATTAGTGCTGAAAAGAAAACATTTGGAATAATTTGTACATCTGTAAAATGAAGATGCAGTAAAGTGATCATTCCTTAGTAAACAAATGTTTACTACAGTGTGATTCAATGTGTGTTATGCAAGCAGGAATGCATGACAGGGTGTGTGTTCTTGTGTAAATAACACCCACCCAGGGATGTTCTGAGGCTCAGTGCTGCAGGTGTAGGCCCTCTACACACTGGAAGGGCATTATTTACACAATAACACACATCCTGGAAGGTTTCATTATGCTTAGAGAATGGGATGTCTTTTAAATTGTTTTATATTTGTTTTTTTCTTAATTACTATATGTGATTTTTTTAAATATTTTTGATGTAAAATAGTTTCTCTGCATAATGTTTCAAACTTGCTGTAGTATATATAAGAGCTGTTAGAGGAAGTATTTTACATCCAAAATATAGGTTTTGTAAGTATTTAATGTGTAGACACACACTGTCTCTCACCTGGACACACACACACACACACACACACACACACACACACACACACACACACACACACACACACACACACACACACACAGAAGTACCTTTAAAAACCCATATGATTACAGTCAACAGAGCTAGCCATTAGAAGTTTCATACCTCGATACCTCCCGATTGTCAAGATTTTTGCAGAATGTACCAATTTTTTGCCTCATTTTTTTGGTCTGTTCCTCATAACATTTGTGGTTTGATGGCAAATGAGCTACATTTGAGTTTCAGACTTTCATATGCTTCAGAAAATGCATGCTAACATAATTCCTGTTATTATAGTAACTTTCTAATTTATATGAGTAATATTTAAAATCTGTCCCTATTTTTGAGCTTTCCCCTCACAGGCCTTATCCAGATTTCATGAGCTAAGAGATTGAGAGGTACGCATACCCCTTAACTGTAAATGACTTGCATCCACTACTTGATTTCGCTCTCTCACACATGCACTCAAACACTCATACAGTCATACACGCAAACAAACAGAGACACACTCATCTCTCTCTCTCTCTCTCTATATATATATATATATATATATATATATATATACACACACACACACACACACACACACACACTTGTATTTTTTTTACTCATTTGTTTTAATTTTGTACTAAACAGCAAAAGCGCTGCTTAAAGAGTGTAAAATAATGTCTTGATCGATCTCACTCTCACTTTAATGTACACATACACCCACACACAGGATGTTTTCTATATTTTTTAATTGCTTATTTGTTTTAGTTTTGCACTCACTAAACAGCAAAAACACTGCTAAGCGAGTATAAAATAATGGCGACCATTAGGCCCATTAAAGTCCAAGCTCCACAGCAGCTTAATATGCGGAATTGTTTTTCAGTGGACATTACCTGTACATTAACACCCTGCTGGAGAACGCTTGTTCTCCAATCAGACGGACGAACTACAGGTCACCCATTCTCGAAACTGAAGTGTCTAACAGCTTAGCTTTTCTATCTGCACCTCTCAGCTGTCCCTGATTTTTGCCTCATATGTTTTACCTGTTCCATATAAAGGTTTTGAATTTCTGGTAAATCACTGAGAACTGCAATCACTCAATAATGGCAGACAAAAGTTTGTGCTTCCTATTCAGAAAATGCATGTTGATGCAAAACCTGTTGTTCCATTAACTTTTTAAGTGATCTAAAGACATATTTAAAAACTGCCCCTGATTTACTCCTTTGTCCTCCCATTATTTTTGGATTTGTCCAGAATTCTTAATCAAAGAATTTGAGAAATATGCTACTGTTTGTTCAAAAATGCAATATGTTTTTACCAGCATTCAAACCTAGTAAACCACTTCGCTCTCCTATGGTTTATCTTTCTTTCCTTTCTTTTCCTGTAACTGGTATTCTGGACAAATCCAGAATGTATAGGATTCACACCTGCAGTTTTTTCCCTAAAAGATATCATTCATTCCATTGGTAGACAATGGTTTATTAGTTTTACATCTGTTTTATTGCACTATTTGCCAAGTACTATACACCTTTGCAAGAATCTTATCCTGTTGCATTTACTTTTATTACCTTCCACATGACTTTAACTGTATTTATGGATTTAGTGTCTAACTGAGTAACTGATTGTGCTGCATTCTGATTACTTTGTAATAAAATGTGCAGCAGATTTCAGAAAACGTGCCTATCTACTACAGAACTGATAATTTCCCTTCTAATACATCATCAGAAGGCAGAACTGGATGACATGGAAACAAGAAATAATTGGACAGTTGCTCAATGTATAGTAAACACAAATACCTGTTTTTTAAAATTAATAAATATACAATAAGAAACAAAATAAAATGAGCGAAGTAGGGATAATTGCTCTGATAACTGTACCAATTAAGTTTAAAACAAAGAAACAGCACCAGAGCACTCCACGGCGATCGGATCATACACAGAAAAACTAGTCGCACTATAAGTAATAGTTCAAGCATGTAGTATAAAATCCAAGGTTTATTGGAATTCCAGGTTAGCGCTTTCGCCCTCATGGGCTTCTTCAGACCTTTTACATCTCATAAAAGTAATGCTAACATTTATACTAAAGCCTCTATGACATCATTCTTTAATTAAGTCAAATTAAGTAAAATAATGTTCACCTGTAAGGCTTCATTCAAGAACAGTTTATAAATATTCAACCACAAAGCAACTTCTACAGTTAAAGTATACATATATTAATATATATATATATATATATATATATATATATATATATATATATATATATATATATATATGTTTAGAAAAGTATATATAAAGAATATATAAAAAATACTTAAACATAACAGCATATATAAATATAAGAATCAAATATATTTAAAAATGTTTAATTTTTTTTTTTTTTGCATCGTCTCTTACCCAGCAAATCTAATCTAATATATAGATGACTCATCATTAATACGTGTTGGCTCTCCAAGTGAACAGCTTTAAGATGACCCATAACATTACTTTACAAAAACTGAAAACTGGCTACAACAATCTAAACTACTCCTAAATCCATATAAAACTAAACAATTGGTATTTTTGCCTCCAACTCAGTGACTGATCAATTCAGTCTCAGTAGATGAACAGGTAGCTCTCTTGCTTTTGGTTGAAGAAAGCTATGGATTCTATTTCCACACTAGGTCATTGGTTTATGGATTCTGTTTCCACACCAGGTGATTGGTTTCATTTTTCCACTACTGACCCTACAGTGCAGCAATAAGGGGGTGGTATCATCCTTAATATGCTGTTCTTTGGATGAGAAGTTAAAAATGAGGCCCTGTCTGCCTGAGCTGGTGGTAGCGCATGTGGATGTAAAAGATCCGCAGAATTTACCAAAAACAAGGGGGTTCTGTATGTTTTATTGTCATATTCACATATTTACAAAAACTATAAAATATCTATAATATTCATAATATATATATATATATATATATATATATATATATATATATATATATATATGCATATTTACATCTTTGTACATCCAAAATTATATTTTATCCCAAAAAAACTAAGCCCCCATTCTTTCCATATAAGCATGACAACCACATTTTCAGTTTATTTATAACATACAAAAAAAAAAAATAAACAAAAAAAAAAACAATTTTTATTAAACAGAATCCTCTTAGTTCTCATCTTCCACAATTCCCATACAGTCCCAAACAGTTTTTATATCCAACCCTCCAGTATTTCTTTTTTTGCATCTTTATAGCCATATAATATCCTATCCATATCTACCACACATACATCTTTCAAAATATTCTTCTTAAAACCCAGTCCTGTATCTCTATAGCACTATCACAATCTAAAAAACATTTTCAGGCTTTTCTCCATCTTTACATCTACGACATGGGGGTATTCATGAAAGTATTGTGATGTGTACAGCTCTGTGTACAACTCCTGGTACACATTTTTTATTCAGCAACCACCAACATGGTGCTGCATGGTGCTCTAGGATTAAGACATGCAGCACTACATGGGGCTAGCTGCATAGCTATGCTGAATGCTAATGAAGCATTCCTGGGGAAAGGCATATGCTAATTCATCATGTGCTCTTTTCCTGCAGCTGCCATCAGGAAGGCATCTACATGACAAGGGATTTAACAATTCACTCGGCCATGTAGATCAGCATGGCAGCCCATCACATTGCAGAAATGAGCTTGGCTAAATGGCCATGTTCAACTACCTACCATTGACATGATACAGGGGTCAGGGTGGTGAGGTAACTAGACACCAGGAATACATGTGACTTAAGTGGCTTAACATCACTGGCATCAGTATAAAGATCTGGAGGGTAGAGAAATCACTAGACTACAGAGATAACTCATCCTTAAAGTGACTTAATGGGTTCCATTTCAAAATAGGGATCACAGGTGGGGGATATAACTATCCACCAGGGCAGGGGTATGTATCATTTGAGCAAAAACCCTTTTATTTGAACACCTACTTCTCGAACCCTAATTGTCAAAAGCTTGCTCCATCAAATGGCTGTTTTAGTGAATTTTTTCCTAAGGAAAAAAATGCTTGGCCAACCTAACAAACGCCAAAAATGTCATAAAATTTAAAACCCAGCAAGGTGGGGGGATGTGCTCCCCACACCCCCTGATATGGAGTGCTGTGTCCACCACACCCCCTAACTAAATATGCCAAATCCAAGATCACACTACAGTGGGGAAAATGGCAAATTCCCAATGAATGGCCAAGCGTTTTTTTTTCCCCTAGGAAAAAATTCACTAAAACGGCTGTTCGATGGAGCAAGCTTTCAACAATTAGGGTTCGACAAATAGGTGTTAGAACAAAATGTTTTTCACCCAAGTGAAGTAGACCCCCAGGGCAGTGCCATAATGGCAATTAAAGTAGTACAGTGATGGAGGGATGAGGGGACACACTAGCCACCTGGGCATGCTAGACACATGCTGTAATGTTACTTTAGCTATTACAGAGATTTGAGATGTGGGGAACCAGATGAGGGGAGACAGGTCAGGGACAGGTATGGGAATTGTGGTGCATGTGTTTTTGTTTTGTGTACTTGTGTATGTAGGAGAGAGAGATGAGGTGAATGCCACTTCCTACAGGAGCAGCGGATATCTACCATGAGGTGTAAATCCTTTCTGATCTATACATTTCGGTATTAACTGTGAGTCAGAGACATATAATTTAGTTGATAATGAGGTCTTACCTTGCCATTGCTAACATGCATCTGCATCAAAAAATGATGTGCTGTGGGAGCAGGGCCTTTAGTTGATGATTTAGGGAATTCCTAGGATAATCTTTCCCCTATAACTGTATAAAGTGTATGTCCTTTGATCATAAAGCTTGTCTAGACTCAACCTCCACCAAAAAAAATTGCAACTGCAAAATACCCTGTAATCTCCACCTCCTCTCCTCTTCTTTATTGCATTTTTAATGTCTTCAGCTAACTTTCCCCAGGGATCAATATAATGAAGTTCTATGATTATTCTTCATACCACATCCTCTTCTTTTTCTCAACCTGTTCCTATATTCAACATCCATAACATAATTTTGCGTTTATATTCATACACCCATGCATTTTTAATTTTACCTGCACTCTTATTTTCCTTCATTTTCTTCCCGAAATATCATAGTTCACATACATTATTTTGAAAAGTGTATGTTGGTGATTTTCCTGCATCTTTTTTAAATGCCAGAATAAGCTTAATGATGACATATGCATCACTGGGTTAATTAACCCCCACCCTGCTTATCCTTACTCACATACAAAATTCCTATTCTAACTGGATTTTGCCTAGAGCACCATATTACAAAAAAAATGTAACAATTCCTTTTCTTGTTAATAGGAAACATATAACCCCCAGCCTTATATGCTAATTTACCTAAAATAACTAATAAGTAAGCAGACGCACACTGAAATAGAAGACCTTGTATTTAACTTATCCAGTGTATGGTTAACTGTACACCAACGTGCGATACTGAACAAAGGTCTAAATTTCATCCCTGCTGCTACATCAGAGCTGAATGATATTATTTTGAACCTAAAGATGTTTGGAAGAAATATCATGTCGGCTTCAATGTATAATACAGATACATCTGCTAGCCATAATATTTTTTTAAGAAATAAAGTTAATTCATTCCCCAAAACACACCAGTATTGGATACTTTTCCGCATTTATGTGAACGGGATGTTGCCAATTTTCTACTTGGCTCAAAACATCGTTTTTATAATGTCAGCAAAGAAGAGAGAGAAGCTGTTTTACATGAACTTAGGGGGATAACAGACTTGGTTATCAGATCCGCTGATAAAGGAGGCAGAGTGGCGGTGATGAATAGATCAGATTACACAAGGAAAATGTTAGTATTGTTAGGAGATAATGTAACCTATATTGCAATTATGAGGGTGGAGGCTCAGAGCATGTGTCATAGTATAAGCCTGAAATTAAAGAATCTTTTATTAGAGAACAAAATATCTAAAGAAATATTTTGATTATTTTACAGTGGAACAGCCTATCATTCCAGTGATAAGTGGCCTACGTAAAGTACATAAACACCTTCATGATCCTCAGATGCGACCCACCGTATCATGTAATGGATGGGTAACGGAATTGCTGTCTATTTATGTTGAGCAGCTACTAAAGAATGTGGCACAATCCAACTTTACTGTAATAAAAGAAACAGGACATATCTTAAGCCTTTTATCATATTTTGCAGAATTAATGAGAGGAGACACGCAATATATAATGGCAACCTTAGATGAATAGTCTGTTTACCGTTATACCCAATGAATTTGGGTGAATGATGGTAAGACATTACTTGGAAGTTAACAGTGATTTTGAGCGTGTTAAAGTAGAGCTGAGCTGCTGTCTTGTTGATGTAATTTTAAACAACAACATATTTTTGTTTGAACAATTTATTGGCAGATATGGGGTGTTGCCACGGGCACACCATGCGCCAACAGCTATGCCAGCTTGATAATGGCTGACTGGGAAAATATCCATGTGCACAATAATAACCCCTTTGCAGGATCACTGAAATTTTATAAACATTTTTGGATGATATCTACCTGATATGGGCAGATACAGTAGACAGACTTAAAAATTTAGTTTATTTGGAAAGCACAACAGACTTTTTGAAATTTACCTTTCATTATTTCACCAATTGTAGGAACTTTTTAGATACAGACATTTCTCTAGATGAGAAAAGAAAATTTACAATGACTCTATACAAAAGAGAATGTAAGAAGAACAATTTGTTTTGCAGGAGTAGTATGCATCCCTTGTTTACCTTCTCTAATGTGATTAAAAATCAGCTATACAAGACATCCAGATTATGTACTAGGGACGAGGATTATATTACATCTGTTTCAAATTTGAAAGCAGATCTCCAAATGAGGGGATATAAATATGAAGAAATAGAAAAAGAAATGGCCAATTTACATTTGAAAAGGAGAGATAAAGCTCACCCATTTTTCAAATGTTCATGTAATGCAGCCCATTTGAAAAATAGATACGATCCAGTAGAAGCTACCATGGGGCAAACTCACTCCATGAGTACTAGATATAGAATCACTTTTACTTATGCTAGTGATGTGAGATATATATGTCATATTATAAAAGCTAAATGGAAGATTCTCACACTGCATCCTGTTTTAAAAGACTTAGCTGGAGATGCTCCATCATTTGTTTACAAAAGAAATAAGAACTTAAAAACAATTTCTGTGTTACTCCCACAATATGCTGGAACTCACTAAATCCAATAGAGTTGGTACATTCTCATGCAGGTCCTGCACCTGCTGCAAATATATTTTATTCCAGAATGAGTTCACACATCCTCTCACAAGCAAGGTATATAAATGCTATACTTATGCGGATTGTAGAACTAAGCACCTAGGCTATAGAGCCTCCTGCCATCTATGATGAGTTTTTATATTGGAAAGACAGATAGATTTTTCAAGAAATGCATCTCGAAGCATGTTAGTACTATCAGGCTTCAAGAATGGAAAAATCCACTTGTTAAACATGTTAATGATAACATTGAACATCAGATCTTTTTTATGGCATTACAAGTGACTAATGAGAATGTTAGAGGAGGAGACATCACGGTACGTACCTATTCTCACAACCAGATTGTTAAGAGAAAGAGCGGCTGTTTTCCGATCATTTCTCATGCCGTAAAATGTTGTCAACCTGACTTCTGAAGTCTGTGTGTGTCACTGAAGTGTGTGGTGCTTTTCATAGTTTCCCGTTCATTGACTAAAATTGCTGAAGAGCAGGTGACAGGATGACTGCAAAACATACGAGAGCTCCTCTTGCAGAAAGCAAGCCACAGGAAAGTGGATGCTGTACAGCTAATGTTTAACCCCTTCCCCAGACCAAACAGACTGATGTTGTATTCCATTTTTTGGGTACCTGCTACAGCCATAAAATCACTTTCTGGCACCTTGTACACTTTCATTTTCATCCATTGATCTATCAAATAATATAAATAAGTAAATTGCAAAAGTTGTAATCCTTTGAAGTAATACTCAGTATAGTACCTTAACAATGCTTTTACAGGAAACTATACCCAGTTCTAAAGTAATCGTGCTAGACACATTATTATATCGTTGGGCAGAGCTCGTCATACGTATTTCAAAATACTGGCCAGCCACCAAAATACCATAAGTTGACATTAAGGCAGTCAATTTAGTATTGAAATGGTATAAACCATATAATGAAAATCATAAACTGTACTTTTAAATAGACCTTGTTAACCTCATGGAATACCACAAATATTTGTGAGCATTATGTGACGATATGATTAAAAGTCAATAAAAAAGAAGGAAAAAAAAAAAAAAATAGACCTTGTTAAGACAGACACTCTTTCTCTTAACAATCTGGTAGCGATAATACGTAAATACTGACATCACTCTCAGAACTGAACAGAATGAGATGAAGTGAATCACTGAACTACAAGCCTATATATCACCAGGATTGAATGCGTATTTACCCTTGAAACTGGCTCTTAAAGGGCTAAAGCTGCGTAGAAAAATTTGATTGTTTTTTAAGAGGCAGTGTCCCCAAGAAGACATTTGATTGTTGTACTTTATCTATTTGGTACTTTTCCGTTATCAGGGCAACACTTCAAAATGACCGCTTGCAATCTTAGCAGGCGCTCGCACTGATCTCACAGCTGCTGCTGAAGTGGGACACACACACACACACACACACACACACACAGACACACACAGACACACACACACACACACACACACACACACACACACACACACACTTTCCTGTCACAGATGATTATGACATTTTATCCAGAACAGAAAACTAAACAGAAGACACGACCGCTTCTTGGACTGCTGACTATATAAAGTGAATCTATTCCAGTTATATGGTGGTGACACTGTTTTCCGGAGTAAAACATTAACGAACTTCACTGATCCATAGTAAACATCATCCTTCTTTTACTTATGTATTTGCATCGTTCATTACTTAAAGCTCAAACACTTCCTTTTGGTACAGCCCATTTTTTTTTTCAAAACCAGAAAAGTTGTTTGTCCAGTACATGCAGACCAAGCACCCAAGAAATCTTGCCTTCACCCCACAGTCATTATCATAAGGTGCAGCATTCCAGTCGTAGCCATTAGTTCACCTCAAAGTTGAAAATATTTACTGCCAGAAGTATTTCAGCGAGGCTACCTAACTTTGCCAGCATTTCCCAGCAACAATCTCAGTATGGAAGCTTTTCAAGCTACTGTTTGCAGGTCCAAAACAGTGTCTGAAATGCAATCCACTCTTTTCTTTCTTAACCGCGATCCAACTTCAATGGTCTAATTCTATTTCTTCCAAAGTGACATACACAAAGGTTATTCACATGGACGCTGACTGGTTTGATTTAGGCTGCTATTTTGCTGCTGTGACAGAATGTATTTAATGAAAGCAAGGATATAAGCAGAGATTTCACTATGTACTAAATGCCTTTTGGAAAAGAAGGCACTTTTCCGATGTTGGCCTGATAATGGAAAGCACTCATTAGAAGTGTTGCCCCATTAACGGAAAAGTACCATCTATTTAATTATGATTCTGTTTAGTAATGGCAGATCTAAGGAAGGGTTTGGTGGAACATGAAAATGCTCATTGCATGTTTTTAATTGTTTTATTTTCTTCAAAGTTCTGTTTTATGCTCAATGGCCTGGTGATAGCATCAGTCATTTACTTATTTTGGTTTTAGACTTTCTGGTGCAGTTCTTTACTTGTCGTACTATACAATTGTGGATTTCTATTTAAACACACACACACACACACACACACACACACACACACACACACACACACACACACACACACACACACACACACACACACAAAAGCCAGGAAAAGGCAAAATCTATATATTGGTTTGTTTGCTTTTATAAAAATGTATGTGTATCTGTGTCACTGTGCAATATGCAAGGTTAATAAAGGTATTAAAAAAACAACAGTCGTATGCAGCTTCTTCAAATTTCTGCTTCCTGTAATACTGCCATCCCAGAATACTTGCCTGTGCCAAAACTCAGTGCTGTCTTATCTCTCCACACCTTCTCCATATGCTGTTTTTCCTTTTTCCCTATGAAATGTGTATCTAACAAAACAATAGTATTTTGCTTTTGATTCTCACAGCATTCTAACACACAAAACCTTGTTACATATTTTTATACTATTTATATTAACTGAGAGATTCTGACATTTCTCTTTTCCTTTCTTTTCTAACTTTTGATTGGATTTTTTTCTTACATTAACACCCTTTCTTTCTCCCTGTTGCATCTCCTCAAAACTCATTATCCCCCCCAATATATCAAAATTATTTTAAGTAGCAATCTCTTCCTGTAGTCTTATCCATATACCTTTTAAACTTTCATCCCTAACTTCGTCTTCACCTTCAGTATTACTACCTTCTACCTCTTCCCATATCACCTCCACACCATCATCCGTAACCCCCTTTCCCTGTTTTGCTCCAAATATTCTTCTGCTTCCTCACAGTTAAACCAAACGTGCCCAGATTTCTTACAGTTCCTACCATTCATGTTACAACATTGCATATTAAACCACATTGCTGAAAATGTTTTTTATTACATTTATTAATGAAATCGGAAGTGTCACTACATAAATAACTCTTTAGGTTGCCTCCAACACCTTAATACACATCTGCAGCCTGAAATAAAAAACAATACATCATCTGATGAAGTTATATGAGATGAAAATGTAAGGGGAAGTGTTTTTATCAGCGTTTATGTTCTATGTGGATGTGTGTTCCTTTTGCTGTGTTTGAACATTAAATTACTTGTGTGTTGGAACTGCTGGTCTCCATTGCCTAATTTTGGATTTTGGGCCAAACGTGACTGGTATTTGGGACTGCACATAATTCCCTCCACCTTATGAAAAGCAACCACAAAGCATGACACTGCCACCACCATGCTTCACCATGGGGATGGTCTTCTTTTGGTGATGTGAAGTGTTGTTTTTGCACCAAACACACTTTTTGGAATTGTGACCAAAATGTTCAACCTTGGTCTCAGTAAACCATAACACATTTTCCCACATGTTTTTGGGAGAATTGATGTATTGTTTTGTATATTTTAGCCAGGCCTGGATGTTTTTCTGTGTGAAAAAAGGCTTTCATCTTCCAATCCTACCCCATAGCCCAGACATATGGAGAATACGGGAGAGTGTTGTCACATGTAGTACACAACCAGTACTTGCCAGGCATTTCTGCAACTCCGTCAGTGTTGCTTTAGGTCTCCTGGCAACCTCCCTGACCAGTTTCCATCTTGTCTTTTCATCAATTTTGGAGGGACATCCAGTTCTTTGCAATGCCACTGTTGTCCCATATTTTCTCCACTTTTTGATGACTGTCTTCACTGTGCTCCATGGTATATCCAATGCTGTGGACATGATGTTCTTCGTCTTCCCTTGCTGCAGTCCTGACTATTGGGTATAGTCCGCGTCCCAGTCGGCCCGAATACCCAGAGGATCGCCGGACGTGGGGCCTTCTTTGCAGACTGACCAGTAGTCAAGCCAGGGTACTAAACATGCATGGACGCTTGCCATTTCCTTTTTTGCCGCAGAAGCAATTTTGCAGAAGCAATTTTGGCGAGAGCAGAGCGGCGCTTCGAGATTTTCCGAAGATTCGAGTTCAGGAACAGTGTTGGGCGGAGAACCCGCTAAGTTGAATTTTTTTTTTCTGCCTCCATTTAACCGGATGTCAGGAAAAAGTGAATAACTGCATTTCTTGTGGAATAAACATATAACGATGGGGACATTATGTATACATTGTGTATACCTTGTTTAGGCCTGAGCACGACGCTGTGGGTTGGCCGCAGTGTGCTAGCTAGATTTTTAGCAGGAGGCTATTAAGTGGAGGGTATTGTGTTTGGCTAGTGTGGTGAAAATGCTGCTGCTTAGTCAGCCCCGCCCCGCCGGCCTCGGCTCGGCTCATCCAAGAAGAAGCAACAGTGAAGTGAAGCCTAGGGTGGTGAACCGCAGTCCCGACGGGGGCAGTTTTTTTGCGGCTCCAGCCAGGCCAGAGGTCGGCTAGGAGAGTCTCTATGGAGTCTCAGGCAGATCTCAGGCTGTTACAGGATGTGCCCTCTCAGGGAGGGGGCCAGGGGTTCTTCCTCTCTTCGAGGTTGTTCTTCTTCCTCTCTTCCCAAGGTAGTTAGGGCCTAGGTAGACCGAGTTTAGCTTCTGGGCGAAGTCTTTTACCGAGGGGCGCTTCTGTGCTATTCGGGCTCTGTCAGATGATTTGGAAGCCTAAGATTAAAATGCTGGAAATGGCAGAATTAGAGGTAGAGATTCAGGAGTTTGATATTCCCCTAGGTGTACAGGAGGCAGATAGTTTTGATAGGTTTGATAGTTTATCACAGAGTCTTCTCTGCTTCAGAAGACTCCACCTGACTTCCAAGAGTTTCCTACCTGCTCTGATTCTGATCCTATTCTTCATTTCACTCCTACAGCCTCCTGAGGATTTTTCATTTTCAGAGACCTTCAGGACTTGAGGGAGGAAGGCTTTTGGAATTCTGATTCATTCCCAATTCCAGGAAAGGCTTAGGGGATCCTTTTTTAATAATTTTTGCATAGGCCTTTAGCTGTTCCTCCTGTGTTGAATGTGGCCTAGGATGTTTTCCCTGCAGAGGCTGATCCTGCCCTCCTGCCTCCTTGCCTGTTGTTTTATTAGTCCTAGTCCGGCTGCTCAAGCTCATAAGTTCCTAGTGTTAAAGGGGCTGAAGCTAAAACTGTTCAAAAGCCTCTAAAGGAGGTAAGTTAGTAAAAGGGTAAAAACTGATAACCTCTGGAGTGAGGCAAGGGGGCTGGATAGGTGGGGGGGTGAAAGTGTATACTTCTCATACTCTCCCATTGAGGGAAGAATTGTCAGTTAAGGTCACTGAAATTGAAATCTTATCTAAATTATTTATGGATTTGAATTGTGGGTGCTTGTCTATGTGTATGTTTGTGTAGCAGCATGTGCTGGATGTTCTAATGTTGTGGAACAAGTGGGTAAGCATTCTTTGGGTGTGCCTTTGATGCTGCTTCAGGCCTCTCCAGGGTGGCTGCTACTAGTTCTGTTCTTCTTCTCGTGAGCCTGGCTTGTTTGAAGATGAAGTTTTGGAGCATGTGGGAACCAGGATTTTGATGCTCCTTTCTTTAAAGATTGTGTTGCTGGCAGCGGCCTGTGGGAAGTAAAATTTAAAAGCAATGGAGAGGACAGCTAATAGTCTGCAGGTGCAGAAAAAGATTTGGTGCAGCAGGCC
This sequence comes from Protopterus annectens, assembly GCF_019279795.1. Taxonomy (NCBI): domain Eukaryota; kingdom Metazoa; phylum Chordata; order Ceratodontiformes; family Protopteridae; genus Protopterus; species Protopterus annectens. Next base: position 850,950,002 of record NC_056734.1, read on the forward strand.
CCGAAGTAAGTCTAGGCAGGTGCTAAGGTGGACTGGTCCACATATGGGTTCCAGGGTCTGGAGTGTACCTGCGTGGCCGGGGGTTCGGCTCAAGGTTCATTTCATTTAGCTTCAGACAGACAGCCTGCTGGTGACATTGGTGTCAGCAGGCAGTGTCAGTCCTTTCAGATCTCCCACGGACTGCCTTTTCTCTGCCTGCAGATTCTCGCCTGGCAGTGGCAGGGAGGAAGAGGATCTCTGGTTTTTTTCAAAGTTGATTTTATCACTTCCAACAGATGGATGGGTGATGGATATGCCAGATGTTCCTCCTCCACAAAGAAAACCAGCCCTTGCCAGCATTCTCAGCTCCATATTCCCACTCCTCAAAAAGGGCTCACAAGCAGGCTTCAGGGGCTCTCCAGATAGGGGCTTCCTAATTCTAACTGTGTCAGAAAGGGAGAAAGTTTTTATTCTCGATTGTATTTAGTACCAAAGAAACAGAACACGGGAATTCAAACACGTATTATCCTCACTCAAACAATATCTGACATCAACAAGTATCTGGACATGGTTGTTACAAATGTTACCAAAGAAGCTTACCGATCACTGGCTGTAAAGTTGGATGTCATGGTAGCTTAATACTTTCAACTTTACCTTATCATTATTCTGCAAGTATCTTGCAAAAGTGCTGGTGATTTTCCCAATCAGTTCACTTCATTGCCTTTTGGGCGCTTTGCCCTACTTCAGGCATTCAAAAATGGGTTCTGGCTCCAGTCTGAGCTACAAGGGCTTCAGGGCCAGGCTTCAAGGGAAGACTTGGATCCTACTCTGACTATTGGCTCAATTCTCTTGGCTGTCCTTACAAGGGAAGAAATATCTCAAGTAGAGAAGCAGATGTCATAGGGTATTCTGTGAACGACAATGTCCCAGTTCTAACCCCTCACTTTAATGTCATTTCTCTCTTGACACTGGACAACAGAGCCCAGATAACCTTCTCAACCCCATTGGCCTTCAGAGTCTGTCACTCCTTCTTTCCATCAACTATCTCATCAACCGTCAACTGTCTCTTAGACAGTGGGTAATGCATTAAAACTGCATGCATCTTAGGGATGCTGTTCAATCTCTGCAATGCCAAACTGGTGCTGAGGAAGCTGTTGATAATGTCCTTCCAATAGCAATCTTATCTCAAGACAGTGTTTGCACAGCACATTCAACTAATGGACACTGTTCAGAAGGAATCATCTAAACTTCAGAATGTGACAAAAACACACACTGTGAGCTGTGACCCGCCAGAGGGGAAGTCAGACATTAACCAAGTGTGCCTTGAGAGCTCTGCTGGAGACTACATCTACTACATAGGGTGATGTTAAGACAGATGGCAACATTGACAACACAAGTACCCATATCAAGTCAGCATCAGGTATCCATTTGCAAGGCAAGCTTCTAAGGAGTTGGCTTCATGTGGCAAGGGTGCTGCACATTTCTTCCATTCTGTGTGCACAGAGTGTGGAAAATCAACAAGTGCTATGGAGACAATTAAGCCCTCTATGCAGGTTTTCTGCATGATTTTGCAACAGATCCGAGTAAGCCTAAGGGAGATCATTCTACAGAGGTTTCTAACCAGAGCACCCCACCAGCCAGCAGATGTGTTAAGCAGACATGTCATAAGCAGTGTCATAAAGATGTCCACGAGAAGTCATGTATTTCATTGAACCCATGACAGCCACATTCCAAACCCAGACACTCCAGTGTTCGATCTGTTTCATCACTTGACCAAAGTATTGCAGTTGGGGGTTTCCTTTTGGTGCCTCGAAAGTATGAGTTCTGTCTTTGGATTTCTTCTCCTTCATGTCTTATTCTTTCCATGACTGCTCCTTCCAAAGCTGGCTACTTCTAAGGAGACAAGACAGGCCAACTGGTACCCACTTCTCAAGGTCTTGGTTGATAGCCTCCATAACTCCTTACCTCTGATTCCCCACTCTAAGCCTCCAGAAGGAGAAGCTCTGATGGCCATCTGTTATCTCAGAAGGACATCTCATCTTTTCAATGCTTCAATCTGTTTCATATCTCACCAGGTCTCTTATTCTGTGTTGAGCTTGGCATATGATCAGCTGAATCAACAAGTTTTAAATGAGATTACAAGTTTTAAAAAGAGATTAGTTTTTTGAGAGGTAATGTGTGAAAAGTCACTATTTTTTTATTGGATTGGATTTCATTTTGGCCTTCTTAAAAGAAGCCTAATTCTTCAGAGCAATCTTTGTCCCAAGCTCTTCATATTGGACTTGTTTTTGTCCTTCTCTCACTCAATTCATTTTTCAGCAACCATTTTCTGTGCAGATTGTTCAGCTCACTTGTTGCAGATCCTTTGTTCAAGCAGTTTCTGTGGGGAGGGGCAAAGAATAGGAGACCTCAATGTGAGCTCCTACCCTGCTTTGGAGCCCTTTTTTCCCTGCAGCCACTGCTGACTTAACACCCTTTCTGCAGAAACTTTGCTTTCTTTTTATATTTGCTATGCAAGCAGCTATCTGTTTGCTATTACCCTTGCAAGAGTGAAAAATGCTTTCTTCTGTTTCCATAAGGTAGAAGACTTTTGGTTTCCTTCCCAGCCCTTATAGTTATATTAGAGCCTAATCCTTTTTTTATGCCTACAGTTTTTCATAGTTTTAATTTTTCCCAAACTATTCTCAAAACTACGGGGCAAGCTTTATTCAAAACTTTTCATTAACCTTTATTTTGCAGAGGAGATAAATTTTAGGCAGCTTTTTTGCAGCAGACTAAAGATCTGTACAGTTATTTCAGTGCTATGTGTCTTTAAGGATTCATTGGCACCAGTCAAGCTTCAAACCATGCATAGGTGGATTTTTGGCTTTGCATTGCATTTTGTTAGGGGAATCAACTTCTTCAGGTTCCAGCTGGGGGTTTAGGCTTGTTTATTTATTACCAGCCACTCTCAACAGCATTTCCTAGGGGGGTGCAAACATTCCATTCTGGAAGCAGCTACTTGGAGTTCAGTTCATACTTTCTAGGCACTAGGGCCTGCCTGCCCACCTAAGACTAGATGGATTTTGCCTCAGCTTCAGTACATTACATGCTGTCCCCATACTGCCTCACTTTATAATTAGGGTGCACAAGACCTCTGCTTTGGGATTCCTAAGCTTATAATACTTTGCAATTTGGGAGCCTGTTGAACATAGCTTTTTTTTTTGGTTACCTTAAATGTGTAGCAGAGGATTCCCTTGCTGCAGTCCAAAGAATGACGCCTCCTACCCTTGTGTGTTAGGGTGTGCTGCTATGTGAGTTAAAATGCTTATATTTTTGTATATTCTTTTGTATTTTGGTGACATCACTCTTTTGGTGCAGGTTGTTTCTGACTTGTCTTTTGGGTCTGCTGTGGGAATATTAAGATCTACATGAGCATTAATACCGCCGTCATGTCTTTTTTTATACCGTTCTCCTGACTGATACCTTTCAACAATGAGATCCTTTGATGCTTTGTAAGAACTCTGCGAACTATGGCTTTTGCTGTAGCAGGCAACTGAGCAAATGTCAGAAAAATCCTATTAGGACAGCTGAACGTTATTTGGGGTCAGAAAATCCTGCTAGGACAGCTGAACGTTATTTGGGGTTAATCAGAGTCTCTTTCATTGATGGCAGGTGTGTACCCAAGAAGACTGAATGCTGTAATTAAATCAAAAGGTGCTTCAACAAAGTATTAGTTTAAGGGTATGCACACTTATGCAACCAGCTTATTGTACATTTTATTTTCCATATTTTTTCCCCTAACAGATTTGTTTGTTTTTCAATTGAATTCTACTTGTTGTAGGTCACATTAAAGGTGGGAATAGTTTCAAAATGATTTATTGTGGTCTCATTTTTTATATCACAAAAACCTGGCATTAACAGGGGTGTGTACACTTTTTATATCCACTGTATATGGAAGAGTGTCGATTTTTTATAAGCAGCTTCAACTGTCATTCCATTATCAGGTGATACTTTTTCCTCTGTAATGAATAACATAAAATTCAAATGACATATCTGCTCTGTAAATGACAGATGCTGATCCCCTTTGACATTTTGGATAAGACGTGCTGACTATTCGTAATTTTACATAAAATACTGATCTGCAAACAGCACCACAGCTTCCACCAAACTACTGAAAAAACACCACTAGCCAAACTTCGGAGACTGCCGGTTTATTTTAAACATTGAAATAAAAACACGTTTTTTGTCCCACCTAAATGTGGGACTTCTTCAGAGACACAACACTTTAAAATTTCTAAGACTTCTATTTATAAATCCTTATTTATTTTGCGCCAAAAATTTTAATACCATTGTTCCTGAAAATTTTAAAGGGACATACCTTACTAACAATACGTTTCATAATTCAAAGACTTGTTCCCATACTATATTAACCTCATTCTTCCACATAATACTTGCAACATACATTGTGAAAATTCTAATATTTATATATGTATATGTATATCTTATCATGTCTTTTATTGACAATGCAGCTTTTCTTTAAAATACACCTCTCCTTCATGCAGTTTCTTAGGTTATAACCTAAATTAGACGTAGACTTAAAAATGAATGATACCTAATTCCATCGTACAGGCTGTCAGGCCATAACCGGTCATATTGACCTGTACAATAAGCTGATCTTATAAATCTTCTGCCATTGTTCCAAATTTAATTTAATGTGACAGGAATATTTTGATGAAACTATATAATTTACTAATGTAAAAAACTCATCATTAAATATTACTAAATCCTATGTAAAACAAGCTGTCATACCTTACTTCATACAAACAACCACTGTTGTACTTACTTCCTAATTTTCTCTACTCTTTCTATTTATATTTTTACTTAAATTTAATATTTGTTACATCCATTTCCTACCCATTGTGTATTATTTACATTATTATATTAAAACCATATATATATATGTGTTAAAAAATTAAAAGATATATGAATCTATCCATAAAATATTAAAGATACTGTTTTTTAAAAAACTTTTTTATAAACCAATGTTTGTCTTTAAAAATATACTTATTTAGTTCTTTGATTTTTTTGAAATTATAATATTCCCAGGTACAGCCATAATCAGAACTAAATGTTCTTCTTACTATTTTATCTTTCTAAACATTTCAATTTTAGAAGACACATAATAGAACATTTATCATTTAGCCCCAGATACATATGTGCATTTAATCTAATTTGCCAATATAGTTCCATTTTTTCTAACAGTAACCCATAGGGTCCACCTCTCTTATCTTGTAAGATCTGATGAATGATTTTAAATCTAAATCTATGGTCGGGATAGGCCAGCGTATGTCTGGCTAATGCATTATCCTCCTTTTTCTGAGCTATACTTCTTAAGTGTTCAGATATTCTATCCCTGAACCTCTGCTCTGTTTTTCCTATATAAAAGGAAGGGCATGCTTGGTATTTTGCCATGTATACCACCCCCCCAGGCATTACAATTAAATTTCCCTTTCAAATTAATCTGAAAGCCATTAATCTTCACATTACTACCCACGTCTATGATGTAGCAATAAGGGCACGATCCACATTGTGACATGCCTACACTTCTCTGTATGGTGGTCCTCTGTCTTTGGTACATCGTTTTAAAACTAATGCCTTTCCTCCAGACAATTTTGGGCATAAAATTAAATTTTGGACCTAACGTCACATCTTCATTCAACAATGACCAATTCTTAATAATGATTTCCTTAATTTGAGCATAATCTGAAGAAAAACTCATAATACACGCCAATTTAAAATCATTTGATTCATTATAAATTGTATCAGTATTTGTTACCGAGCGAAACCTAAAGCTATCTTGGTTTATATGAATATCTGATTGTGACCTAAGAATTGGCTCATAAACACCAATCATTCTTTTTGATGCTACTTCTTGCATGAGTTCTTCTATCATTATAAGTGGATAAGCCCTATTCAAAAACATTTGCTTTAAGACCAAACATTCCTCTTTAAATTTCTCATTTGTCGTGATCATTCTTGCTGCCCTTACCAGTTGACCTTTTAATACCGATCGTTTTTGGTGTAATGGATGGGCACTTATGAAATGCAAAAATTTGTTGGAATATGTTGGTTTCCTATGTAATGCAGCTTCATAATGCTTGTCTAATACATTTTTTGTTAAATTTACATCTAAAAAGACTATAGATGTAGTTTCAAATGAATGGGTGAATCTCAGAAAATCTGTTATATTATTCATCATGGCTACCAATTGAGTGGCTATTTGTGCTGACCCCTCAATGACCAAAAATATGTCATCTATGTATCTCCCATAATATCTAGTTACATCTTTAAAGTTGTCATTACAAAAGATGTACATAGTTACCCAATAAGACAGAACTAAATTTGCGTAACTAGAGCCACACGGCGAGCCCATTGCCACTCCTTTTTTTCTGTATATAAAACTGCTTGTCAAAGAATATGAAATTATAAGATATAATAATATCCAACATTTCTTGTACTAAAGACATTTCAGCTTCAGGAGCATTTTTCTGTTGCATTCTTACTATCACCCATTCTATTCCCTGTTGTTGAGGAATGCAGGTGTATAACTCTCTTACATCTATTGTCAAAAAATTGTAATGTTCATTGAAAGGGAGATTATTCAAACTATTCAAAAATGCCCAAGAGTCCTTTATAATCCAATGTTCATCTGATACATATTTTTTCAATATAGAATCTACAAATTTAGCACATGCATACGTTGACTAATTCCTTCCATCCACTATTGGTCTGAGTGGGGGGGGGGGGATTTCAAGATTTTTATGGATTTTAGGAACTCCAAACATATATGGTACTCTAGGGGCCAATATCATTAAATAATTGAATGTATGTAAATCTATTGTAGCTTCAATGAAGAGCTCATTAAGAAAACTCTTAATAAATTGATTAGCTTTATTATATTCATTCAGTGAAGCTAGATGATACGTCTCTCCCTCTAGTATGTTCCTAATATGACTCTCACAGGTTCATAGGTTCATACTAGGCTATCTGCCCTAGGGCATTTATAAGCCTAGCCAGAGTGTGTTTGGCTTTCGCCACCCATTTTAAATTAATTTTGCTATGCCCTTTTTCGAGGTTAGTATACTGTGCCTTTGTCTAACAGTGACACAGAAGTGATACCTGGGGTAAACCTACGATCTCCCATCCACTCATAAAGATTCCTCTTGAAGAGAGTAAATGAGGGACTCTGCCTAACCTGGACTGGGATTTTATTCCAGAGTGAAGGGAGCCTCTGGGTTATGAATCTGTCTCTCCAGCATGTCCTATTTATTTCAGTGCTGAGGTTCAAGTCTCTCGAGCACATAGCTCAATGGGATTTGGATTTTCTGAGGTGCAGCATGTCCATTAATTCCGGGTTGGACATGGCTTTATACATCAGGCACAGATCGCCTCTGAGTAGAGCTGGAGTTTCTTTAACCGGGCAGCATATGGCATCTGTTTGAGCCCTTTGATCCTCTTGGTGAGGTACTTTTGGGGTCTTTCCAGTTGCTGCAGGTGTCTGGTAAGGTACATCCCAAAAGGGGCATTGTACTCAATTATGGGCCTGATGAGGGATGAGTAAAGAGGCATTATGACCTCCCCTGATCTAGATGTGAATCCCTTCATGATTAGGTGGGCTATATAAAATGTTCTTATAACCACTTTGGCCACGTGGTTGTCAAATGAGAGATTGCTATCAACTTGGGTCCCCAGGTCCCTAATTACTTCTTCTGTACTTAATGGATTACCACCTATGTGGTAATTTGTGGGCACTTTGTTTTTGCCAAAGGGGATGACTATACACTTTTTGGCGTTTAGCTTGAGGCCATGGCTCTGGCACCAGTTGTCTGTTTCTATGAGGCCCTTTTGGAGGATGCTTGTGTCGGCTGGAGAGTCGATTATGGTGCCCAGTTTGCAGTCATCTGCGAACTTGGTCAGCCACAGTCCTTCCGCGTTGGCCTGTACCTCCGAGAAATATATACCGAACAAGTGAGCCTTGTGGGACGCCACTTGTAACTGGTTTGGAGTCTGACATGGCTCCAGCAATTCTAACCATGTGGGTTCTGTCCTTGAGCCAGTTTGCAACCCATCTAGTGACATAGGGGTTTATATTTAAGCTGGTGAGCTTATCTATAATGCCTGAGTGGGGTATTGTTTTGAAGGCTTTTACGAGATCCAGGTAGGCCGTGTGGACCACCTTCCCTCGTCAATGGCCTTGGTGACTGTTTCAAAGAAATCGACCAGGTTTAAGAGGTAGGATCTGCCCTTAACAAAGCCGAACTGGGTAGGATCCAGTGTCTGTAGGTCCCCAATATCTTTATTTATGAGGTCCATGATGATCCTTTCCATAGCTTTGCAGACCAAGCTAGTCAGGCTTATGACGCAATAGTTTCCAGGATCCGTTGAGGCACCACCTTTGTGGAGAGGGACCACTGTTGCTGTACGCTACTCTTTGGGTACATATCCTGTAGTAAGGCTGAGATTGAACAGTAGTTTTATGTTTGGGTTTAGCTCTTTTTGGAGTTCATGTAGGATGCAGCCTGGGACACCATCTGGTCCCATTGATGCTGTGTTTTTTGCTTTGGAGAGGGCGGCTCTTACCTGAGCATCTGAGATGTCAGGGGGCAGCACTTTGCTGGGATAGATATTTGCCCTTTTGGTGGGGAGGGGGGGGAGAAGTTTGTGCTGAACCTGTTAGCTAGGATGTTGGCAATGTCTGTGGGTTCGGTGTATTTTTTGTCATATTGGACTAATTCTGAGCATAACTGGGAATTCCCACCCAGGTTCCTAAGATAACTAAAGAAAGCCTTGTGATTATCCTTAGTGTCCTGTGCAATTTTTCTCTTGAAGCTGGCCTTAGACGATTTTATGAGTGCCCGTAGTTTTTTGCTAATACTGATCAGAGATGCCTTCCCTTTTTGGGATTTTGCTCTATCATGTAGTAGCTTCCTCCTTCTATTGTATAGTTTGTTTATGGCTGGGGTCCACCAGACAGGACGTCTGCCTTTGGAGGATTGGGTCTTGGTTTTATTTGGGATTGCATGATCCATGCATTCCTGAAGGTGTTCATATAATGCGTTTATAAAGGATTCTGCGGTCTGGGCCGTATTTTCCACAGGCCCCGGGGCTTTGAAGGATTGCACCTCGGTTTTGAGGAGTGTGAAATTTGCTTTAGAGAAGTTTTTCACTGTGGTTTTCTGGGCAGGGGTGGGGTCGGATGTGAATATCCAGTGAGATTAGTTTATGGTCTGATCTTACCAGTGAGGGATACACTTCTGGTCTGGAGCATAGAGTCCCCATGTTGGTGATGATCAGGTCCAGTATGTTTTCCCCTCTTGTGGGAGTGGTAACAAGTTGTTCCATAGCATTTGAGTTTATAAATTCTAGGAACCTTTGGGCTAGGGTGTTGGAGCTAGAGTAATGCTCCCAGTCTATGTTTGGTTAGTTGAAGTCGCCCAATATAATGGTGTTTGGAGAGACCTTCATATTTTCCAGTGTTCTCAGGAAGGCCAAGTGGGGTTCCTGGGTTTGGGAGGGGGGTCTGTAGCAGGCTATAAACTGGAAGGCAGTTTTACCCACTGTTAGTTGCACATGGATAGTCTCTGATGCTTCGTGCTGTGCCACCAACCTGGAGGTGTGGGTATCTTTGATGAATATTGATACTCCCCCTCCTTTTGTGGTTCAGTCCAAGTTTTGGGGCCGAAAAGCATGGTATGAGGTATAACCTGGTAGTGCTGGTGTGCTCTCGGGAGCCTTGAACCAGGTTTCTGTTACTGCACAGATATTGATGTTCTCCATGCTAAGGAGAGTTTCTAGTGCGTCCATCTTGAGGTTTAGACTTCTGGCGTTGAGTAGCATTACTCTTAGTTTCTTATCCCTTGTGATACCTATGGAAGTGGGTTTGTCTTTTGAGCCTTGCCTAAAAAAGGCACTATGGGGGTAGCAAGAGCCTTTGCCAATATCCGAAAGCCCAGGGGTGACAGGTGCAAGCCGTCCCTAGCGAAGCATCATGGCTTGTCAAGCATGTCATCCCAGGCTGACAGGCATTGGATCCCCTTTGAATGACACCAATACTTAAGCCAGTTGTTGAAATTGATCATCTTGTCTTCATATTGTGACATCATTCTTGGTGAGGGTTAGATGCTGCTCAAGGTTAGGGTCATACCGGCCTGGGCTACATGCTCAGAGAGCTCCTCTATGTCTCTTTTCATGTAGTCCAGGGAGGTACGTCTCAGGTCATTCACACCAGCATGGACAATGACTGAGTCATATTTGTACTTGCCTTGGAGTGACCTGAGTGCTTGTGTTATGTGGCAGATCCTAGCGCCCGACAGGCAGCTAACCGTAACCTTCTCCTTGTTCAGCCTGGTGAGCAGGACGTCAGTGTTCCTTACGATAGAGTCACCTATTACAAGTGTATCAGGTGTGTTGTTTAGCCTTAAGGGCTGTGACTGTTCGGCACAATGGCTTTGTGAGCTATGTGTTGCACGTGTTTTGTTTTGGGGTAGTGGTTGCTTGGGTGTCTGCTTTGGAGGTCTCTGCTGCTTAGGCAGATTTTTATTTAGAGCCTCCGAGTATGTTTTTGTGTGTTTATGTGTTTGGTTTGCTGTCGTGGTAGGTCTATGTGAGACTGGAATTGTAGTGAGTGTGGTTTTCTTCTCCTCCTGACTGGTTATGCCAGTACTGAGTTGAGAGAGCTTAGCCTCCAGTTTGGCTATATGGTTGCATCTCTCACATGTGATGGAATTTGTTGGGAGGAGGAGAGGGTTGTCTGTGTACATGAGACAGTTGTAACATTGCCTCAAGATTCCCAGATTCACCAGCTGGACCGGAGAGGAGATTGACAACTGACCTTTGGACATGCTAGAATAGTATTGGGAATTCCTTTATAATTGAAAAAAGGGCCAATGGGGAACAAGGTACTCAAGGGGAGTTTGTGAGGGTGTAGTGCTTTTAATTTTTTAGTGCTGACTTAGTGAGCAAGTGCCAGATAACTTAAATGCAATGTGTTACAGGTAACTTAAATGCAAAAACGACAAACAGTAACTTTCTTTCAAGTGAAACAAGGAAATAAGTACAGTAAGCAATGCAGATATCACTGGGGATCCACAGAAGCGCTGAAAAGCCGCATTTTAGGTGAAATTAGCATTTCAGGGAAATAATAAGCAAACAAACAACAAGCATACAAACAAAGCTAGATTCAGCAGGCCTGGATCTAGTCTATGCTACAGCAAACAAGGTGTACCAATTTCAGTAAGAAACAGTTCAAATATGCAGGCACTATAAGCCTTTAACCAGAAATTCCCAGCTCAGAAGGGCAGAGTCCAGCCTCTCCTCCCACAAGAGTGCAGACCACGAACCTTCTTAATGTAAAATAACTGGCCTGAAGCCCAAGTGCTTAAACTGGAATTAATACACTTTTAGAATAACAGACACTGAGCCCTCAATCAGCAGTTCCCAACTTAGAAGGATGTAAGCTACCTGTTCTGCCACTACAGTGCAGACCACAAACCTTAATGTAAAACAACTGGTCTGAAGCCCAAGTGCTTAAACTAAAAGGCTTAGAATGAGTTACACCAAGCAGTAATAAATACAATTGAGTACTTTTAAGATGACGCAAAAGCAAAATAAAGTAGGAAGAAACACAAATGCAGTAAAAGCAGATAACATTTTTTTTTTAAGTGGAAAGAGAGAAAGGAAAGAGAGAAAGGAGTAGCAGAAACTAAGCTGATTGGCCTTCTCAAATGTTCTCCCTGTACTGGGTAGAATGAGGTAATGACACTAGACTGGGAGGAGGGTCCCAGATCAAATTTACACTAGGGGCGGGCAACTGCAAAGCCACAAACTGCAGAAATGTTTCTCACAGCTGAAAAGCAGTAGTGAGCCTTTAAATGAAAGTTTTAAACAGCTAAAGGAGCCTCTAGAAAAAAGAGTTTAACTGCAACAAGTTATTAGAAACAAACAAAGCAACAGATGCTTAATAAAAGTGGACAATTTCCAGTTAATACCTCACACACAGTGAAACTAGCTAGAAAAATACACAGTACACAAAGTGCTATAAAAAAAGAAATAAAGAACAAAATAAACAAAAATCAGGATACTTAATGTTATATATTATAGCTCCGAGTTTCCTCAGTGTCCTTCCTTCAGTCAAGCTCAGTGTGAAATGGCAGAACACTCACAAATGAACTTATTAGGTAACAGAAAGTTGAAACCTGAGACAGTTTTTAAGAAAGAAATCTCAAAAGAACCAATGAGGTGCTTAGTCTAAGCTGTAGTCCAGGTGACCTCAGTCAGCCAGTGACCTCAAACAATTCTCTCTCACTGAAATGCCTGATGGCTTTGGCTAAACCAAGATGTCCCTGAATATGTGCTCAGACACACAGCCTCCACAAACACTAGGCCCAAATACAAGCCTGAATATGGAAATGCTATAAATATCCCCACTACTTAGAACAAACTGCAGAAATGTTTCTCACAGCTGAAAAGCAGCAGTGAGCCTTTAAATGAAAGTTTTAAACAGCTAAAGGAGCCTGTAGAAAAAAGAGTTTAACTGCAACAAGTTATTAGAAACAAACAACCCAACAGATGCTTAATAAAAGTGGACAATTTCCAGTTAATACCTCACACACAGTGAAACTAGCTAGAAAAATACACAGTACACAAAGTGCTATAAATAACAAAGAAATAAAGAACAAAATAAACAAAAAACAGGATACTTAATGTTATATATTATAGCTCCGAGTTTATCATATCCATATATATTATAGCTCCGAGTCTATCATATCCATAAAAACCAAACCTCCCCCTTTATCTGGATTCATGATCCTAATGTTAGCAGATAATAAGCAATCAAGGTGTGACCTTTCTTCTTGATTTAAGTTGTGAATAAAGTTAGACCTATTTTACTTAATTTTCTTAAGTCTAACTCACAAAATTTTTCAAAAGTGCAAAGTACATTATGCAACGGTGGGTTGTAACTACTTACCATTTTAAACTCAATATTACTCATTGGTTGGTTCCCTAATAGGTATTTCAAATTCAATTTCCATACAAAAAGTTTCAAGTCACATATAGACTCTGCTAACTTTATTTTACAAGATGGAACGAAAGTCAATCCTTTTGAAAGAATGTCTGCGAGTTGTTCTGAAACAAAAAAGGATGAGTAATTATATATTGTAAAATCACCCTTTCTGTTTGTAATAAGTTTAGGCAGCTCATCATCATTAATGTCTATGTTCATCACCTGTTGTTTCGATTTTTCCTTCTGTTCCATTGTTTCCTTTGATTGCTCTTCTGAAAACCCTGATTGTTCTGTTGATTTGTGGCAGACCTTCCCCCATTATTATTAGCAGTTACCATGTCATTGTTATTACATTCCCTTATTCTCTCACTTCTCCTCAACTGATCACTGTCCATTTCTTCATTGACTGAATATATTAAAGAAAAACGTGTTTTTATTTCAATGTTTAAAATAAACTGGCAGTCTCCGAAGTTTGGCTAGTGGTGTTTTTTCAGTAGTTTGGTGGAAGTTGTGGTGCTGTTTGCAAGTATTTTGTACGCCATGGCAGATACTTCATTGAATGACATGCCGGCAGTATTTAAGGATACAAATAAAGATGTGGAAGAAATAAACAAACTAATGCAGCTTATTGAATTACTTTCTCAGAAAATTGAAGCAATTAATGTCAGACTGGACAATGCAGTTTCCTCACACTTGATGCAGCAGGACCGAATGGTCATGACCAACGTAGATCTAACAAGCAAGGAATTGGATGATGTAGCTTGCTCACAGCCGTTACAGAGTTCTCAGCAAGACTTAATTGTCACAGCTAACGTATCAGAACTGGGGCAAGGTTTGAGAACCAGAATGCAAACACAAGCGATACAAGGACAAGTATCGCAAACAGGTACTGTGCATAATGTAATAGTTCCAAATGTGATACAATTATCCGGTGCACAAGCTGGTCATTTAAATTTATCTGCTCAATCAAAAGGGGCTTCAAACATTAATAACATTGTTGCTCCTTTGAACTCAACGTTGCCAAGTACAAGTGGTCAGATACAGACTGATAATTTGGCGGCTTCAAGAGAAGTGACTCAAGTCCCTAACACCAAAGACTGGCTCATAACCCCAATAGGGTTGAATAGACCCAATAATGTAAATTTTAAAGAATCAGTAGATAATGGACAGAATACATCTTTACCAATTTTATTGAATGACTTAGATTCATTTATGTTAAAATACAAAAAGTTAAATTTAGAAATTGAATATTTCCAGGAATGTCTTAGAGTGGAAATTGTACCGAAGGATTTAAGGCAATGGAGATACCCTACAGGCCTGATGGCAGGATCCAAGTTCCACCAGGATTTCATCAAAATGTTCAACCAGCATGGCCTGCAATTAATGCAAACGATGATAAAACATTATACTATGATGACCAAAGAAATGGGGGAGAAAATCGAGAAAGTAGATGTTTCCATCAAGCAACACATTGATTCTGTTAGATATAAGTATGAGTATGCACAATGTTTTCAAAGCATTGAACAACATATGGAGAAAATGAGACAAATCAAAATCAAAAAATTGGAAAGGGATCGTATACAATACACTAAAAATACAGCATACCCCCCCACCCCCACCTTCACAGACAAGGCCTAATAATCCATATGTTTCATTAGATCATAATGGTCAAACAAATATGGGTAATAATGATATATGTATGAATATGACACAAGCATCGACTCCCCCACAGCAATCAGTCAATGAAGAAATGGACAGTGAGCAGTTGAGAAGAAGTGAGAGAATAAGGGAACGTAATAACAATGACATGGTAACTGCTAATAATAATGGGGGAAGGTCTGCCAAAAATCAGCAGAACAATCAGGGTTTTCAGAAGAGCAATCAAAGGAAACAATGGAACAGAAGGAAAAATCGAAACAACAGGAGATGAACATAGACATTAATGATGATGAGCTGCCTAAACTTATTACAAACAGAAAGGGTGATTTTACAATATATAATTACTCATCCTTTTTTGTTTCAAAACAACTCGCAGACATTCTTTCAAAAGGATTGACTTTCGTTCCATCTTGTAAAATAAAGTTAGCAGAGTCCATATGTGACTTGAAACTTTTTGTACGGAAATTGAATTTGAAATACCTATTAGGGAACCAACCAATGAGTAATATTGAGTTTAAAATGGTAAGTAGTTACAACCCACCATTGCATAATGTACTTTGCACTTTTGAAAAATGTTGTGAGTTAGACTTAAGAAAATTAAGTAAAATAGGTCTAACTTTATTCATAACTTAAATCAAGAAGAAAGGTCAGACCTTGATTGCTTATTATCTGCTAACATTAGGATCATGAATCCAGATAAAGGGGGAGGTTTGTTTTTTATGGATTTGATAGACTATGAGAGTCATATTAGGAACATACTAGAGAGAGAGACGTATCATCTAGCTTCACTGAATGAATATAATAAAGCTAATCAATTTATTAAGAGTTTTCTTAATGAGCTCTTCATTGAAGCTAGAATAGATTTACATACGTTCAATTATTTAATGATATTGGCCCCTAGAGTACCATATATGTTCGGAGTTCCTAAAATCCATAAAAATCTTGAAAATCCCCCCCTCAGACCAATAATAGATGGAAGGAATTCGTCAACGTATGCATGTGCTAAATTTCTAGATTCTATATTGAAAAAATATGTATCAGATGAACATTGGATTTTAAGGGACTCTTGGGCATTTTTGAATAGTTTGAATAATCTCCCTTTCAATGAACATTACAATTTTTTGACAATAGATGTAAGAGAGTTATACAACTGCATTCCTCAACAACAGGGAATAGAATGGGTGATAGCAAGAATGCAACAGAAAAATGCTCCTGAAGCTAAAATGTCTTTAGTACAAGAAATTTTGGATATTATTATATCTTATAATTTCGTATTCTTTGACAATCAGTTTTATATACAGAAAAAAGATGTGGCAATGGGCTCGCCGTGTGGCTCTAGTTACGCAAATTTAGTTCTGTCTTATTGGGAAACTATGTACATCTTTTGTAATGACAACTTTAAAGATGTAACTAGATATTATGAGAGATACATAGATGGCATATTTTTGGTCATCGAGGGGTCAACACAAATAGCCACTCAATTGGTAGCCATGATGAATAATACAACAGATTTTCTGAGATTCACCCATTCATTTGAAACTACATCTATAGACTTTTTAGATGTAAATTTAACAAAAATGTATTAGACAAGTGTTATGAAGCTGCATTACATAGGAAACCAACATATTCCAACAAACTTTTGCATTTCACAAGTGCCCATCCATTACACCAAAAACGATCGGTATTAAAAGGTCAATTAGTAAGGGCAGCAAGAATGATCACGACAAATGAGAAATTTAAAGAGGAATGTTTGGTCTTAAAGCAAATGTTTTTGAATAGGGCTCATCCAGTTATAATGATAGAAGAACTCATGCAAAAAGTAGCATCAAAAAGAATGATTAGTGTTTATGAGCCAATTCTTAGGTCACAATCAGATATTCAGATAAACCAAGATAGCTTTAGGTTTCGCTCGGTAACAAATACTGATACAATTTATAATGAATCAAATGATTTTAAATTGGCATGTATTATGAGTTTTTCCTTCAGATTATGCTCAAATCAAGGAAATCATTATTAAGAATTGGTCATTGTTGAGAATGAAGATGTAACGTTAGGTCCAAAATTTAATTTTATGCCCAAAATTGTCTGGAGGAAAGGCATTAGTTTTAAAACGATGTTCCAAAGACAGAAGACCACCATACAGAGAAGTGTAGGCATGTCACAATGTGGATCGTGCCCTTATTGCTACATCATAAATGTGGGTAGTAATGTGAAGATTAATGGCTTTCAGATTAATTTGAAAGGGAAATTTAATTGTAATATCCGGGGGGTAGTATACGTGGCAAAATGCCAAGCATGCCCTTCCTTTTATATAGGAAAAACAGAGCGGAGGTTCAGTGATAGAATATCTGAACACTTAAGAAGTATAGCTCAGAAAAAGGATGATAATGCATTAGCCAGATATATGCTGGCCTATCCCGACCATAGATTTAGATTTAAAATCATTCATCAGATCTTACAAGATGAGAGATGTGGACCCTATGGGTTACTGTTAGAAAAAATGGAACTATATTGGCAAATTAGATTAAATGCACATTTGTATCCGGGGCTAAATGATAAATGTTCTATTATGTGTCTTCTAAAATTGAAATGTTTAGAAAGATAAAATAGTAAGAAGAACATTTAGTTCTGATTATGTAAGTACCTGGGAATATTATAATTTCAAAAAAATCAAAGAACTAAATAAGTGTATTTTTAAAGACAAACATTGGTTTATAAAAAAGTTTTTTTTAAAAAACAGTATCTTTAATATTTTATGGATAGATTCATATATCTTTTATTTTTTTAACACACATATATATATATGGTTTTAATATAATAATGTAAATAATACACAATGGGTAGGAAATGGATGTAACAAATATTAAATTTAAGTAAAAATATAAATAGAGTAGAGAAAATTAGGAAGTAAGTACAACAGTGGTTGTTTGTATGAAGTAAGATATGACAGCTTGTTTTATATAGGATTTAGTAATATTTAATGATGAGTTTTTTACATTAGTAAATTATATAGCTTCATCAAATATTCCTGTTGCATTAAATTAAATCTGGAACAATGGCAGAAGATTTATAAGATCATCTTATTGTACAGGTCAATACGACCAGTTATGGCCTGACAGCCTGTATGATGGAATTAGGTATAATTCATTTTTAAGTCTACGTCTAATTTAGGTTATAACCTAAGAAACTGCATGAAGGAGAGGTGTATTTTAAAGAAAAGCTGCATTGTCAATAAAAGACATGATAAGATATACATATACATATATAAATATTAGAATTTTCACAATGTATGTTGCAAGTATTATGTGGAAGAATGAGGTTAATATAGTATGGGAACAAGTCTTTGAATTATGAAAAGTATTGTTATTAAGGTATATCCCTTTAAAATTTTCAAGAACAATGGTATTCAAATTTCTGGCGCAAAATAAGTAAGGATGTATAAATAGAAGTCTTAGAAATTTTAAAGTGTTGTGTTTCTGAAGAAGTCACACATTTAGGCGGGACGAAAAATGTGTTTTTATTTCAACGTTTAAAATAAACCGGCAGTCTCCGAAGTTTGGCTAGTGGCATTTTTTCAGTAGTAAAATACTGATCTGAATGATGGCTCTAAAAATTTTTGAATCTGATGTGACCAAACTTTTTGTGAATTTGGGCCACTATATCCTCTTGTCATAGGTTCATAGGTAAGTACTAATCTAGCTGCCCTTGTGAGCCAATGTAAGCCTAGCCAATTTCCCTTTCAAAGGTGAGAATCAAACCCTGTACTTTGTGATTGTGAGGTAAGCACCTTAATCATGGACATGATTGACTGGAGTTTAGTTAGTCTGTAGAGAAAACTTTTGGGTATGTTGTCTAGTCCCATCATCCAAGAGTTTTTTAATTTTATTTTTGGCAGCAGCTATCACACCTGTCATTGCATTATGAGTGTCTGCCATCTTCTCTTTAGCATTCTGAGATTACATGAGCAATCTGCAAAACCTATGTCTGTCCAATAAAAGGTATTATATCACTACTGTGTTCTAGCACTATATTGGAGATATTGTTAGATGCTCTTCATATTGATCATTACTGCAGTAGACTTGGCTATATGGGTTATATCCTGCCTAGGATATAACAGCTGGACAGCTTCCAAAGCTTCAGGTACCTTCTATGTGCCTAAACTGTCAAGCAGCTTGAGTTGAGCTGATTTAAAGAGAAGTTTGGGCATTAAGTCCTTCAGACCTTTACCACCACCAAAGAGTATGAGGCTTGGCAGATTGATGGTCAGCTTATGCTTTCCTAAGCCAGGTAGATGAGTTCTCTTTGGGGAAAAATTTCCATTTTCTTATTTTTTACTGTTGTTTTATTACTTTCCTCTTCGGGAAAGATATTTTAAAACTAGGAGTGTTGTGTTTTAATGGATTTTCTCAAGACTGCAATGTACTTTTAAATAGAGCACTTGTTTCTGTCTTTTTTAAAATAGCATTATCTAACTGATAAACTATTTTCTGTGGATAAACTGTGTTTATTTTAAGTATGCAGTGCCGTCGTAGTGTTCAAAAGTGCTTTTTACTGTGTTTTTTCTATCAAAAAAGTAACTTTTGTAGTCTGGTATTTTTACTGGCATTGCTGCATGTTTTCCCCAGAACAGATGCACCATTCTCAGCTTGACCATGGAACAGATTGTCAGTCCCGTGGTCGGTCCTCCTTTCAGCCACAAAGAGAAAAAGTTAAGCAAACGGCCTTTGCCACAACAACAGGCTAGCAATTTGCCTTTGCCGCAGGTGGGTGACTGTGCTGTAGCCATTTGTTGTACCTCAGACCACTCATCTTTTACCCTGGATCCCTCTGATGTAGCACCCATTATGGCCTTGGGATTAGCCATGTCCTCTGTGGCTGTTGGGGTCCCCTCAGTCCTAGGAGAGGTACCAGGGAAGGTTTCCCTGTTGAGTTAGAATTCTGTACCCATCCCTGCGGAAGCAGTGGCTATCATTAGTAACATGGTTGGTCTCATTTTTCCCATCAAAAAGAAACAGAAAACCAAACCCGTATCAACTCTTTTGATAGGAGTGTTTTACTGAGACTGGCTCAGGGTTTGATTCAGGCTGCTAATCATTCTTGTAGAAAAGTTTCTAGTAAGAGAAAGAGGGATGCCTCCTTTCCTGAAGAGATTTAAGATTCTGAATCTGAATAGGAAGATGCAGAGAGGGATTCAGGGTTTTGTTCTTAGTTTTGTGATTCAGACCCAGAGGAGTGCTCTCTTTCTGATTCTGTCTGTGGAGACTTCTGTTTCTCTGCAACTATTGCTAGAATGTCCCATTGTTTTCAGTGGGAGAAAGTTTCTCAGTCCCTCAAAAAATATAGAAGGATTTTCCAGAACCTACATACATTCCTCCTGTCCGCTTTAGATGATGTGTGTCTTACTGCTTGCAGTTCTCCTGACAGTCAGCCAGCTGTCCCTAAAACAGAGGGTAGGATGTATAAAGTTCCTTAGTCTTTTACATTTTTATGCACTATTCCCAAACCCAACCCAGCAGCTACAGCTTTAGTTGACTCCTCTGCTGCTTAAGCAATTAGTTAATTCCACTCCTAATCTTTCAAATAAGGATGGGAAAATTACTGACAGGTATGGGGAAAAAGTGTATATCTCTGCAGCTTTGAATTTCAGAATTTTAAATGGTCAGGCTGTTAAGGTTTATTCTGACATATTATGAAAATATGAGGAATGTTCTATCTACAGTTTCTTCTTAAGAAAAATCTGCTTTAAACAACTTTATTCTATTGCACAATTCACTGTTCATTGTTTGCAGTGTGCATATGACTCTATTGATACTTCTTCCTGGGCTATACCCGCTGGTACTTTTTTAAAGTGGTTTGCTTGGCTGCATTTTCAGTACCTTCAAGATGATGATAAAAATGAGGTTTTAAATTCTCCCTAGGATAGAGATTTATCCTGGGATTCACAAAGCAGTATTTTTCCATGCAGGAACAGTGTAGCCGCTCCTGCACAGAAAATGGCAGCTTTGTGTTCCAGGTGCGTGCCGTTTTGATGTGCACAAGCGGCTCTGCACTGTTCCAGCATGGAAAGCCATGCTGGATTCAGTCAGCTCATTTGCTGGTGAAAACCATGCAAATGAGCTGGATTAGCGATCCAGCAAAGCGGCATGTCTCCGTGCTGGAACAGTGTAAGTTGCAGAAATGTATTTGGTTACTAACCGAATACATTTCTTCAGATTACACAATGGAGGCTTGTCAGCACTCCAGAAAGCATGTATTAATCAGATTATGCATGCAATGGCCATTGGCATGCACAACCATGTCAAAAATAAAAAATAAACTTTTATTTTTGTTGGCTGAACTCGGCCTTTGAGGGCAGCGGAAGTGGTACGCTAGTGGAAGGGGGAGAATATGTAGAAATGGAGGGGACCTCATTATTTCAACTTTCTGCATTTTGCCATTATAGTCAATGGCATGCAGAAAGTAAACATTGGCAGGGAACAGTGGTTGCTAAGGGGGAAGGCTTGTGATTAGTGCAATAACTAGGGCTTAAGGCAGTGGGGTATGTTAATGAATACTTATACTGAATCACAACTTTCTCGGGAATTTTTCTAAGTGTCAGACTGAACCTGTGTAGGTGCTCTAACATGGTCGTGTAGGCAGGAGGAGCAAGAAACATGAAAAGGGGGTGTGTCATGCTTGCTGTAAGCACATTGGAGCTCTGTTGGCTGGTGTCAGCTTAGCTAAGCACAGCTAAGGGAGGGGGCATGTTTGAGGCTGTCTACTCTTATTCAATGAACTGAGGAGTGTGTTTACGTACAGGGGAGGGACATTTCCTGCTGTTTACACTATCTACAGGCACAAAGAGGAAGGATATAGGAAAATGCAAAGTAAGTAGCAGAACAAGGGAAACGCTGTACAAATCAGCAATATGGGAGTCTGCAACCCACAATGGGCCAATGAAAGCACTCAATAATACAGCAGGCAGGGGGCTGCAGAGCTGACAATGGGAGGACATGTAAAATAAAATTAAAGGGCAACAGCAAAAAATAAATGTGAAATGACATAGAAATCACTACTATGGGAGTCTTGCATCTCAGAATGTGCCATGCAAGTATAATACAGCTGGCAGCTGTAAATGGGAGGAGATGCAAGTAAAAATGTATTACAAAAAGGGCAACAGCAGAATAAAGGCAATCGTGCACAAATCACCACTAATGCCTCTAGCACTCACAGTGGCCAAAGCAAAGCCATGAGTAATATAGCTGGCAGCTGGAATGTATCATAGTCAGCCAATCATACAGGCAGTAACAGCAGCACAGCAGTATAAAGTATGGAAATACCTTACAGTCTGTTTTTTCCCCACAAACTCTGCACCATTGGTGTATACATGCAGGGAAATTTTGAAAATGTTAGGGGCTGCCATTGCTTTGATACATCAGTATGTGCTAGAGGCTGAGGGTGGAGAGGAGGATAATGGTGACAACCACCACAGACCAAAGAGGAGGAGAAGTGTGTACAGACCCAGGGTAACCTACCAGGGGCTACATGATCTGGAGATAGTAGAGTGCTACAGGGTGGACAGCGACATACTTAAGCAAATCACTGAGCTGTGTCGGCTTCAACTCAGAGCTAGAACCAACAGAGGGGAACCCATCCCAGTGGATACCATGGTATGTTTAGCCTTAACAATTCTAGCTACAGGTACTTTCCAAAGACCTAATGGGGACATCATGGAGGTCTCACAGGCATCTGTATCCAGGGTACTCCACTACTTCCTGGACAGTATGCTAACACATGCCAGTGAGCACATTTACTTCCCCAACACCCGTGAAGAGAGCACCAGAAATATTCGTCTCCTCCACTGTGTAGCTGAATACCCAGAGGTACTGGGTGCCATAGACTGCATGCACATCCTAATCAAAACACCACTCAGTGAACAGGGTAGGGTCTACATAAACCGCATGGGGTTCCCCTCCATCAACTGACAGGTTGTGTGCAATGCCCAGGGCATTATCATGAATGTGTGTGCTGGCAGCCCTGGAAGCTATCACGACTCCCACATCTGGCATTTGTCCCAGCTGTACCAGGCATTTGCCAGTGGGGGCATCCCATATGGCCATCTGTTGGGGGATGTCGGCTATGCACTGGAGCCGTGGATGATGACACCCATTAGAAATGCACACACACCCATACAAGAAAGCCATAATGAGGCACACGTACAAACCAGGATCATTATAGAGCATGTGTTTGGGATGCTCAAGTCACGGTTCCACTGCCTTGGTATATCTGGTGGAGCCTTGCAGTACTGTCCAGCTACATGAGCACACAGTTCATAGTATGTGCCGTGCTACACAATATGATCCTGTGGAAACAGCTGCAGCAGGGACAACATGGGTAAGGGCCACACAGCCCACCCCCATTGCCAAGGTCTCCACAGGCACAGAGGGACTCAAAGGAGGAGGCCCCTGAGCCTGCCCCCATAGGCAGACAGAGGCGTGCCCAGTATGCTCACACCTTGGCAAAGAGGCAACACATAGCACACATACACTGACACTGTAGGGACCCCAGGGACTGATACCTCTCTATGACTTGCACACACAGTAAACTGGATGACACACACATCACATTACCTGTAACATACCATGTATAGGCAGTGTACTGTGTGCATCCAACATAGGTGGCCCTCAAGCACCATCCTGACAACTGATGCAAGCACAAGGTAAGTCAGTCTTCTTAACAATACAGGAATGGAATAGTATGCTCTGCTAGCATATATATGGTAATGCTGCATGCATGCAAGGGAATGGGGTAGCCTACTGGGATAGCAGCACACAACTGACAGCTATGTGGGACACCAGGAAATGTCTGGCCAAAACTGGCCTCCACACACTATGCAGTAGTACTCATGGTGGCAGATCCCACTGCAGTATATGTGTGGGGACAACTAACTGGGGGGTCATAGGTCACAGGCATCGATGTCAGGGTGGGGGTCCCCATAACCACCCCTCACACCCACACAGCAGGTCAGCTGTAGAAAACCACAGAGAAATGTCTGGTAAGAGCACACAAATGGCAGCCATGTTGAATTAACCCCCTACAGACTCACACAGTAATAGCACAGCAGGACCCACAGTTCAGGTAAGGCTGTGAAAGGTAAGAAGTCTGAAACTCAAATGTATGCCAGTACAATCTGACCTGGCCTCTGTACTTATATGCATCCACTTCCCAAGACAGGGCACTATAGTATGGTAAATGGAACCAAAATGTAAAGCAAATATCAGCACAGTCTGTGCAAATGTGTACATTTGACAGGTATACCCCCCCCCTATATACCCACACAATTGCAGTAGCATGTATGTATGCATGGAAATAGCAGCATAGCACACATTTTTATTTTATTTTACATTTATTGGCCAGGAGGATCCAACTGGATAAATGTCCATTTTCAGCAGAGGCCCGGGGAGAAAAGCTCCAGAGTTAGTAGATATAACAAATCAAAAAGGTAATCATACTACATACAGGGTTATTTCACATATACAGAGACAGGTACACATCATGACATTTTTAGAAAAAATACAATGGCTCCACATTTTGGAGGTACTTAGGCACACAGAAAATCTAGTATCTGTAAATGGTAGTTGGATATACCAGTTATAGTACCAGTATTTTCTACCAGAAATTCTGAGAATTAAGACAAGTTAGTATTTGGGGATTGGTGGAGGAAATGTTGGGGGAACAGCAAGAGTAGGGGGGGTCAACCTGGGGGGAGGCATGGGCATTGCCTATTGGTAAGTAGGTGTTCCTTTAGTAGATGTTTAAACTTAACAGAAATTGCTGAGGTAGTATTAGGGGGCAGTGAGTTCCAGATTCTGTTAAGTTTGTAGTTTCATGCTGAGTTGTTGGATTTGGTGATTATGATTTAAGGTCCTGTTACTAGACCGTAGTTCTCTTGGGTTTTCTTGTATTTTAAGTAAATTAGACAGCGTTGGTATTCTCTCTGGATGTAGTAGGAGTTTTTTTAGCAAAGACTAGTTGGTGGAATGTGATGAGATGTTGAAATTCCAACCATTTGAGTTGGCATAGTGACTGGCAATGATGGGAACGATAAGGGGCGTTTGTGGCAAATCTGGCGATTTGATTATAACGTGTCTAGTTTTGTGATTTCTGTTTTGGATAGGTTGGTGAAGATGGGGGCAGCATACAGGAGTGTGGATAGTAGCATAGTTTGTGCCATGGTGGTTTTGGTCTGCTGATTTAGGTATCTTTTGTTTTTGTACAGGCTGCCTAGTTTTTTGTGTATGTTTTTGATGACTAGATTTATGTGCAAGTCAAACCTCAGTTTGTTGTCAATTGTAACACCTAGTAATTTTGTGTGGGAATCTGGAGAAATAATGGTACCATCACTAGAAGTAATACTGAAAGAGTTAGTGTCTATGTTGGATTTATTTGTTTTGAAGATTAGTAATTTGGTCTTTTTTGGGTTCAGTAACAAGTTTTTACTGAGAAACCAAGCTTCAGTGTTATTGAAGACCTGTTGGATTGTGGAAAGAAGTGTGTGGGGGCTGGTGGCTGAGCAGACTAAAGCTGAGTTGTCAGCGTATTGTATGACTGTTGCATCTTGGGTGATCTTATTTAGATAATTGATGAATATTGAAAATAATAGCGGGCCTAAGACTGATCCTTGTGGGACTCGAGTAGTAATAGGGATCAGTGTGGAAAGTTTGTTATCCCATCTGACTGCTTGCTGTCTACCTATTAGGTAGTTTTGAAACCAGGCCAGTGAGTTAGTGGCTAGTCCAAGGTCGGAGAGGGACTCAAGAAGTTTGGGATGATTGATCATGTCAAATGCTTTTGATAGGTCAAAAAATATGGCTGATGATACTTTCCCCAGGTTACGGTTCTGGTTTATTAGGTTGGTGAAAGAGAGGATGGCATTTGTACTATGGGCTGGTCTAAATCCATGTTGGGAAGGTGTGAGAAGTTGTTTTTTTAGTAGGTATTGCATAAGTTGGTGGTGAATGCATTTTTCTAGTAATTTGGCAAGTGGGGATAATATGGCAATGGGGCGATAGTTGGTCAGGTCTGTACAGGTTCCACCTTTGTGTAGTGGAGGTGACATATGCTATTTTCAAGATTGTTGGTATTTTGCTTTCCTTAATTGATCTATTCAGGAGGATTGATATTGGATAGGCTAATTTGTTGGCAGCTATTTGTAGGTATTCGGCTGGAATATTGTCAGCAGCTAGACTAGTTGGCTTGAGTTTACCTAGTATTCTTTTTATATAATCTGTGGGAATAGGTTCAAATTGGAAGGTGGTATTGGTAGCTGATTTGGGGTTGCTAGTAGTAGGTGTTGTGGGTTGTTGGTGAACCAATTTTGAAATGGTTTCTATGAAAAATATATTAAAGGCTTCTGGAATTTCAGTGCTATCCTTTACAATGGTTGGTGTTGGTGTACTTGGTTTGCCGGGGTGGAGTAGTGTCTTTAGTCCTGCCCAGAGTTTTTGGGGGTTGTTTTGGTGTCTGCCTTGCAAATTTAGGAAGTAATTCCTTTTGTCTAATAGGATTTGTTTTTTTGTTTCGTTTCTGAGTTTTTGGAATTCTTGTTTGGTTGATATGGTTTTATTGGCTCTCCGTTGATGCCAGGCACTATTTCTTTGGGATATCATGGTTCTAGTGGTCATAGTGATCCAGGGGACAATTTTAACTTTTTGTTTGCTTATGCGTGGTGGGGTGTGGGCGTTTACAGTGTTTAAAAAGGTAGTGTATCTACCCCTGGATGTTTTTGTTGTGTGGAAATGCTTCTGTCTTCTGACCCTACCCCATAGGCCAGACGCATGTAGAATACGGGAGAGTGTTCTCACAGGTAGTACAGAACACCAGTACCAGCAAGAGGTTCCTGCAACTCCCTTGGTGTTGTTGTATGTCCCCTGGCCCCCTCCCTGACCAGGTCTTGACATGTGTTGTCGTCATTTTTGGAGGGAGATCAGGTTCATTTCAACAGCACTGTTGTCCCATATTCAATCCACCTTTTGAAAACTGTCTCGACTGTGTTCCATGGTGTATGTGATGCTATGGTAATGTTGTTGTACCCTACTCTTGACTGATAGCTGTCAAATATGAGATCCCTTTGCTGTTTTGTACGCTGTCTGCAAGACATGGCTGTTGCTGTTGCAGGCAACTGAGCAAATGTCAGGATTATCCCACTTGGACAGCAGACTGTTATTTGGTGTTAGTCAGAGTGCCTTTACTTGATGGCTGGTGTGTACCCAAGCAGACTGTATGCTGTCAGTAAATCACAACCTGCTGCAGTAACATATTATTTGAAGGGTGTACACACATATGCATCCAGCGTATTGTGAGATTTGTATACTCCATATTTGATGGCCAACAGATTGATTGTTTGTACAGGGAATTGTTCATGTCATAGGTCACATTACAGTTTGGAAAAGATGTGGACTGACATATTGTGGTCTCAATTTGTATATAAATCACAAACACTAGGCATCTTAACAGGGGTGTGTACACTGTTTATATCCACTATATGACAGTAATGTTTCACACATATTCCTGCCTTAGGCCATTTGTCCACCCATTTTGTTGCTCTCTGTCCAGAAGTCTTGCACTGATAAGCCATGAGTTATGCTACATGGATGATTAATTTTCATCAGATAGGCCGCTGTGGTGACCATTGTGATGCAATGCAGTTGACTCCAACACAAGTGTACATGCGCATAGAGCAATATGGCTATGAATGACAGTTGTGTGCATGGTATATTGCATGGCCTTCACATGCCTGGGGTATTGGGAAACCACAACAGTACAATTGCATACTCACCAGCTGCAAGCTGCCATCCCACATGCAGACCGGAGAGACCTAGGTAGTTGTGTGAGGGGAGTATGGTCAACAGACCCACATGTGGCATTGGTACAGGATGGATGCAGCATGTCTGCACATTTACAATACAACCCCCAATACTACACAATTTGCTGTCCTTCACCATAGATGTGCACATGTGTGCAATAGAATACCCATCCACAACTGCAATCTGACCTGACACATGCACGTAGATACTCTACAGTTACAAGTATGTCTGCTACACTAGTCTAGTAATCTACGCTGGGCCCTTGCCTGCACACTCCACATCCATTGTCTGGGTGCCAACCACCACCAGTATGTGGGGGGTCTGTACTGTGATGTTGTACTGGGATGGGTGCCCCAAGGTACCCGTGCAGCTCCCAGATGGGTGTCAGTGGGACTGCAATGCTAGGCCCATGCCTGAGACTGTGTGGTTTCTGGCCACTGCAGCAGCCCTTTGCCAGGCATGGCGTTTGAGGTCACTTTCACGATGCCAGACCTGCTCATATGTACATGTGTGTGGGGCGACATCATTTACCCTGTGGACAAGGTCATCCCACAGGCCAGTCCTCTCCTGCAGATGTTGTTGGCTCCAGCCAAACATTATGGAATGGTAGTGTAGAATGGCTTTTATGATTATATTTGTCTCAGCCACTGAGAAAGTTGACCTTTGCTGATGTGACATTGCACCTGGGAGACATAAAAAGGGAGACCCATCACAGGACCTCATACATTTGGCAACCATATGTACAGAACCTGCACATCTATGTTGAATACCAGTAGCTACCACTCACAACCACACCATACCCCTGTACCACATCAGCACTGTATCTGCTTGCATTGCACTTTTGGCCCTGAGTTGTCATATTCCCCCATTGAGGGCTACTTAATTTCCTACTCATGTACTTCTCATTCATGTCTGTGTAGTGGGATGACATTGGCCATCTTCCATTCGGATGTGGTGTGGACGGTGCCAAGGTTTGGTGTGACTATGGTGTGTAATGGAGCTGGGAGCACATGCCTGAGTTCATGTAGGATGCAGAAAGGGATGTTATCAGGTGCTATGGATACTTACATGTGTTGCCTTTCTGTAGGCAATATGTACCTGCTCATAGGTGGTGAGGGAAGGGGTGTGGTGCATATCCAGCTATAGTGCTGCCGAGCTGGGGTGATGTTTGCCCTAAACCTGTCTGCGGCAGGTTGTCTATAGCTATGTTGTGTGTGTATGTGGTCTGATTGGCCACCATTACAGGCTGGGTTGGTTTGTGGTCTCTGAGATTGCAGGCATATGTTAAGATGGCTTTGTGATTGGCCTTGGTGGATGTGTCCAATTTGTACACATAGTTAGCCTTACAGTACTCCACCTGTGACCTTATATGCTTGATCAGACAAAAGCTGACTTGATGCCAGGTTGGTGCATGCTCATGATTTGGCCTGTACAGCCATTCTAGGGACCAAGTCTATGGTTTGTGTATTGCTGCTGTCCACCACAAGCATTCAGCCTACCTTGAGGGGGTTGATGTCCTGTCAAATGAAGAAAGGATAGCTGAGTATAAGACTGCTCAAAAGGAGAAGTTTCAAAACAGTGATAGCATTAGAGGATGGAGTACATAAGGAAAATCTGAGATTTTCTGAGAAACTAGAAGGAACAGACTGCATTAATTTATGATGGTACAAATAAGCAGCTGAGCTGGTGTTTCACAGCAGGAACTGCTAATTGAAAGGGCATACCATATGTATGCTCTAAACCTGGTCGTGAGAAAGCACCCAAGACCTGTATTAGTAAAGATGCAAACCTACCAGCAGAAAGACTTCATCCTGACAAAACTGTGGTAAAAGGGCAAAATATTAAAGGTCGGATACAGTAGAGTGTTTGTGGAAAATTATAATTCACTGTATACCAGCAGAAGAGAAGTGAATTTAGTTCAGCAAATCAGGGAAGTTCAAGAGGCAAGATTCAAGCTGCTGTACCCATCTGTTTTCAGAATATTTTTTCCTAGAGGAGCAAGTTCATTTATTGATGCAGAATAGGCTAAGGAGGAAATAAAAAGTTTGTCCAGCGAAAAGTGAGCCATCAAACAGAAGGGGACTCTTGCTTCTCATTTTTATGATAACAAAGCCCATGGCGAGAATTTGCCATTGAAACCTTTCCATTGTTCCAAAGTAAAATAGTTGAGAGACAGATAAAAGCACAGGAGTTGACCAGAAGTATTGAGAGCCACAGTCTGCAGCTGGGAGATGGAGATGCACTGGAAGAAGACCAAAAACATGGAAATTACTGAATAAATTTGAGACTGCAGAGTGTCAGATGCATTTGTGAAATACGTCTGAACAGGAAGAAGCGGAAAGAATGGATTTTTGTTGACTTTGTTAAACTTGTGGGGAATTGAAAAACATTTGCCTCACTTCATGTCATTCACATTTGGAAGGACATTGAGAGGAGGAGAAGAGGAGGGAAAAGGTATCTGTAAGTAAAACAATTTTTATTCTTAACAGTATTTCTATGAAACCTTTCATGATATAAATTGCATGTTTCATAGTAAAGTATTTTAGTTGTATGTGATTAAAGATACTAAAGTAAGCAGATGCTTTTTTCTTACCTTCTTTTTTAGTATTAGGAAGTGTAGGCATTGCAATTCGAAAAGAGAGAGCATGCTAGACAAAAACATGTTTAAATTAATAGGCTTTAGTCTTGGGTTGCTGAGGTGATGGATGGGATGCAAAAGTACACAGATAATAATATATGTAGAGCTGATGTGTTTTCTCTTACTTTTGCATAGGCGATTGGATTAAGACCCTTGGCTTAATCTAATTACAAGTGTTAAGAGCAAGCAAGTAAATAAGACAACACTGAGTATAATGAAAAGTCTTCCTTTAGCAAAAAATGTTTCAGCATGTCCTTACAGGGTTGCAGTTTCTCTTCCTTTAACTTATGTATCCATGAAGACCACCATATGATTATAAGGCAAAGCCAAAGCACTGATGTCTTCAAGAATAAAATTTAATGTTTTCTGAAAGTGTGGAAGTTGTTTTTCACATCTGGGAGGGCAGTAAAGATAAAAAAGAACAGTCACCAATTAGTGTAAGTAGAAGCACAGGCAGTGCTTCTTAGCATGGATAACCTCAACGTCATTATTTGAAGATGTACATAGTTTTCTGTGTTTGTATTAAGTTAACAGTTTTTACAGGTGTTCTGGTGGTGTTTTTTTTAATTTGAGGATTTCATTAAAAAAAAAAGTCTTGTAAAATGTGACATGTTCCAATGTTGATAAGAAAAAAATGTGTAAAGGATCAACCTGCCAAAATTAGTGGGTGCACGTGTCAGAAAAGCTGGAAATAGACATTAAAAACTGTTCTATATTTATAAACTAGGTGGGAATAATGAGTTCTTATCGTATTGCTGACACTTTATTATTTGAGGTGTTTGTGAATGATCTTACAGGTATATACAAAAAGGAAAGCCTGTTTAGTTATATTAAGATATGCAGAGTGCAAATAGCAATGCTACATGATATGTATTTGGACAGAGTTGAGTATATGAATTTAATAAAAAAGGATCTTAGGATCAATATTCAGCAGAATATCAGGGGCAAATAAAAAGAGGAGTACTTATATTAATTACTTGAGAAGCTCCAATAGTGATAGAAAAATTATAATGGCAGATTTGTGGTAGTAAGGGGCTACTGACAAGGGATGAGGATTATGCTGGCATGTATTTGTATTCACATAAAACAGCTGTTATGGAGCTTTAAAAAATTGGGAGAAATAATCAGCTTTCAGCAGGGAATATTTCTCATAGGTAGGGACTGGAATTTGATTTGCAACAAAGAGAATGTATCTGGTGGGCCTAGAAGGTAAAATATAACAAAAGATGGTAGATTTATTTTATAAAGATTTAGGAAATATCATAACCCTGAAACTCTACCAAACACCCTGAGTGATCACCCCCCTATAAAAGTGCTTAGGTTCACTCCCTACTTCTCAAAACCTCCTAGATTTATCACTTGTTGCAAACTCTCTGACTTCTATCCAGAGACATTTAATGTCTTCTCTAAAGTAAACTGGAAATTTCTTACCCAAATCCCACTAAAAGAAGCAGTCCTAGCTTTCAACTCCACCTTCCTTAGCATCTTAGACTCACTTGCTCTCCCTCATAAAGTCCGAATTATGTCCACCATATGTCCGTGGATTTCAAAAGCCACTCATACCCTTATGATAACTAGAGACAAATTATGGAAATCATGATCACAAACTTAGCTCCCCGCAGACTTGCAAAAATATAAAGAACTCAGAAATATGACAAAAAAAAACACATAAACAAAGATAAAAAGGACTTCTATAACAAACCTCTCACAGCCCTAAAATCTAATCCTAAAAAATTCTGGAACTCTATTAACCAAATATTACATCCTGGTAATCTTCGCTCCTCCAATCCATGCCCAGACAAGACATCTAAAGAAACTGCCACTATCTTCAATACCTATTTTATCGATTCAATATTTAAGCTACTGAACCCTAACCCAAACTCCTCTACTACTAGCATCTCCAACTTTTCTGAACCTAGTCCTAATACTATGTCCTCAAATACCTTCTCCTTCAAACCTGTACCTACTAGTACATCAAAACTCTACTCTCTAAATTAAAACCATGCTCAGCATCAGCTGACAATATTCCTTCCACTTTTCTTCTATAGCAGCTGACTCTCTTGCTCTCCCTGTATCAATCCTAATTAATCACTCTATCTCTGTATCTAAAGTTCCTTCCATCTGGAAACAATGCTACACTCTACCCATACACAAAGGAGGTAACTCCTCTGATATCTCCAGGTTTAGACCTATCGCTATCCTCTGCCCTCTCTCTAAAGTACTAGAAAAATGTATTCATAAACAAGTTATGCACTATCTAATACAGGAAAATCTTCTTACACCCACCCAACATGGCTTCATACCCAAACATAGCACCACTACAGCTCTATTGTCCTTCCTCAGCACTGTCTCTATTGCCATGGATGACCATAAACTTATTTCTTGCCTATTCTTGGACCTCTCAAAAGCTTTCAATACTGTCTCACACTCTCTTCTGCTGCACAAACTGCATAACCTCAGCTTCTCCTCTGATACTGTTGCATGGTTCTCCAGCTACCTCACTGATAGATCTCAATCAGTGAGATGGCACTCTGTACTCTCCCCTCCTCTCTCTGTAAAAATGTGTGTACCTCAAGGGTGTAGCCTAGGCCTTTACTTTTTAATATCTTTACTAATCAGCTCTATACCTCCTGTCCTCAGTCATCTTTAGTGCAATACGCAGATGACTCTGCAATCATCACCACAGCCAACTCTCCCTCTAAGTTCTTCTCAGCTACTCAGTTATCTTTTAACTTAGTTGAAACATGGCTCTCCAATGACCAGCTTATCCTTAACCTTAAAAAAAAAACAAAGCTGTTACTCTTCCTACCTAAAAAGTTCACAATATTAAACCCTCCTTCTCCATACAGTCCCGTAATAACACTCATTCAGGTAGAATCCAGCACTAAGCTCTTAGGCGTAACCATCGATGATCAGCTTAAATTTGACTTGCATGTTAATACCTGTATCAAAAAGACTCATTCAAAACTAGGGCTCCTTTACTGTAACAAGAACTTCCTTACCTCTGAAGCCAAGAATACTCTCTCTCTTACCTACCTTCTACCCAGTCTAATGTACAATTCTCAAATTCTCACAAATCTTAACTCAGCACTCCTGACCAAACTCAAATCTACCTACAACAAGGTAGCTAAATTTGCTGCCCAACAAACCTACAAATCCCATCACTATCTCTCTCTAAAACACCTAAACTGGCTTGAATTACCCCACCAGCTTCTTCTCTCTCAGCTCCAGATCGTCCATTATATCCTATACGAGCCTTCCTACTGGCCAGCACTATCCCCTCTCATCTCCCATTATTCTCTCTCCAGACCTCTCCAAAGCTCTAACCAAGACCTACTACAAATCTACAAACCCAAGTCTAACTTTGGACACAACATGTACAGCTATCACCCACTATTGCATGGAATAGGCTCCCACTTGAAATCAGGACCCTTACATATCCTAAACAATTTAAGATAGCCACCAAAGAGCACTTTAAAAGTCACTGGTCCTGCCACTGCACTCTCCCTCCTTAACATCCCCTACTTCTCATACCTTAATCTACTTTCTGCCCTTAACTTACTCTTCTCACTAGCTCTCTCTAATCTTCCTTGACTACTCTTTCTACTGTCTTCTAAAATCTATTAAGCACATTGCCTCAGAGAAACATTCTATTGTAACTGTGTTGCCGTTATGCAACTACATTATGATAAAACTGGGGTTTTGTAACCACTTACCCCAAAAACTATATTCATCTTAATGACATATTTCTTTTTATACATCTTGAGATAGTTTTGCTATACTCCTGATTATTGATACTGTATAACATTCTATTGCTACATAATGCCTTGTAATAATCCTGTAACATTGCTGTTTAATGCTAATTTATAATGAAAATTGCATAATATGTTTCTCCCTGGGCCTCTGCTGAAAAGGGCTCCTCAGCTCAGTCAGACAATCCCGGTCAACAAATGTAAAATAAATAAATACATTTCTGAAGGAATTTATGAAAATATTTGGTATGGAAGACATGGATTAAGTAGTAGGAACTCTGAGAGAATTTGCAAATTATTTCGCAAGGCACAATAACAGGGCTGGATTAGGCAGAATTTATATTTCACAGGAACAAATGCATTTAATTGAGAAAGATGACACTGTTTCAGATCATGCACCAATAATTATTAAAATAAAAATGCAGGGTAATGAAGTAAAGATGAGACACTGGTGCATCCCCACCTACCTGTTAAAAAAGAGGAATTTTAGGAATGGGTAATGGAAATTATTCAGGAGTTATTATGGAAGATAGAAAGTACTCTAGAAGTTATAGCAAGTGAGTAGGATGAAATGAAAGTGGACATTAAATATACATTACAAATAAAAGAAAAGAGATATTTTTAGAGTGACAAGAATTATTTAGAAGACAGAGGTTTAAGTATTACTGAATAAGGGGAATCTCACAGAACAAGAAGAGACACAACTGCAGAGTGCTAAAGAGAAAATAAAGGAGTACCTGGATAGTATGTGTTAGTTTAGAAAGATTGCTGTTAAGCAGCTGTGTTTTGATAACTCCAGAGTAAAAAAAAACTTTTGGCACAGCAACAGGCAATGGAAAGTAGAAGGGGTTATTGCCATGATTAGGGAGCCAATAACAATGCAAATAACCAGAGATCCTGTAGAGGTATTAGAGATATTCTGGATATTTGATGGAAATTTGTATAAAGCAAAGAAATGGGGAAATCAAGAAAAAACAGAATTGGAAATATTTATGGAAGACTTAAATATGCCAAGTTCAGCGGTAGATGAGGCTCAACAATTAACAGTTAAGACAGGAGGAGATGAGATAAAAATGATGATGTATAACCAGTCTGCAGGATAGTCTTCAGGAATAGATGGTAGTCTAGTGGAAGTTTAGAAGCTAGGAGGGAAGAAAGTGATAAAGATCTGGAAGGTTTTTTTTAACAGTATTTTAAAATGAGGAGAAATGCCAGCATCCTAGAAAAAAGCTGCTGTGGCTTTAATACATAAAGATGTTCAAGACCTATCAGATCCAACTTCATATAGACCCATTTCAATTTTAAACCATAATTATAAAATGTTTTGTCTATAATGGCTAAAAGAATGGCAAAGACGTCCAAATTGATAGATATGGATCAATGTGGCTTTGTGGAGTGGAGGCAAACATTTGACAACATTAGCAGAACAATGATGATCCAGAGTGAAGCAGAATGTTAGAAAACACAACTGTTGTTGGTATGTCTTGATAAAGAGATAGTGTTCACCAGATTATGCTGGTATTTTATGAGTAGGACAGTTGGCACAGGATCCAAAGGTTGCTTTAATAAACATACTCAGGTTGTTTAAGCTAGATTTCCTCAAAGCTATTATGGTTAATCATCATGTGACTTGGTGGCAATGGGGACAGGACATCCCCAGGTTGTTCTCTGAAAGGTGGGAGGAACCTTGACTTTGAATAAGGGTGTTGTCAGGATGTAGAAAGAACACTATGAGAAACCAGAAATCCTGATGGTCCTACCCTTTTTCAGCAAGGCAGTAGCAGAAGCAAATGGTGGGATTAGATCCATTTCTGTATTTGAGGTCACTGTAACAATTAAACAGTTGTACAGTGTCATGAATGTGAGAATAGTTAATATATTGCTGAAAATTCAGACAGTACTAGATATTGTTAGGATATCATACTTAACACAACTTTCAAACTTGCATGGAAGGTGAATCCAGTTCCTTTGAATTGGTAAACTGGGGTATTGGTCCCCGTTATCAGTGGTGGGTGAGGGAGATTTGTTCTAGATAAAGAAGGATCATGCTCCTCTGAATCCCTTTGAAATACTTTTCCAGGTTGCTGGAAATGAAAATCCATCCAGTAGTCGAGCCTATGATTCAGGAGGAACCTTTTAAATTCTGCTCAGGCAGTGGAACTGTGGATCATCTCTTTGTCCTTGCATGGATATTGGAAGGCTTATGGAACTTTGCCTGAAAGTATGCATGTGTTTTGTTAATGTAGAGGATACATGTTATCATCTGTCTTAGAATGATTTGTGGGAGGTCTGCAACACTTTTGGATATTAAACCAAGGTCCCATCTGCCTTTCTTGTTGGTAGCTCAGGAGAACGTAAAAGATCTCATAGCACTTATAAAAAAAGTATGGCTTGCTTTATTTACATCTTTCCTTTTTTACTCTTCTTTACAATGTATACATTTATATTTATAACATATACTTTGTCATTTCTCTTCCATGTTTTCTAAATACTAACATAGTCTATACAAAAACAGTTATCATTTTCATCATTAA
This sequence comes from Protopterus annectens, assembly GCF_019279795.1. Lineage (NCBI taxonomy): Eukaryota > Metazoa > Chordata > Ceratodontiformes > Protopteridae > Protopterus > Protopterus annectens. The sequence continues at coordinate 850,986,454 of NC_056734.1, forward strand.
AAAACCACACACAAAGAAATCTGATTTTTAACTCATTCACTGCAATGGAGATCAGTCAGTTTGCACTGAAACTTCCAGTGGACAGTACTAATCCTTTTGACAGAACCAAATTATGCCCTCACCTTTCAAAGAAATGTTCATATATCTGGAACCATAGGGGTTATGAAAGAAGTATTAATTGCAAACTCTTCAGGGCAAACTATTTTTATAGTAGTAATATTCTTTAGGTTCTAGGTCGTAAACCGAATTTTATAAGTCTCAGTAAACAGTAACTATTTCATTTGTAATAATTTGTAAACAGCTTACAATATCTCAACAACAACTCATGTTTTACACATACTGCCAGCGGGTCTATATTAGAACATCAAAGTTTCAAAACTTCGAATGTTCTAATATCGAACCCTATTCAGCGAAAGCTGAAAATATCGAAGCAACAGAAAACCAAATTAAACCAAATTTTTTCCTAGGGAAAGAATTCAGTTGTCTGTTTCTGTTGCTTCAGTATTTTCAGCGCTGTGGTAGAAAGTTACAGGTCGGGTTCAGGTAAGTGTGTGATTGAGTGCAGGTTAGGGTAGTTAGGGTTAGGGTGCGGGTTAGGTATGTGTGCGATTGTGTAGACGTGAGGGTTAGGGTGTGGGTCAGTTAAGTGTGCCATTGTGTGGATGTGAGGGTTAGGGTGGCTTAGGTGAGTTAGGGTTAGGGCACGGGTGAGGTGAGTGTGCTATAGTGATGGACCTTAGGGTTAGGATTTGGGTTAGGGTAAGTGGACAGTTAGTGGTGTGTGTATAGTTTAGTGTAGGGTGAGGTGTAAGATTTTAGGTGTATGCGTGTGGATTGCTGTTTGTTTGGTGTGCTTGTGTTGTGTGTGTGTGTTTTGGAACAGCAAATTTTTTCCCTAGGAAAAACTTTGCTGTTCTGTATGTTCGATGTTTTCAGCTTTCGCTGAATAGGGTTCGATATTAGAACATTCGAAGTTTTGAAACTTTGATGCTCTAATATAGACCTCTGCCATCAGCATTTTATACATCTAGCTGAGAGCTTTCATTTGATGGTAAGGACTTCTGCTGTGTTACTTGGTTGTTGACATATTTAGAAAAATGTGAAAATTATAGCTATATAAATTAATATCATAAAACAACAGTTAATATCTCTTTACCTGCACTAGATAGAGGTCAAATATTAATGCAGTTGAGTTTGCCATTGTGCAAGCTTTATGATGAAATCTTTTAAAACCTTGTACATAACATTGTTCTAGAATTATTGATGCAAATATGAACAAGCAATATTTGATGTGGAAGTAACTGCAGATGGACCTGGAGGCATCACTCAAATGTGATCAGCATCAACTATTCTTTAAAATGTCTTTATCTGTCCCATCCCTTCTTCCACAATCATCTTTATATTTCATCTAACTCAACATCATTATCTCTATTTTTATTACGCAAAAAACATTCACATCTTTTTTCAAAAACTCCAGATTGCTACAAACACTATTCTGTCCCATTTTTCAATTTCACGTTTTCTTTTTTCTCATGTTATCCATATAATATCATATTCATTTATATATTTATCCCTTTCCATTTATTTTCCTTTTTTAAAACTTTTGCCAAAACTGTTAATTTATTTTACATTCTAAAAAAAAAATAGCCAGGATTCATGAAAGCATATACTTTTACATTGTGTATGACGAGTAGTGCACCCAGCTGCATGTGAGGATAAGCGACAGACTATACTAATGAAGGAGTAAGTGGGCTAATTATATGCTAATGAAGCAATTAAATATTGTGGAGTGATTAATGAATGTACAAAACCTAGGCATACACATCTTGCTCCCTTTTGGCCTTAATTTCAAAACTACTCCTATTCCTTCCTAAAACACGGGCACAACACAAATCCTCCTTTGTCATCACCTACTTCAACAACACTATCATTAAAGCTGAACCTCATATCAAACTAGTTGGCACCATAATTGATGATGAATTAAAATTTGACTGACACATCCATCAATGCATAAAAAAAAAAAAAAAAAAAGCTTGGTCTACTTTATAGAAATTCCTAACACCTACCTCCAAAACTTCTCTTGCTCAGCCACTCCTCTTACCCTGCTTAATCTATGCTGCCCCTATCCTTACTAACATTCAGTGTACTCTTTTGTCCAAACCTGAACAAACGTACAACAAAATAGCCAGATTTCCACTAATCTTCCTTAAAACTGTCACCACTGTCTTGCTCTTAAGAAGCTTCAATGGCCTGTATTCTCTCATCAGCTACTACTTCCTCAACTACAGATCACACATTCTGTTCTCTACAGTCCCTCTTCCTGCCCTTCACTCTCCAACCTTGTGTCTTACTACATCCCCCTCCGACATCCATCTCCACTCAACTGAGAGACATCTTCTTGACATCTTCTTCTTTTGGCTTTTCCCAGTTAGGGGTCGTCACAGTGGATCACCTGTCCGCTCATGATTGGCAGTGGAGTTTTACAGTGTCAAGTTGACAGCCCAGTGCCCAACCTTCCACAGAAGACACACACACACACACACACACACACACACACACACACACACACACACACACACACACACACACACACACACACACACGCACACACACACACACACACACACACACACACACACACACACACACACACACACACACACACACACACACACACACACACACACACACACACCTAGGGCCAGAGTGCCCAATCCACCTACAGCATGTCTTTGAAATGTGGGAGGAAACCGGAGCACCCGGAGGAAACCCATGTGACTGCAGGGAGGACATGCAGACTCTGCACAGAAGGCACAGATATTACTATGTAGATTAAGGAAGACAAAAAAGTTAGAAAATGTTAATAAAACTTCTAGAATGTACTTAGCTGTGACAGAGAGTTGGTTGACGCGTCTTTTTTATAAGAGTGGCAAACGAGATCTCAGGTAATGTAGAGAGGGCCATTATGAGTAGACTACCAGCCCGACAGTCTTCCTGGCCAGCACGAGCCATACAATGGCCACATCAGCCCCGAGGACCAGAACCGCATTGCATCAGTCAAGAATAGATGAAGATCGACAACATCAGATGAAAGGTTAAGTGAGGAAGTGTAACAGAGATCAGTTGAATAAACTAGAAAAACTCACAGTATGTGATGAAAAAAAACACCTAGTTTGCACCCTGTGGCTGGAGAGCAGAAGATCTGCATCTGAACAATATGGTGGGAAATTAGATCTGGGGTATACTAGGACAACAGGGCACTATGGGTGAAGGGAGTAGCGCAAGTATTGGATCCATGAATCTGGTAAAAGGTTGGATCTGAGATCTATCAGCTGAGGAATGAATGAAAATGACAACATCAGAGCATTTCCATTTATTTCAATGCATTTTATTTGTAGCGTATTTCCATGAAGCCATAAGGATGTTGTCTATTTAATCGGTGAGATAATGACCTCTGGCCATCACTGGAACTGGAGAAACCAAGTGGTTAGCTTTATATTCAGGATGTAAGAGTGAAGCTTGCTGGGTGGTGAGTAATTAGATCCAGAAGGCGATCTTGAAGCCATGGTGGCTTCAGTAGATCAGGTTTCAGTAGAGGAAAGCAGATTTGTCTAGGCCAAAAAGGGTTATGAGGATGCCTGTTGCCTTGTACCTTGTGGCTTTCTGAATTAATTTGGAAATGAATGGTAGAAGTAGGTAAGCATAAAGTAGCCCCAGAAGCTATTGTTGAGGCAGACTGTCCCTTGGTGACTGTCTCAGTGGCGGAATCAGGTCAAAGAATTTACTGCATTTGGTGTTTTGGGGATAGACAAACAGATTGCAGTGAGGAAAGCCCCAACAGTGAAAACTGACTGGCTACAATTGGATTACGGGACAACTTATAAAAAGTAAGGACAGACCTGCTGAGCCTGTCTGTTAAGTAATTCGAAACTCCAGGGATGAATGTTGTAACAAAAAAGTGGTTTGAGACTATCATCCATTGCCATACCCTCATTACTTCCTGACATAACAAGTACAACTTGGTTCCTCCTTGCTTGTTGATGTACCATAATACAGTCGCATTTACTCTTTGGATTGAAATCACACCCTGAGGAAGTTGGTCCTGAAGTTCCTGCAACACAAGGAGGACAGCCCTCAACTCCAGGACATTTATGTGAACACTGGCATTTAATTTGGCTCACTGACCTTGGAGCACCCTCTCTTCAAATGCCACCCACCCCCACTCCCACCCCAAGGAGGATGTGTCCACAGTCATCAAAGCTACTGGGTGTGATGTCACAAATGGCTTCTCCATATCACAGGCAACACAAGCCACCACCTCAGATGGGATCTGCAAGATTCTGTGATAATGATGGTCTTGGATAGAGAGTATTGATGTTGGCACCACTGAGCTTTGGACAGCCATTGCAAGATTCTCATGTGAAAACATGCAAAACAAACCAAAAACAGAGGAGTCCATAAGGCCCAGAGCTCTCAACACCAGAGTGGTGAGAGGAGTATGGCTGAGAAGAAGACACTGTATTGTTGATCTCCGAGATTCAACTCTTTCCTGGAGAACTGAGATTATGGATTGTATTGTATTCATATCACATCCTATGAATATGATAGACTGAGGAGGTTGACTAATATCCTTAATGAGGTGCAAATGTTTAGTTGATAATTACTGGCTTGAGTCAGGGACTCCACCGAGGAGGAGCAGTGAGCCATTTGTCCTGGTACAGAAAGATCCTGAATCCCAAGAGTCACAGGTGAGCTGCTGTGAAGGTTGTGCACTTGGTAAACATGCTTGGGGCTGTGGTGAAACCAAACAGCATGACCCTGAACTGATAATGATTGGCGCTTTTTGGAAGTCCAAAAATTTCCTCGCCTCCTTCACATATGGAGATCTATCAAGTACATTGAATCACTTTCCCTGCAACAGGGTAAAATCGATTGCATTGCGATCATTCTGAAGTGGGTCTTGTGAATTAATCTGTTTAGAAGACTTAGGTCCAAGATGGGCCTAAGGTCTTGAGTTTTCATGGGAACCAAAAAGTATTTTGAATAAAACCCTGACCCTTCCTTGTCTGGTGGACCTTCTTGGTTGACTCTTTTTTCTAAGACAGTGAGAGTGAGAGAAACTCTCTTTTGTACACTTTTACCTGATGGGGTGGGACATTCAATAATGGCCTCTTTCTTTTTAATTTCTCCAGGTCTTCTGGGTTTCTAATATGATGATGGGAATGGACCCCGTTCCTAAGTCAAAGTATGATTTAAGTTCATGAAATTAGTATTGTTTCAATCTGATGTTAGCCAGAAGTGCTCTACGCAGTACCCGCAATCTGCCCAGTAATAACTCCTTCTGCAGTATGTATGGAGCTGCATGTATTGGTAACATATCTAAATACAATTGTAAATTCTTTTTTATAAGACCCATTGTTCCTACTTCTTTTGGAACTGCCTGGGTATCCTTCTTCCACACTGCCCTTGTTTCTGCTTGCAAATCCTGATACTTTATGACTTTGTGTTTCTTTGTATGTAAGACTCTCTAGTCACTGGGTGTAGCAGTTTCAATGATAAATGCTACTTTTGTCTTCTTTTCACAGACTATTATATCTGATTTTCTTGCATCTGTTTTTGAGCTGTTGGTAGTGGGTGATCCCATGTGATATAAGCTTCACCATTTTCTAAAATGCTTTGTGGTTCATGTTTTCAGTGTTTTTCAGCTACTTCAATATTATACTGTTGGACAATCTCCAGTGCAACAGTCTTGCCACATTATTATGCTTTTCAGTATACAGTATTTCCGCCATTAGTATATCACAACCAGCAACAAGATGTGTGACTGTTTCCAATTCTGTTTTACAAAACCTACATTTGTCTGTTTCTCCCACATGTTCAGTGGATGTTGTAAACCGTGTACATAGTCCAGTATGTTGGGCTACCAATATTAACTTTTCATTTTTTGGTTTAAATTCACCTCTCCTTAACCATCCCTGCATTCGATCCTGATCAACATGAGGTTGTTTCAAGAGTTTTCTATACTTGCAAATACTTTTCTGCATTTTCCACATTTCTTGCCTTATATTCTTTCTTTTGTTTTCTGGCACATTCATTTGCTGCCTGATTTTTATCTACTTCTGGTTTGATTTCCATTCCCACTTGACATGGATATGCCTCTGCTAAGCTAAGTAGGGAAGTCATCTTAGACTTATTCTCCTTATGTTTTAAAACTTTCACTATGCTTGGGTCTTGTGAGGTTTGCAAATATGTATGCAGTCCTATGATTGCAGATCTATACACGTAATGAATTTTGAGGAGGCCCATAAGCCCATACCTCCTTCAGAATGGGGAATATATAATCTTGGTATACACTGATTTTTATGAATCACTTGATAAGCATGAAGCACCCTTCTTGTTTTCCTGTCCAGCCGATCCAACATCTTTTGGGGCTACTCACTCACTCCAAAACTGTGTTAAGACAGGAAGAGCAAATTGATTTATTGCTTGGACATTGTTCCTAGATGTCAACACTGTTTGCAATATTAAATTTAGTCTTCTAAAATATTCCTTACTAGGTTTTATTCGCATTTGTTCATGTTTTATTGTTGATCTTTCATCAGTTCCCAAATATTTATATGCTCCCTCTTGTTCGCATTCTTTGATATCACATTCTTGTCCCAAACTGATGTTTTCTTGGTGCTACAGCTTTTCTGCTGTAAAGGTTGCTTTTGCACATTTAGCAAAAGCAAGACATTCTTATATCATCTGAAAAAGTCTTGACCACTTGCAGATGTGCTTTCATTTCCTCATCTGATGAACTATACAGTTTTAAATCATCCACAAAAAGAAGATAAGTCTTTATACTATGTTGTTTTCTGGGGGGCAAATTGTAGCCACAACCTTATTTGTTAAGTAGACAGCTTAATGGGTTAAGGGCAAGACAAAAGAGCAGTGGTGATGTGGAGTCAGCTTGGAATATCCCCCTTTGAATTTTTATCCCTGGAATAATAATTTGTCCTTTATCATGGAGTAACTGCAGAGTGGTTTGCCACTGTTTCATGGTCGCTGTAATGTAGTCAATCAGTGTAGGGTGTATCTTATACATTTTTAAGCACTCTTTTATATATGAATGTCGGACAATGTCAAATGATTTTTTTACAGACTATCCATGCCATACTTAGATTCTTCCCCTTTTTACAGTTTTCCATTATGACTTTATTTAACAAAAATGATCATTTGTTCCATATGACTTTATTTTGTTATGCTTTTGTTCTACTGCTATGATTGAGTTTTCTCCTACGTGGCTCTAAACTCTGTTGGCATCAGTTCCAGTCTATAGTTTATACGTCATCAGAATGCAAGTTACTGGTCTGCAGTTTTTAGGAAAATTACCGGTCTACAGTTTTTAGGATAGCTTGCAGATTTTCTCTTAAGTAGGGGCATTGTTTTTCCCTGTTGTTAACCAGGTTGATGTCTGCTTGGGGTGTGCATACAAATAGTTCTTACTCATGGCTAAATTTCATGTTAACATGTTAATACTTTCAGCCAGAAGTTAGGTATGGCATCTGGGTCTGGGGATTTCCAATTAGGAGCTTTTCTTAACATTGTTTTAATTCTCTGGCCATTATTTCATTCCATTTCATATCTTGTACATTTGAACTTCTTATTCTTTCTTTTACTGCTTCTATCCATTTAGCATCTTTGTTTTGTTTCACAGGATCTTCATAATTTTCCAAAATGTTTCTATTTCTTCTTTTTTTGGTTGTGTTTCAATTTCTTTTGCCTTGTTTCCCAATTCAATATAAAATGTTTTGTGTTATCAATAATCAATTATTTTGCACTTTTACTTTATATTTATCTGCATATCTTCTAAGTTTTTCTGCATGTGCTGATATTTTTAGTTTATTATTTATGATAGTGCACAATAGATCCTGATCTGTTTTGATACTGCACATTGCTTTTATCACATCTTTGAGTATTTTTGTTGATCTGTTCCCTCTTCTATACTCTTCTAACAGTTACACCTCTTGTCTTAATTGCTTTATAGTTTTCTCTATCCGATACTTCCATGATGGCATTTGATTTCTCCCCTTCCTTTCCCTTACTGCACTGTGTTTTTGTGGCAAGACTTTATCTGTTATTAATTTAGCTGCACAGTAATATATCTTATTTACTTCTGTTATATCATGTGAATCTATGAACAGTCCTCATTACTGTGTTCATTTGTTTTATCAAACTTTTAACTTTTGGGGTTTTATTGACTTTCTGTGGTTTATTTCTTTCATTGATCTTAATATGTCTGTCCATCTCTACTAAATCAAGCATCTCTTCCTTAGATCATTTTCTCCTAATCTAAGGGCATATCTTTTGTTCTCCATTTCCTGCGGGCATTCTATAGACAGTGCCACAGTATCCTCCTGTGCCACATTGTCTTCAGTTTCATTCTGCGTCATCTGTTGCTCTTTCATATGTGGACTCACTGGCCTATCACTCAACAATATCGACTGTTAGAGTTGCCATAGTTTCCTGTTCCTTCCCTTGCTGTGCAACTCCAACTAAACCTTTGTACTAGTTTCCTATGGAAGGCTCCAAAGTATCTTTGTATGGCAACAGATCGGATATTTCCCGCTCCACTGGTTTCTCCTTAATTTGGGGATCCATTCCTCTATCCTGCTGTGATGTTATGGAAGTAAGATTTTCTACACTAAATCCTTCACTTTGCAGGTAATCCATAACCTCAGTTTCTATTGCTTTAATTTCTCCATTACTAATCCTCTTTTCTACTTTTGCTCTTTGCTTTCTTATTTTTCGTATTGTAAAATTGTCCATATCTGGATGCTTCTGCCTGTATCTCTCTTCAAATATCTTTGGTACTGCTCTTTTTGTATCTTCTTGACATCTGTAAACCCAAAAAGAACATTGGAAAGTCCCTTTACAAGTACTGCATAGCTCATGTTTGGAACACACACCCTCAACATAAGAAATATCTCTCAACACCAGTTTCAAAGAGAATTAAAGCACTACCTCCTAAATATTTGCTCCTGCATATGCCAAGCTCCCACTTGACATCTCAGTAGTCTTTACCTCCCCTCTATGTGTCTCCCTCCTCTTCATATCTATTCAAATTATTTCCTCCTGTTCCTCTTACTCCTCGTTTCTCTCCTTCACTGTCTGACATGTAATGACATGTAATACAGTGTTTTTACACGTCTGGCGTCATATAGATGGAACCTTTACTTCTTCATTAAACCTTTACTACTGCTATACCACTGTTATATCTTTTTCCTTATGATACTTTTGTTATACAACTTATATTGCCTTTTATCACTTTGTATATTATTGTAATGGGAATTTTTCTATGTAACATTTAAGGTAATGTGCTTTTGTATGTATACTGGAATTTGTCTCCTCAGGTTTGGAATTGTACTCTGTATCATTATGTCTATTGAATTTTTATTGTATATAAGTATGTAAATTGGAGCTTTTATCCTCGGTCTCCACTGGAAATGGGCCTTTGGCCCATTTGGACCAACCCAGTTAACAAATGTCAAATAAACAAAAAAAGCATACAACTCTTTGGAATACAGCCGTGTACACACTTAGAAAAAAATGACAAGTGTTGCTACTGGTATCATTAATCCGTATGTGTAACAGGCTTTAATACAAGGTGCTGCTGCCAGACCTCACCTAGAAAGAGAAGAGTGTTCAGTTCATGTTTGACTTGTCATGGACTTCATGATTCTCAAACATTAGAGTGTTGCAGGCCAGACAGGGATATCTTAGAGCAATAGTCAACATCTGGCACCCTCACCTGAGACCCCTTGTAAATCATGGGGAACCCATCCTAGTGGAAACCAAGCTATGTGCAGCATTATGTGTACTAGATGCACACACTTTTCAGAGACCCACAAGGGATATATTATAGCAATAACCCACGCCTGGGTGTGGGTAATGCTAAATTTACCCACGGTTGGCGTGGTTTGGTCCCGAGGGCGAAGCCCGAGGGACCAAAAAAGCCAACCGTGGGTAAATTTAGCATTACCCACACCCAGAAGTGGGTTATTGCTATTATACCATGACATTATTTAAGAAAAGAAACTATTACTTTTCTTAAATAATGGCATAGTATAATGCCTGTTTACTGCCCTTCCGCAGATGTCTGGCATCCGCGGCAGTTCTGATGTACTGCGCGCCTGCGCAGTACATCAGAGTTTGAGCAAAAGCAACGGAGAAAGCAAGATCTCCGTTGCTTTTTAGTGTTAGCTATGTTAAATGACTTTAACCTAACGAGACAGCTTTAAAATAAGCAACGGACATCTCCGTTGCTTATTTTATAACTGTCTCGCTATGTTAAACTCATTTAACATAGCGAACACTAAAAAGCAACGGAGATCTTGCTTTCTCCGTTGCTTTAAACATTGTCGCTATGTTAAATGGGTTTAACATAGCGAGACAGCTTTAAAATAAGCAACAGAGATCTCCGTTGCTTATTTTAAAGCTGTCTCGCTATGTTAAACCCATTTAACATAGCGAGACAGTGTTTTAAAAAACCGAGTTATACTAATGGAAAAAAGTCCAGGCGACCGGACCTTTTTCCATTAGTATAACTCGATTTACAACAGGCACGCTGTCCAATCAGCGTGCACGTTTTGGGGGGATCATGGTATAATAAAGGTGTCATAGGCCTCAGCTTCAAGAATATTAATTACATAAATTTTTCAATGTAATGCTGCAACATGTAAAGGATCATATCTGGTTTCCATATACCCCAGATGAGAGAGCTACCACCATCCAACATTTCTATGTCACAGCACATTTCCTTGAGGTTCTGTGGGCCACAGACTACACACACACACACACACACACACACACACACACACACACACACACACACACACACACACACACACACACTGATTTAAATAAAAGCCCTGTCTGGTGAACAGGAAAATAGGTACATAAACAGAAAAAGATATCACTTACTCAACTGTCAGGTGGTCTATAAAGGCCAAGTTATCATCTATTATGTGTGTGCAGGTAATCCTGGCAGTTTTCACGATTACCACATATGGAACACCTGTGACCTGTATATAAGGTTTTCTAGGGGTGACTTTCCACAGCGGCATCTAGTGGGGGATACAGGTTATGCACTGGATCCTTGGCTCTTTACACCATTGAGAAACCCACACAAGTCCACTGAGCAAGTCTAGAATGATACCTATACTCAAACAAGAAATATTATAGAACATGTTTTTGGCTTATTCAAATCCAATTTCCAATGTCTGGATAATCTGGACATGCCCTGCAGTATGACCCAGCCACCTCAGCCAAAATACTGACAGGGTCTGCCATATTTCACAGTATCATTATTACTAAACAGCTGGAACATGGCCAAGGATTGGAGTTCCCAGCAAAACAGGCAGTGCCAGCAGCACCACTAGACACAGAAGACTGGAGTCTGATGAAGAACTAGCAGCTGAAGATGATCCTAGCAGATGAAGGTATACATAATATGCTATGACCTTGGATAAGAGGCAGAGAGTAGTGCACATACTCACTACCTGGGTGAAAACCTAAAACGCTAAGCACATACAAACAGTAATGGTGACACATGCAAAATTATCAGCCTTTACTTAGCCATGTTATAGTTGTATTCTGTGAGAATCTGAAAGAGTCAACACCAGAAGAGACAACCTATATCAGTAGCATTAACCAAGGTAAGTGATGAACCTGTAAAGAAAAGACAAAAATGATTACCATCATATGCAAGTATTGTATATCAATACGATGGCTCAACTGAACAAGAATACCAGTAGTGACTCATGAGTGATACATGCAACATAAACAGTAATCTATTAAAAGTTTTATAAAAATGGCTTTTCACAGCACATGGCACACAGTCTGTATATATGTGTGTCTGTGTGAGCCATGCACAATGGAGGATTCAGTTAATTCCTGCTGCCCCTGACCATGTGAACTACCTCTGGTAGGAGTTGCACTGCTAGTTCCATGGCCCTGGATAGAAGTCAGGGTTCTACCTGAAAGTGAACAATGTCTGCTGGATGAGCTCTCATCATTACTACATCCATGACCACAACATGGTCTACCATATCAGGTGGGATCACCTCAATCACTGATGGAGCGGTGGAAGTATTGCCACTATGGAAGCAAGATGTGCCACAGCCATGTCAGCTAACACCTAATGACACAGTGGCTCTTTGACTACATGGATTCAGACCCACTCCTAGCAAACATTCCATTGTATTCACCCAGTCCAAGGAGTCACGCACACAATTCAGGCATTCTTGCTTGTCAGAATGCACAGCATGCAGTACTCTGACAGTCGCTTCTGAGGCCTTGAAGGGACTTACCTGTGCCTCCATGATGACCCTGCACATAGGTTGGGAAGCACCTACTGACACACCAATATCAAGGAGGGCGGTAAGCATGCCTCCTCCTAACACCTCTACCAACACCTCTGTGTAGTACTTCAGCCTTATGATGACTGGGGGGACTCTGCCAGTTTTACAGCTGGAGTAACTACACTACCCTGATCAAACATGTCATCCTTAAACTGTGATATCTCTGATGGCTCCTTGTTATAGGTTCATGTCCAAACTCTGAGGAAGGATTGTGGGAGCTGCAACCTCAGTGTCAGACTGACCCTCTGCAACCCCAGGCTGTACCTCTTTATTCCATATAACTGAGACGAAAACACCTAAGTGGCATTTTAACGAACACTCACATTACAAATAGTTTAAATAGAGAAAGGAGGCAGTCGGCCAACATTTGGAAGTTTGCCCTTTTCCACACTATAGTGCAATCTTGAAGTTGGTATATTTAGTTAGGGGGGGCTTGGGGGCATAGCCCCCCACATTGAACAGTGTGGGGAGTGAAGCTTCCCACTTGGATGGGTTTGACATACTTCGGTATGCTTTTGTTTTTTTTTTTGTTTTTGTTGGCTGATTGCCTTCTTTCTCTAGTTAAGCTATCGGTAATGTAAGTGTTTGTAAAAATGGCACTTCAATGTTTTTGTTCGGGTAAGTGGGATTTCGTTAACGTGAAGTAACCCATATATATATATATATATATATATATATATATATATATATATATATGTATGTGTGTGTATATTTACACACACACACACACATATATATATTTACACACACACACACACACACACACACACACACACACACACACACACACACACACACACACACGTGTGTGTGTGTGTGTGTATCAGAGAAATTTGCAGAGACTGGACGGAAAACAGTATGAGTTTTTGAAGGCATAATTAAAAACATGTACATAACTAGTCTAGAGGAATACACACATCTAATCTTATAGGTAGGTAGCTACTAGGCTAGCTGCCTTTTTGGGCTATTTTAAGCCTGGCCATTTTCCCAAAGGTGAGAATCAAACCCTGTGCCTTGTGTCTAAGAGGTAATCATCATCAGCTTAACCATTATTCCAACCCTTCTTGTGAAATATTAGGCTATCAGACTCCAAACCGTTACAAGCCTAACCAGTAACCAGAGGTCAGAATCAAATTCTATACCTTGTATTTGTGAGGTAAAGACCTTAACCATTATACCAACCATGCTTGCCATGTAGTATTTCATGTTAATGCTATGCTTTCAGGGATCAGATCTGGAGGGTTTGCTGTCTTTGTAAGTGTAGAGATCCTTATTGTTCACATTCTCATGCTAGAAGACCAGAGTTGAGAAATTATCACATGGAGAAATTTGTCTTTTTTGGCATCATCCTTTGTATGCTTCTTGGCATTGCACATTGGTGACTGTCAGCAGTGACTAGGAGTGAATGACAGAAAAAAACTCAAAAATTTAATTTGGAATGTCCAACTACTGCCCTATGTAGCACAGATGAGACTGGTAGCGATGCACTTCGGCCAGGTCTGTGGACAGTATGGATTGCCAAAAAAATACCTATTAGGTAACTTGCCCTATGACTCAAGGTGCAGTTAGATATGAATAACAGCAACAATAATACAGGGTGTCATCCCAACTTTTGATATTTGGGAGTTACAATTCACAGGTTAACAAATCTTTCTTTGTATGTTGGAACATGGGCTGTTGTTATGAGTAACGCTACATTTATAGATGAATAATGTAACAAATAGGACAAGGACTAAAGATGAGGAAAGACAATCAGCGATATAATGAATGTAGAAATATAGACATCTAATCCAAATCATTTGAAATATGTCAGAAAAAGTAATCATGATAGTAATACATTTGCTGTAAATCTTACTGCTATATGCTTTGTACAAAATGAGCTGTGGCCCCTTCCTCAATCATTTTCATTACATGAAGACATGATAATGTGAAATAGAAATGCAAGTTATCATGTGGCAAACACTGTTAAAAAATTAATTTGTAAGGGTAATGCTATCAGTGGTAACGAATTTAGACAGCCAACACTTGAATAAATCAACACACTGCTTATTTTTAATCTGTTTTGGGATTTTTAATATTTTGCATTTGCAAGATGCTTGGCACTGCACGCTGTTGATTGGCGACAGTTAACCTCTGAAGGCAAAAACTGAAAATTTTAATTTGGGAATGAGACTGGAGCTCTTGCTCTTCATCAATACTCTGGAGAGTATTGAATGAAGAAAATACACCTGCTATCCTGTTATGTAGCTTTCTCTGTGGCTCAGGGTGTTAAAGCATTAAGTTTTGAGTAACAGCAAAGGGTTCAAATCCATATTCCAAATAGTTTTACTGAGGGGATCATAATAATTATTGTTGCAGATTTTTTAGTAGTAATTTAGCATGATATTCAACTCTCAGGTTGCTACACGAAATTTGCAACACACTCTGCAGCTCTATGTAATGAATGCTAAATAAGTTAATTATACTTTGTGTGAAATATTAACGGTCATAGCTAATTTAAAAGTACTTGTGTATGTTCAGTTTTTACAATAGTTATTGGAATAAAGTATGAATCAACACAAATAACTTTATTAGGTAGGCAGGACATGTAAAGTAACTATAACCCCTTTCTCAACATGTTTTACTGAGCTCATTCATATCAATGCAAAATAAATTGTTTTATAGTAATAAATACTGGCTTCTAAATATATCTCCAGTAATATAATTAGTGAAAGTTAAACACATACGAGTTTGGTATAATTAGATCTCCACTCATGATGAAATTGTTACACCTCAACTTACAAGCTAAAAAAATGCTAGTTCTCCTGTGGCATTGGCATTTAATAAACAGAAATTAGCCGTTCAGCTTCTTTTCAACCATGGGTTTAATTCCTAGGTGCTATCAGTCACGGTTTGTAAAATCTATGTCCCACCAATATGTTATGTCCCAGTTTATACACTTTTATCTATTAACAACATCATAGTTATATCAGTGTGTCACAACAGTATATGTCTAATTACCACCTACCATACACATGGCCAGAAGTGACAGTATACCCTTTGAAAGGTAATTCAGATGTCATCAGCAAAAAGCATTTGAGGATTTTGCAGGAGTACTTTATCATGTATCCACACACTGGTGAACAATGTTATCACCATTACAGTGCTATGAAGAGGTGCAGGCAAGACCACCTGAGACAATGGGAAGCAGAATTTGCAACTGTCAACACCCCTCAGTTGTGTAAGTATAGTGACCCATCATAAGCCAATACAGTACCACTGACTGGCAAGACACTGCACTATTTCATTGTTTCATTATTTCATTGTTTCATTGTTTCATTATTTCACTATTTTACTATTTCACTATTTCACTATTTCACTTTTTCATTGTTTCATTGTCTCATTATTTCATTGTTTCATTATTTCATTGTTTCATTGTTTCATTGTTTCATTGTTTCATTATTTCATTATGCTTCTTTTTTCTGTTTTTGTTCTGTCAGGCTACAGAAGGGATAACTAGAAATAGGGAGATGCATCAGAAACTACTGGCACACCTCAGGGAGGCACAGAATAAGTATTGTTCAATGTTCATAAAATACAAACTCAGAGTCTAATAAGGCCTTTAAAGAGTTTGCCCTTCTTAAATGTTGAATCTAATACTTTGTCCCCAAACCAGCCATCAGTACATGCCTTAAATATAGGTAAAGATTCCATATTTCTGATATATGGTAGCTGATTCCACTATAATCCAGCTCTATTAAGAAACACATGAAATATTTAGAAAATAACCTTGCATTAATTTCTACAAGCAACTTACTATTTCTTGCCCAGTATTTATGCCCCATAGTATTAACACCTATACAAGTTCCACATAATTCATGTAAACATGTATATATGATAATCAGATCAGCTCCTACAACCCTATATGAAATGGCAAACAGAGATAATTTCTCCAATCTATTCTTATAACTCAACTCTTTTAACTTCATTAATTTTTTTTTGTATACAGTTTTTGTATTTTTTTCTAATCTAGCAACCTTTGAGTTGGTAAATCAACATGCTGAAGCTCCATATTCTGTCAGTGGTCTTGCCATAGCTTTAAATAAATGGATAAGTACTCTATAATCCTGACAGGATATTGTGCAATGAATATTTTTAACTTCAACATAACATCTTCCAATAATTTCCCCTAAATTTTGTTTAAAAGACAACATCTCATCAATGTCACACCCAACTTTTATTTTTTTCTACTTTTTGTATAGTTGAATCATCAATAGAATATACATACTCTTTATTGTAAGATCCAAAATGAATAACTTTAATTTTCTTAACATTACATTTCATTCTACTTGGCTGTGGCTAACTTACTACAAATCCTTTGATCGTCTAATGATGTTATAATAGCTCTATTTTTGCATCATTGGGATACCTACTCACTCAAATTTTACCAGACTGAGGAAAATCTGACATGAAATAATAAGTAATACAGGACCCAGGACTGACCCTTGAGGAACCCAGTATTAAGTATTCTTAAATTAGAAAAATTGTCAACAATCTTTACCCTACATTTTCTACCAGTTACCCACCCATCTCATCAAATAACCATTAGAAGTTTTATTTACCATTGATTTCAGGATATCATTATGCTGTACCATGTTAAAAGCTTTAGCCATATCTAAGTACAGCACATCTAGAGACATTTCACCATTTAAACCTTTCCCAATTGAACTATAAAAAGTAAGTTTGTAACAAATGATCTTCCTGATACAAATCCATGCTGACTTATATCCTGCCTAATTTTTAATACCTCTGACATCAACTTTATCATTACCCTTTCAAAACATTGTCTAACAATACTGGTTAAATTAATAGTTATAATTATCTGCTTTTGATATATCCCCACATTAAAACAATGGAAACATAAATGTCTCTTTTCAAATGCTCGGTACATAACCAGTACATAGAGTTTCCTAAAAAAAGTTTAGGTAACCATGTGGCAATACATGAAATAATATTTGCCAAGAAAAAAATCCATTCAAAGTATCTGGACCTACAGCAGCATGCAATTTAATAATTTTCAGAGCTTTATCAAGCCTTTCGCTAATTATCATAGGACAATCAACATTATCATTATGAAAATGTCACATTCCTACTATTTTAATTACTGAAATAATGAGTAAATTCCTTGAAAAACATCTGAACCTGGTTTTTAGAATCAATAATGAGACAGCCATCCACTATGAAGAGAAATCTACATGAGGTTCTTTCCTACATTGCCTTAAATACTTAATTTTTTTTAAATTATCAATAGTATACATTTCCAACTTTCTTTCATAATTATTTCTAGCATCATACTTTACTTTCTAAAAGGCCCTCTAAATAAAATATACATTTTTTACATCTCTCATTATTTGTTCTTTTATACGTTTTCCAAAAAGAATTCTTTCTTTTTCTTGCCTTTTCCAGTTATACATTCCACAATGGCAAAGGCCTATTTCTCTTTTTAATCTGACTCACAGGCACATATTTATCTGTCAAGCCAGTAATATAACCATAACACATTCTGTTTACTCTTTCTAATTCCATACCCTATGTCATCTCTTTAATTTATCAAAATCTGCCTTGTAAAAATCACTCATAACTATCTTTTTCCAAGCTATTAACCACATTGTTACCACAATAATTTCATGAAACTATCTTATGGTCAGATCCATATAATTCTCGTTCAACTGAAATTTCTTTAAGCACTACAGCATCTTTAACCCAAATGACATCAAAGATATTATTTCCTCTAGTTGGTTCCTTAACTACTTGTGTATAACCTTGCTCTATAGCAGTACAAGTCATTTTTTAACTCAGTGTTGCTCATTGACAAATCTTTCCAATTTATGTTTGGTGCATTAAGATCTCCAGCTGCAGTATCAAAATCTCATGGAAAATATGACTCAAGACATTTATTAAACCCACTTAGTTCCTCCTTATCCTGATTTATGACCTATAAAAATAAGCAATCTCCATATCCTTTTTTCTGAACTATGTTTACTGCAATTGTCTCATAAACACCACTAATATTAATAGCTGTAGCATAAAGCCTTTTATTCACATAACAGGAAACACCACCACCTTTTTATCAATTCTAAATTTGTGATTATAAGATAGGAGTAACAACAGTTTCCCCTTTTTTACAAACCAAGTTTCCACACCTAAACTAGTATCACAATCTTCTTTACTAGCTCTTACTTCTAACTGCTGACAATTATTCTTCAAGCTTCTTGCATTATACATAAATAAAGAAACCCCCATAACTACCCTGCTTAATATCAATGCTTTCATCTACAAAAAGATCATTGATATATTTAATAGGCTTATTAAGCAAATATCTGTTTCCTTTATTACTCAAATGTAATTTATCAACACCAAAAAAGCCTTGAACTCTATCATCTCTTCCCATAGCCTGAAAAAAATCCAAGTTAGCCTTAAAGGTTGCCCTCCGAACAAATTTATGAATTCCTTCTCTACCTTTTACAGTGACTTGACAAATCTTAAAGCTAGTATAACATCACACATAACCAATTTAAAACACTTCTTACTAAATTCAGTTAGCTCCTTCACTGTGATTTTCATAAATCAATGTATTTGTTTTACCAAAACCATTCAAGCCTACCAACACTACTTCAATGCTATATCTTCCACTTTTTTCAAATATTTTTAAGGTCTGACTGATGTTTAACAATTTGCACCTACTAAGAGATGACACTGTTATTTTATCCCTACTGACAGTAGGCAGAATATTCTTAGTAGCTCTCAGTAAAGAATCACCTATTACTAAAACATCCTCATTTTTCCATCCTTTATCACATACATTGCAATTTCCCTAATTTAATGTTATTTCATGCAGTAAATCCATAGAGCTCATATTGTTTTCCATGACAAAACCCCCTAATTCAAGTCTGTTATCGACAAATTCAGATTCATCATCAGATAAACCTCTCTCCAGGCTATTTACCTTCAATACTTCCTCTTCTGGCACATTAATTGTTTAGTTTCCACCAACACAGTATCTACCTAATTGCAGCATTTTATTCTACTCACTACAATTTTGTATATTCAACATCTGTGTATCAGTGTTACTTGATTCATTGGCTTCCAGCCCTAGCTCAATATCTGTTAGTGTTTATTTAATTCCTACTATCTTAACCTCTGGAGAAAATGCTGTATAGAATCTTCATCTACACCTGTATTTCTTTGTCACAAACAGATCTTCTTGAACTATGATCTTGTTTTAAAAGCTTATAAAACTATTCATATTCCAGCCATCATGTGAGTCACCATACATCAAACAAGCCTTACATTCTATCACGAATTGCCTTTCAAGAAGATCCTTTAAACAGTATTTATTTAGTTCAGATATTTTTAAGAACAGCCTGGACACTTGTTATGGGAACAAGTGTTTGGGATATTGACAGGCTAGAGAGCATTAATGCCAGTGCTTGAAATATTTGTATGTATGTATTTCCTCCATTCCAGTTATACACTAAACAATTAAACAACCAAGACTAAAAAAGGAATGTATAAAAAATTATTAAACTTGCTAACAAGTTTATACACACCTAACGTGCCTAACATGCAAAGATGCACCTGCACTATCCTCGTCTGTTCATTGTTAGTAGTTTAAATATCAGCACACAACTCCCTTGTCTGGGTGATAACAACACAATATCAACCCTTCTTCAGTAACCAGAACATAAAAAAGATAAAAATAAAGTTGCACAAATAAATGTCCCTCTAGCCTTAAAAGGACTAACAAGTGATAAGTGGTTATTATCTTTGTAGAACTTTAAGCCTGCTGTTTCTCTTCCTTCTTTTTTCCCTGTTGTTCAGGTGGAAAATCGTAATACTTTAGAAATGAAGTTAATCTTAACAAATTTCAGGGTATCAATCCATATGAGCTTGAGACACACAAGAGGAAAGGTATGTTTTGCTGCTGTATGAAACACACATGCCTGCTCCAATAGCTATGGATCATTGCATTAGGCAGTATGTAAACCAACGTATCTGTGTGTGTCAGTTCAATTCCAAGCAGCAGCAATTGCATTTAGTACAGAATAATAAATAAAATCTGTTTTCTGCAGCCGTTAACGAACATTAAACTGTATATCTTTGAAATCAGATGCCTTTAATTGGAATGCATATATCATGTATGCTATAATCACCTATTTGACTATTGACTATAGGTAGCACTGAGGCTGATGTTTTTTTATGAGACATTTATGATTTCATTGTCACATCTGGATATGTCAAAGTTTACCATATGTATGCGTAAACTGGGTTATATTTTGAAATATTAAAATTCGTGGAATTGATAATATTTTGTATGTTTTCTTCCCCCACCCTGTGTCTTTTTTTTTTTCCTTTTTGAAATATTCCTGCTGCAACACAAATGACTATCAACACAGGGAACTAGAATGACCACAGGGGATTGGACTGCTGTACTTCCACAATTGGTTGTGGTGGTACCACCTCAGACATCCAGCACATCTATGTCTCAACCTGTTAGTGTTTCTTCCACAACTCCTGCACTACCTGGTTCAGCTGCATCGTGTGACTGTGCTTTGGGGGCTGGTGCAGTTGTACCCATCAAGAGTAGCCTAGTGGAGGTGGCTATTTCATCACCTGTCTGGGACTGACAGGGCTAAAGGAGGACATTTGTAGAAGGGCCTCAGTGCCAGAATAAGCAGAATTGAGAAAGCCCTGTATTGAATAGCCAAGTCAATTCCCCATCCAGCACTGTGTTCCGTGTGAATGGTAAGAAGTACAAAGAAGGGAAAAATGTTAGTGCTTGCATTTCATTCCTAATATGCTTTCATACCAGAATGAAATCTCAAGTGTCCTTCAGTCTGTATCTGTTAATTTGCTTTCTGACTAATATTAGCAAGTGCTGGAAGGGCTAGAAAAGTATAAGATTTGTTCTGAGTAAAATGTTCTATCATGGAATTCAGATTGTGCACCTAATATGGAATGTCATAAACAAGCAGTCATGAGATCTTAGGTTAGCAACATTAATGCTGTAGTGTTCATTTCCAATTGGTCAGTTGCAATTTGATAATTGTTACACTGTTGCTTTTAATAAAAAAAAAAAAAGGTATAATAAAAAAGGTATAATAAAGTAACACTATGAATCGGTAGGCCAACTACACATGACACATTATAACAAACACTATGAAGTGGGGGGGCTGTGCCCCCCCACATCCCCCTAACTAAATATACTAACTCTGAGATCGCACTGCAGTCGGGGAAAGGGCAGATTTAAAAGAACGGCCAACTGATTTCTTTCCCTTGGAAAGAAATCGATGACTTGGCCATTTGCTGAAGTGCAGGTTCAACACATTTGTGTCAATGAAAGGTTTGTCGACATTTCAGTTGTTTGACTAGATAATATACACCCATCCAGTGAAAGTTATTTGGTACCCTAACACCCTTCAAATGTGTGATTTCCTGTATTGTCTTGTTAAAATCTGTAAAATGCTTAAAAATGGTTCAAATCCAGAAGTATGTCAAACATTTCATGTTTGTTGAAATTAATATTATGTGTGGAACTATTAGCTACATATTTTGTTAGCCCATGATTATCCTGCATATGTCTTAATCATTGTTCCACTATACTACCCCTGTTTTCTCCCTAGTTCTGAAGACTTTATTATACAGAGCATGAGAGAATCATTATGATGACACGCGTAAGAGTAACACAGCAGAAAGATGGCCAGAAATGTCCCATAAACAGAAATCTTTTTATCTATCTCTCCCTTCCATTATTTTTGTCACTCTTTGTCCTCAGTATTTGCACAAGGCCTGGCAGTGAGCAACAGTAACTGTAAATGACAGTTCATGTTTTGTGGCAGAAACTGGTGAGTTTATGCTTTTGGCCACATTAGTCTGCTGCCCCTCGCACTGCAGTGCTTAGTGTCACTGCGTAAAGACAGACTAGTAGCAGTATGAGGAGACAGTTATTATCATAAGTTGAACAGGCTGCACAATTGAATGCACATCATGTAGGATGTTTCACTTGTCAGTACTGTTATGAAGTATGCTGCACACATACTTCCTTGCTTCATACTGTTTTCATTGTCCCTTCTAATGTAAGTGATTTAACACCTAACGTTACCCTTCTTATTCGGTGATAACAGCTAATGATCACATCTATAGACTGTTAATGAAGATTGTCAGGTATTTGATTCCAACATGAAGTGTAAAATTATGAATATTTTTATTTATTTATTTATTTGACATTTGTTTACGAGGGTGATCTGACTGGGTCTACAAAACCCATTTTCAGCAGAGGCCTGGGGAGAAAAGCTCCACATACAGAACAAATGCAGTATAATACAATACAACACAAATTACATTAGAAATACTATACAAAAATAAGTTGAAAGAAGCTATGTTACAAGATTACACATCTAAACAATTCTATAGAGTTAAAACATAGTTAGTAATAGTCACTCTCACCATATACATAGCCTATGAGCAGCTAGTGTCCAAAATAGTATGTAGGTAGTGCAATGTATGACATTAACTGTTCCCCTTGGTTCCCTTATGTGATTCATAAACATCCAAAACCTTCTAATACCTTCCCAGCAATAACTGCAAGACATTGGGTCAAATCAAGGATTTATATGGCGACAATTATACAACATTAGATAGAATTTACAAATATTGTTTCTGTACACACAGAATGGGGTAGGATTAATTCTTAAGCATTACCATGCATTTTCTATCGTATTTGAAGTATGACACGTAAATGTGTGTTTTCATATAATGACTGTAGTATTCAATAATGTCATACAAATAAATACAATTGCATAAGCAACAGTTCACATGCCTTAAATATGTGGACAGTCACCAGATATGAGGTTAGTCTAAGTATGCTCAGGTATTATATCCTTAGCTGGCAAGGGAATACCATGATCAATAAGGTGGTTTCCCCAGGCTGAAGCTCTTTCATTGCACTTTGGTTGGGTTAAATGGTAACATGAAACGTGTGTTCTGAAATTCATCAGAATCAGAGTTGTCTATATGTCTGTTCTTATTTGCA
Organism: Protopterus annectens; assembly: GCF_019279795.1. Lineage (NCBI taxonomy): Eukaryota > Metazoa > Chordata > Ceratodontiformes > Protopteridae > Protopterus > Protopterus annectens. The sequence goes on from NC_056734.1 coordinate 851,009,929, forward strand.
CAAAAGCTGCCATGAAGCACTATAGACCACTGTTAATTCCTGTTCTAAGTTCAATACCTCAAAAAATAATTATTCGTGTTAATACTTTGACATCAGCCGTACAAATAAGCTAGCTAGTGATGTGCTTCAGGAAGCAATTTTGACCAAGTAAAAAAATAATGTCAGTGGTTTATGTCAGGTGTTCATGTTTTAATGGCTTGTACTCAAGACATGATGAGTTCACTGATGTGATGCTGTCTAAACACTGCATTATGTAAATTATGTTTGCACTCCTTAACATTAAACTTGCAAATTATGCACAATGGTGTGGGACCTTTGAAGACATCCTTGCTGAGTGGTAATAAGTAGTGTACTTTCATATGTCTGATTTTTATGTTTTGTACTTACATTGCACATTATGCAAACATTACAAAATATTGACATTGACATACCATATAATAAGATTTACATACAATGATCTTGAGTTGAACAGTTAGAAATGCTTGGTTGTCAGTCCACTGTTTCACAACCATGATTATCATCCATTACTGACATGATGAATACACCACAAAGTGAAACAGCTACAGCTCACTCACACTACCAGAATGCCCATGAATAAAAGGATACAGAACTTATCTGAGCAGTATGTAATTACTTTGCTATTTACTCTGCTTGTCAAGACACATTCCTTTTTACACAGACATGTGGTAAACAATATCTTCTCTGCAGCACACCCTTACAGATGTGTACCATCTCACAATTAAAGTCAGACCTCTTTTTTCAGTAGTTACAATGTACTCTAGATTACGTACCTAGGTAAGTGCTCAAATCCAGCAGTGACTGACTTGCATGAGTGTGTGTGTGTGTGTGTGTGTGTGTGTGTGTGTGTGTGTGTGTGTGTGTGTGTGTTTGTAGTGCTATGTTGGACTGCTTCTTCTACATATCTGATGTGTTCACTTCCACTCAGGGGAAACATTTAAAGTTCTTTCTCTTTTATCCCAAACATCTTCTCTGCAGCACACTGATGATGTCATATTTTCAAATGTGCACTATCTCACTCTTAAAACAAAACTTTTCCTGTGCCTCTTGCAAATGATATTATGTACTCTAGATTGTGTAACTGGATAGGTAGGTTGTTCAAATCCAGTAGTGAGTAACTAGTATGTGTGTGTGTGTGTGTGTGTGTGTGTGTGTGTGTGTGTGTGTGTGTGTATTCTAGTGCTAGGTAAAAAGAGCTTCACCCACAGATCATATGTGTACATTTCCACTCAGGAGTAACATTTATACTGGTGGAGAGTACCTCCATCAATTCCTTCCCTGTTTAACACAAACAGTTGCTCTGCAACACATTAATTATGTCATCTTTTCAAATGTACACCATCTCACTCTTGTAGCCAGTCTTTTCCCACACTGCACTGCTTGCAGTTGATATTATGTACTGTAGATTGTATAACTAAATAGGTAGGTGGTTCAAATCTAGTACTGAGTAACTAGCGCGTGCGTGTGTGTGTGTGTGTGTGTGTGTATCTAGTGCTAGGTAGAAATGGATTCACCCACAGATCCCAAACTCAAACTTCCACTCAAGTTAAACATTTACACTGGGAGAGGGCTACCCCATTAAGTTTTTCCTTTTTAACACCTGCAGTTGTTCTTCAACACACTGATGATGTCATCTTTTCAAATATGCACTCTTGTAAACAGACTTCTCCCATGGTGCTTATGGTTGATACTATGTATTATAGATTGTGTAACTAGATAAGCATCATCTTTTCAAATATGCACTCTTGTAAACAGACTTCTCCCATGGTGCTTATGGTTGATACTATGTATTATAGATTGTGTAACTAGATAAGCAGGTGGTTCAAATCCAGGGGTGAGTTACTACCGTGTGTGTGTGTGTGTGTGTGTGTGTGTGTGTGTGTGTGTGTGTGTGTGTGTGTGTCTGGAGCTAAGTAGGAATGTTTTTACCCTCATATCTGATGGTTACATTTTACAGTGGGAGACGGCTCTCCTACCACTTTCAGCCTGTTTTAGCATGGACATCTACTTTGCCATTAGATAGAGCACATTTTAAAGAATTATATTACTATCTCACACTTGTAATCAAACTTTTCATGTGGTACTTGTGATTAATGCAATGTTCTCTAGCTTGTGATCTTAGATATGTATGTGGCTCAAATGTACACATAAATCCACAGACTCAGTTCTATCAGTGTGTGTGTGTGTGTGTGTGTGTGTGAATACACGTAATTAGTAATGCCATCTCCCATAGATTTGATGTATAGACAGATAGGGCTCTTTCACTATTTTCTGACCTTTCTAATCCAGACAACTGCTTTGTTAAACAATGATGAGGCCATTTGTTGAATGTGCTTTATCTCGCCCTTGTAGTATGGCTCCTGTAGTGTCTGGAAATTTTACAGTGTATTCTAGCTTGTAGACTTAGGCCTGAGTTTCAAATGGTGATTTCTAAATATTGTGTGTGTGTGTGTGTGTGTGTGTGTGTGTGTGTGTGTGTGTGTGTGTGTGTGTAATTCTACAGTTACAGGGATGACTGGGTTAGCTAACACATGGTTATTTTCACTCTTTCAATCAATTTTAAGACACACATATGCCTTGCAACACAATAAAATATGCCTTCAAATATGCACTGCCTCACAGTTGTAGCAAAATATCTGTGGCACATGCAATCATAACAATATCCTATAGCTTGTGCATTTAGATAATTAGGTGCTCATAATCAGCAGTCATTGAGCAGTATGAGTCTGTGTGACTCTAATGTTAGAGATGGATGATTTCCACCAGAGTTTTAATGTGTACAATTAAAGTGGGAGAGGGCTGTTTCATTAGTTGCAGTCCCTTTTAGCCAAATCAGCTGATTTGCAACACAGTGGTGATGTCATGCCTTCAAATATGTTCATAGCTAGGTACTAGGCTATCTGCCCAAAGGTATTTATAAGCCTAGCCAGAATGTGTTGGTTTTCGCCACCCCCTTAGATTAGTTCCCTGTGCCTCTGTCCAGCAGAGCCATTGAAGTGATCCCTGGGGTAAACTTTCTGTTTCCCATCCACTCATCAAGGTTTCTCTTGAAGAGGGTTAGTGAGGAGCTCTGCCTAATGTAGATTGGAATCTTGTTCCAGAGCATGGGAAGTCTCTGGGACAGGAATCTATCCCTCCAGCACGTCCTATTTATTGTTGTGGTGAGGTTTAGATCCCTGGAGTGTGTGGTAGTTTGTGGGAACTTTGCTTTTTACAAAGGGGGTGACTATGCACTTTTTGGCATTTAGCTTGAGGCCATGGTTTTGACACCAGGTATCTGTCTCAGTGAGATCCCTTTTGGAGGATGTCTGTGTCAGCCGGAGAGTCACTTGTAGCCCCTAGTTTGCAGTCGTCTGCAAACTTGGTTAGCCATAGTCCTCCTGTGCTTGCCTGTACCTCTGAGAAGTATATGCCAAACAGTAGGGGTCCTAGGACTGAGCCCTGGGGAGCACCACTTGTAACCGGTTTAGAGTCACACCTAGCTCCCGCAACTCTTACCATGTGGGTTCTGTCCATGAGCCAGTTGGCAATCCATCTCGTGACGTAGGGGTTTATGTTCAGGCTGGTGAGCTTGTCTATAATACCTGAGTGGGGAATGGTGTAGAAGGTCTTTGCAAGGTCTAGGTAGGCTGTGTGGACCACCTTTCCCTCATCTATAGCCTTGATAACTGTCTCAAAGAAGTCCACCAGGTTTAGGAGGCATGATCTGCTCTTAACAAAGCCGAACTGGGTAGGGTCCAGTGTTTGGAGGTTTCCAATGTCTTTGTTAATGAGATCCATAATGATGCACTCCATAGCTTTGCAGACCAAGCTAGTCAGGCTTATAGGGCAATAGTTCCTGGGGACCGTTGTGGCTCCACCTTTGTGGAGTGGAATAATCGTTGCTATGCACCACTCTGTGGGCACGTAGCCTGTGGAGAGGCTGAGTTTAAACAGTGTGTTTAGGTGAGGGGTTAGTTCATCTTTGAGCTTGTGTGGGACACAGCCTGGGACATCATCTGGTCTCATTGATGCTGTGTTTTTGGCTTTGGAGAGGGTTGTTTTAACCTGAGTGTCTGTGATTTCAGGGGCACTACATTCTTCTGGTATAGTTATGGGCCCTTTTGGGGGTGAGAGGGGTGTGAAGTATGCATTGAATTTGTCTGCCAGGATGTTGGCTATATCGGTCAGTTCAGTGTATTTTGTGCCATTCTGCACTAACTTTGAGCAGATCTGAGAATGGCCACTAAGATTCTTGACATAGCTAAAGAATGCCTTATGGTTATCTTTGGAGTCCATGGCAATTTTTCTTTCGAAGCTAGCCTTGGATGATTTTATGAGGGAATGTAGTTTCTTGCTGATACTGATCAGGGATGTCTTCCCTTCTTGGGATTTTACTCTTTTCTGTACTAGTTTCCTCCTCCTATTGTATAGCTTGTTTATGGCAGGGATCCACCAGACTGGTTTCCTTTTCTTGGAGGAGTAAGTCTTGGTTTTGTTTAGGATAGCATGATCCATGCATTCTTGTAGGTGCCCGTAGAGTGCATTAGTAAAGGATTTTGTAGCTTGGACAGTGTTACCCTTTATCGTGGGGGCTTTGAAACTTCCCACCTCAGTCTTAAGTAATGTGAAGTTTGCTTTTGAAAAGTTTTTCACAGTGGTTTCTTTGACTGGGGGTGGTGGCAGAATGTGGATATCCAGAGTGATTAGTTTATGGTCAGATCTAACAAGCGAGGGGTTGACCTCCGGTGTGGAACACCGGTCGCCCATGTTGGTGATGACCAGGTCCAATATGTTGTCACCTCCGGTAGGGGTGTTGACCAGTTGATCCAGGGCATTTGAGTTTATAAATTCTAGGAAATGTTGGGCAAGGGAGTTTGTACTTGAGTAGTTCTCCCAGTTAATGTTTGGATAATTGAAATCACCCAATATCAGGGTGTTTGGTAGGACCTTTATATTACCCAGTGTTTCCAGGAATGCGGAGTGGGGGTCCTGGGACATGGTGGGTGATCTGTAGCAAGCTATAATTTGAATAGCAGTTTTGCCCATTGTTAGTTGCACGTGGATGATCTCTGAAGCATCGCGCTGTGCCACTAACCTGGAGGTGTGGGTATCCTTGATGAATATAAATACACCCCCGCCTTTTGTATTTCGGTCCGGGTTTTGTGGCAGAAATGTATGGTATGAGTTGTAGCCTGGCAGTGCTGGGGTGCTCTCTGGATCCTTAAACCAGGTTTCTGTTACTGCACATATGTTGATTTTCTCCATACTGAGGAGTGCCTTGAGTGCGTGCATTTTGAGGTTTAGACTTCTGGCATTGAGTAGCATTACCCTCAGTTTTTTAGTACTTGTGCTATTTATGGCAGTGGGTTTGTCTTTTGAGCCTTGCCTAAAAAAGGCACTATGGGGGTGGCAAGAGCCTTGGCCAGTATTCGAAAGCCTAAGGGTGACAGGTGCAAGCAATCTCTAGCAAAGCAGCGTAGCTTGTTGAGCATGTCATCCCAGGCTGATAGACACTGGATCCCCTTTGAATGACACCAGAAGCTTAGCCAATTGTTGAAATTGATAACTTTTTCTCTATACCATGGTATCATTCTTAGTGAGGGCAGGATACTACTCAGGGTCAGGGTCATACCGGCCTGGGCTACGTGATCAGAGAGCTCCTCCATGTAGTCCAGGGAGGTACGGCTCAGGTCATTCACTCCAACATGGACAATGACAGAGTCATATTTGTACTTGTTCTGGAGTGACCTGAGTGCTTGTGTTATGTGGCGGATCCTGACACCCGACAGGCAGCTAACAGTAACCTTCTCCTTGTTCAGCCTAGTGAGTGAGATGTCAGTGTGCCTGACTATAGAGTCACCTATAACTAGTGTGTTGGGTATGTTATTTTGCCTTAAGGGCTGTGATTGTGTGGCACACTGGTTTTGTGAAGTATGTGTAACATGGTTTGTGTTGGGAGGTGTAGGTTGCTTGGATGTCTGCTTTGGAGGTCTCTGTTGCTTCTGCAGATTTTTATTTAGACCCTCCGAGTATGTTTTTGTGTATTTATGTGTTTTTTGCCAGTGCTGGTTTCATAGGTCTATGTGAGACTGGTGGTGTGATGCAAGTAATTCCCTTCTCCTCTTGACTGCCTGGTCCAGTCTTGAGTTGAGAGAGCTTAGCCTCCAGTTTGGCTGTATAATTGCATCTCTTGCATGTATTAGTGTTTGGTGGAAGGAGGAGAGGGTTGTCTGTGTACATGAGGCAATTGTAACATTGGCTCAAAATGCCCAGATTCACCAGTTGGACCAGAGAGTAGCCCTGAAACTGCCCTTTGGACATGCCTGGATAGGTACAGTGAACTATTTTACTGATTGGCTGGTAAGGTCAAATAGAGAGCTTTGTCCTTCTCTACACTATAGAGGGGGGTCTAGTGCTAAGGTTTATTATTGCTTGCTATGAGTTTTGAGCAAGTGCCAGTATGAAAAGTGAATGGTTTGAGGGCTTAAGTTGAAAGTTTGTCTAGTTCCAAGGGAAAATTTGAAGCGTAGACTTTGTGGAGCCAGGAATAGTTATACCCTAGCTAACCGCACTGCCCGGCGCTCAAAACCTTGCAAATGCGGGTTTTATAGCACGGAAATGAAAGAGATAGAAATTAGCCCAAAATGGCCACTCTTCAAGGGACAGATAGGCTGCTCAAAGCTCCCTCTCTCACAGTGAACAGAGAAACTTCCTTCTATCCAAGTAAGGTATGGGCAAACACAGAAACTTGTAACACAGCCCTAAATTCAGCACTAACCTGAAAACTGGACTATACTAGCTTAGAAAGGCGGTAAAACAAGTATATATTTTTTCTTTTTTTCTTTTTTTTTCAGAAATAAAGCAGATACAATAAAATAAAACACTTTAAATGCACAGAAATGGCTATCACACTTGAGTGTGTAGCCTACAGCAGTTAAACAGGTAATTTAAACGCAAAAATAACTTTGTTAAAGTGCAGGCAGTAAAATCAGTACAATATGTAGCTGAAACAAGCTTTTTAATTCACAAAAACTCTAGAAAATCAGCATTTTAGGTGGAATTAGCAAAAGATAGCAATAAAATGCAGAAAAATTATACTTAATCACCCCAAAGTCTCTCTTTTGTCTCTCTGCTGCTGTAGAACTCTGCAGGGCACCAGGCAGGAGCTTGCTGAGCTGTATACCTGTATATATCGTACAGTTTTGATAAGACTTCACCTGTGATGCATTTGGTTAATACACATTTCTCTAGACTGTGGACTTACATAGGCTGCTGCTCAAATCCAGCAACAGGACAACATAATGTAAGTGCAGCGAGACATCCAATATTGCAGCAAAATCTTTCTATCCCTTTTAGGTGTAAAGTAGACTTTGCAACATATTGATGATTTCATGAGATTCAAATAGGTTTTCTGTGTACTTTGTGGTGAGAGTTCTCCTGTGGCATATGCAATTAATACTGATGTCTATAGCATACCCCCCCATCCTTCAAAACTATTCTGAAAAACTTCCTAGCCAAAAGATGTCTCTTTTCTGGATCAGCACTGGCTTAAACTATACCCCTAAATGTGAACAAATACCTGTTCATACCTTATATCTCCTTACTCACCATTCTTCACTGACTTTCTTGCTTCTATCAATTTCTCTCCCCTGGATTTATGTCTAAATATACCACAAGCCTGATTTTCTCTAACTTCATAATGCAATTCCTGTTTGTATTATAATAACATACCTTTAATTTCTCTTCGAACTGGCTACAATTTCTCTATTAAATCATTGTGATATAACTTGTATATATAACTGGCCAATATTTTCATTGTATGTCTAATTTGGTATAATTATTTAAACAGGTTGTTTTTTGTATTATTTTTAAAAGACTATAAAACTATTGTTCTTAAAATGTTTTGTAATAATTTGGAGGTTCACCACCCCCAGGCCTCAGCTGAAAATGGGCTAATATCCACCTGGTCTTTCCTAGCAATGAAATGCCAATAACTAACTAACTGTTTAATCATATAGACATTGGTTCAAATCTGGTAATGGGTATGTGCAAAACAATATTGACAAGCAAACATAGCTTGCCCATCAGACAGTAATATGGCTAAATCACACTTGTGTAAACAGTAACATGGCTAAATCCCTTTGCTCCCTCAGAATAGGTTTTAGTGGACATATGACCATAAAAGCCTTTCTCAGTTCACACCTTGAAGTGTGTCCTTTATGATATCTGTACATTACTACCTCTTGTGGCAAATGCCATTAATACACAGCTCCATAGAGTGTGGTGCATGATACACAGGTCTTTGAAACCAATAAGGTATTTTGTGAGAAAATTCTGACAGACATGAGTGGCTTATCCAAAAGAATGGTGAAATGGCAAAATTACAGGGCCACTTGTTTTTGGGCTCAGACTCCATATTTGGGGAGCCATAATCATTCCAAAATGATACTGATGTAATCCATTCATGACATAGCAGATATGCTTCTTTCTGTGACATCAATGGTTAATATTTCTATGAGGTCTAGCCTCAGACGTGTTCAGGTCTGGCAAGATATGACAGCTGACTATGATAGACAGTGCTTACAGGCATAATTTAGTTCCCCCAAATACTTTATTCCATGACTTAATGGAAACATTTTTGTGTACCTTTTTATTATTTTGCTTACAACATAGTGCTTTAATGGAAATAATAGTTTATTCATCATTTCTTGATGTTTGCCATTCTGCAAAATTGTCACAAAGTGTGAGTGGACCTGTGTTGTAATAATTCCAGTGGTTTTGTGGTGGGTAGTTGATGCTGTTGCATTTACTTCTGTATTTACTTATCGACATGCTCAGTATAATGATGTAGAGTTACATGCCATTTAGCAAACAGACCTTTAAGTAATCAATGTTATGAGATAGGTGCTGTCATTCATTCTTCTTCATCAAACCTTAAAATTAGCCTCTAGGAGGTTTGCCTTACCAATGTCCACACAATAGAGTTAGTGACCTATGCATGGAGGATAACAACAATTATATCTGGCCAGTGCATTGCTGTATGTGAAATGTACATTTTTAATAGTTCACTTGATAAGAGACATTAATGTCTCATCTGTTCATCATTTATGTTGGAATACTGTCATGCAAGTATTACTAATGTGTTAAACAAGGCTCATGTCAGGGAAAATGCAATATACAACATGGATACTGCATTCTGAGGTGTAGTTTGATAGACTTCTGTATTTCAAAATGTGTGTTGTGTCATTTGCAGTATGTAGGATACATGTAATATGATTTGATTACATTCACAAACATGAAGTACAGTTACATAATTATAACTTGACAGGAGATAGAGTTCCATTGTAGCTGATGTCATTGTGCAATACTAATGGCATTTAAGCTGTTTTGAGTTAAGCTTTGTATGGGCTACCTAGCTATATGTGATCTTTCTTTCATAAATACATCATGTGCATAGGGATATACTGACATTCCTATACACACAACCCAGATGTCAAGGGACTAACTACACATGGGTTTTGTCTTCATTTATGTACATCTTACTCGTAGTACATGTCACATGACCATATCCCTCATTTTCAAGTACGTACACTTTTATCTGCTATAGTTAGACAACAATAAAGTTGGATAGGAGGACACTATAAATACACAGTACATTTGAGCAGTTGTACTTTCTCCCAGTCATAACATGTAGGTTGTTGCACAAATGCTTGTTTCCTGAAATGATACATTTATTGGAATGATTTCACAGATGTGCATGATTCTTCTCAGTATTTCCAAATGTCACGGGTGTACACAATGCCATTACAAAGTCAATATTGTTTCCTTCAAACATATAGGGCAATGAAAGGGTCACAGTTCTTTTATTTTTATGCATGTTCTAACATCGATCATGCATATGTAAATAATGTATTTTAATTACTATCAGAGTATACATCACAATGACAGAGTACTTGTACATTGATGTAGCTATACATACTCAAAGTACTCCAGTGAGTACATTTCTTTATGAGCATATCTCATAAAATGTAAAGCGGAAACAGTCTATAATTGTTTTTTATAATTTTTATAATTGGCTGAACTGTTGCATAATGTACATTACTATATAAAATATGCTTTCTTAAGACAAAATTACCTCACAAATTGCTTTTTTATGGTTATAAGTTGCAACAGTTGAAAATAAAAGTCCCTTTCTGAAGTGCACAGGGCAGCAGCTTGAGAGCTGAGACCATTTTTAAATGATATGTGGGTAGTGGGGGCAACAGCATAAGGTTTGGGGCAAATTGTCTGTTTTTGGACAGACAATGTGCACTTCCTGCAGTATATACAATATTCCCTAATATGTCTGCTTCATTGCCAACTCTTATCTCACCTCTCCACTTTAACATCACCTTTTACATGGATCACATTCATGCTCTTTGTTACATTGTAGCTGTATCCTTCTCACCTCCTTTTATCAACATTTTTGTTTTCATAATGTAGATGTGTCCCTGAGAGCACATAATCATTTCAATAATTATCAATAATTATAATTTGTGGTGTTTGGACAGTAATATATTTATATATAACCACACGTTCCTCATTAAGCTTACTCTACCGCTTAATTGTGTAATTCAGTTTGTCTTTGACTTGTATTATCCCATCTGCTTGTGTTTGCTTATTGAGGTTAAACCTATTTATACCTTGTAGTTTATACTGCATACTCCAGCCTATCTGCACCTCAAAATGACTGCTAGCAGGTGTTCTGACTGCTCAATGTGTAGGGCTCCTTAGCATCTTGCATATTTGATGAGCACTGCTGCTTTTCCTGCTAAGACAAATGAATATGTAGGCTTAGAGTGACATGCTTGTTAATGAATCTCTGGGAATGTCTTGTTATTTCTTCCTTATTCACCCATCCTCAACCTCTTTTCCCATTTTTGCACATCAGGTCAAGACAATCATCTCAAGCCAAGGTTTACAACGTTGGGTGGCTAGCTAGCCCTGCTGGGGTAGTTCATTCGTACCACTCACACATGCACTTGCACCTGGGACCAATTTAAAGTGTCCAATCTACCTGCTGCATGTCTTTGGAGTGTGGAAGGAAACTGGGGCTTTCTTCCAATATCTCATATTTCATATTGCTTTTAACCAGTAACTTATTCAGCAAAATTCTCCACAGGAAATCACTTACTTCAAAAAAATTCTCATGCTCTTTCCTTTTATTTTATATAGCATATTTACATTTTCTTTTAATTCCTTCCAATGATATACCATATAGTATTTCTCCATAATACCATTGTACCATCATTTTCTGTTTTCATCAATCTCATTGAATTTTACCTTCCATAATTTTAGATTATTTTCTTATTATTTTCCTTCCATCTTTCCTTGTTTTCCACTTTTCCCCTCATACCTTACATACAACATCCTCGCGTCATGTGCAACTCTCTCTTTTTCTCTTTCACTTTGCTACCCAGAAAAAGTACACTGTAGGTTTTTTAGAAACAAACCTTATTCTTTTTATTGTATAACACCACTCTTTTCACTGGTTTCAGTCTTGATCTCAAAATAAAATTAAAAATATTTCTAACACCTTTTTCTCTAGCTTAGCTGCAAAATATACACCCCCTAAATATGCTAGTTACTGTAATATATACAAATGTATCATATACACCTTTTTGTTAAATGATAGGATAAAACTTAACCACAATAGCATTTTTTTCTTCCGGCATTAGTTTCCATTGTTCTATTACATTTTCATCTTCTTCTTCTTTTAGCTGCTCCCGTTAGGGGTCGCCACAGAGGATCATCTGTTTCCATTTCTTCCTGTCCTCTGTATCTTGCTGTGTCACACCAGCCACCTGCATGTCCTCTCTCACCACATCCATAAACCTTATCTTAGGCCTCCCTCTTTTCCTGTTACCTGGCAGCTTCATCCTTAGCATCTTTTTCCCAATATACTCTGCATCCCTCCTCAGCACATGTCCAAACCAACGTAATCTTGCCTCTCTGGCTTTGCCTCCAAACCTTCCAACCTGGGCTGACCCTCTAATATACTTATTCCTAATCCTGTCCATCCTACATTTTCATACTATCCAAAATTCTCTAGTATTTCATTTACTCACTTTGTAGTATATGATCTGCTTATTTTCTTAGTTTCACCAAGCCCTTTTCTTTTTTGTATTATTTAACAGTAACCTAGCTTACTTTAATAATTTTTCCACTTTTACCACTACTTCACTTATCTAAATCTTATTTTTGTGAAAATAACTAAACCATTTACATATTACAGACAAATAGGTATTATAAATCATTTTACCAACTCCTGCTGTGATTTTTTCATTTCACACATACATGTTTTAATTATTTCATTCATTACCAGTACAAACACATACTTACTGGACATCCTTGTTTAATTCCTCTTCTATTTTTGTTCATTCCTTCCATCCATTTCCATAACATTTACCCATGACATTTCATAGCATATTTTTCTAACAATCAAATTTTTTCTCCTGTCCTGGATGTCTTTAGAATATTCTGCATTGCTTCATGACTAACTACATCAAAGCCTTTGCCACATTACATTACTTTCTTATTTTCTTTCATTATCATATCTGTTACTTCCTTCACTATTATTAACATTTCCTTTACCTCTTTCCCCTTGATACTGTAACCCCTTTCTCTTGTAACTTCATCCAAAATTCACTGCATCTTTTTTGTATTATTCTCATAAAAAGATGTTAAAATCTCTATGTTATGGATCTCCCTTTTTTATATCGACTTTACTGCTATAGCCCCCTCCTTTCTCTCCCCCTCCCATTCTCCGCACTTTTTATCTTTTCCCCCATTTCCTGTCAATGTCTATACATTGTCCTTCTTTTAAACAATGATTATCTTTTTGTTTTTACTTTATATTTAGTAAATTGTAGACCACTGCTATCAGTGCAACCCTTAATGTTCACAATTTTTTTCTTTTGTTTTTCTCTTTATAATTAATTTTGTATTTGCATTGTTATTTTTAATGTTTTTTGCCCTGTATGTTTATCATTGTTTATGTTTTCTGGGGCTCTTTTCCCTTGGATCTCCACTGAAAATGGTTGCTTACTATCAGTGTAATGCAAATAGTTAATAATCTTTTCTTTTTTTACAATTATTTTGTATTGTGATTGTTATTGAATATTTATATATTGTCAATTTATCTTTAGTTATGTTTGCTGGGGCTTTTCCTCTCGGGTCTCCACTGAAAATGGGTTTGTTTGCAAACTCAGTTGGACTAACCTGGTTAAGAAATGTGAAATAAATAAATAAATCTTTTCTTGGTAGAGTTTTTTTTACTATTCTGGATGGCATATTATCACTTGTGGAACTCTGTCATAGGGATTCTTCTTTCTATCATTTAGTTTAATTTTGCTAAACTAATGTTTAGTATGTACTAATAAGCAGCAAGTATAGAATTTCTGTTTTAATAGTTTGTACATATTTGGGTTAGAAAGGGTTAAAAGGTTTATGATTGATTAATTAATTGATTAACACTAATTGCTTATGATTTTACTATTTAAATGTATGAATGAAGTTAGTAATTTGTCTTCTGAGGAAGTTGCGATACCTAGAGGCGACGAAAAGTGTATGAGTTACTGCACGCTTAAAGACTGTTTTACTTGTGGATCGAAATAAAGTGGCTGTTATTGGACCTTTTCTGTCTGTTCGGTGGATTTGTTTCTAAGGTTTATTTTGGTGATTGATAGGGATTCTTCTCTTTCTACTGGAGTAACTCTTCATATGGTAGCTGTATTATTCTGTATGCTGTCCTACCAAACTACTTAAAAGAGTGACAGTGAACAAGCATGGTTTCTATTAGTTATGCCAGTAAAACAACGGGCTCATGTAGTGTCTAATGAGTGCAGTGGGTGTTCAATAATCAATCAAAAGATTCCTTTCAAGACATAAAATAATATAAATAGTAAGATTTATTAAAAAAAATAGTTGAACACTTTCATCCCCAATAGTCAATGGGACTTCATCAAAACTGTAGCACATATAGCTAAAGCAGTTTAAATAAAAATTGAAAATGTCACATGTCATAAATAGCCCAATAAGGATCCATGCATTGGATATTCCACCTAAAAGTACTAAAATGAAATACCTTCTAAAGTTTTAATCTGAAAAAGCAGTATGGAATTTTTTTAAAAATATATCTGTATGAAAATATAAAATAAATACATATTATAATTTAGTATAAACAAAATGTATCAATAAAATCTTCTCAACACACACTAAAGTCTTGCTGCTCTATATTTAAGTATAGGAATAATAGGTACATAGTCATTTAAATCCAAGTTACTTGACGCATTTAGTCTTAGTTGCCAAATCAATTCACTGTGTTCAATTCTTGACTCCCAGGAACCACCACGTACATTATAAGGGACCACTTCCAATATTCCAAACTTGAATTTCCAAATATTACACACCTGTGTGTGTTTATACAAAATATTGTTGGAAATGTTTTTATTAATACCTTATAAATGTCCATAGATTCTCCTCCTAAAGTGTTGCTCAGTTTTCCTAATATAATATTTTGAACATCTTACACAAAGTGCTATATATATATATATATATATATATATATATATATATATATATATATATATATATATATACAAACCCTTTGGAAGCACTGTTTCCATAAGCTAAGGGGATGTGTCATCTAAATGTACTATCCTTTTCAAAATATATGAACATTGCCCACAGGCAATACATACTTTTCATATTTACTCAACCTTGTTGTGTTTCAACATGAGCATATTCTCATTAAGTGTCATTATGTTCACACAAACAATGCCATCTGTGGATTAGAGCCCCCATCACCAGGGCATTCACAAGACACCATTCAGATTTTCATCAGCATGTGCCACATGCAAAGTATACTGTGAAGATAACAAAGAGGTTAGCTATACTCGATATGTGACATAGTATTAATTGTCATAACAGGTGGAACATCAGTTCCTGAGCTTTGTCCTGTATATTTTGCAGTTAGATCTGTGGATGGCTGTGATACTGGCAACAGGGAAGATAAAACTTTTCTCACACGTATTAAAAGAATTGTAAGCACTGCACCTCTTTACTTCTCTTTATTTTGTAAACATCATTCCCATATCTATGGCCCTCTAATAAAACTGCTATGTGCTTTACCTTACTGTTGATATATGTTTCAGTGAGTAATGTGCTTTCTTAGTATTGCACACAAAATTCTCTTTAGAGACAGAAACTGTTCTCAGAAACAATTCGCATCAATGTTAGTAGTGTTGCTCCCTTTAGTTAGTCAATGTTTGTCCCAACGTTTCTTATAAATCCCTTCTCCTTGGCACACCTCGATTGATACTGCAGTCAAACTAATCATTCACACTTGCAAGGACTTAACAGATAACATTTCTCAGTGCTTGTTCTTGCAGAGGTAAGGCATTTGCAAGCAATCATGTAGGTCCTTACTCCATGTTTACATTCCCTGCACTTACTGCAGATTGCAGAATTAATGAATGCTATTGACTTCATGCTTCATTTGCATATTCACAATGCTGAGAGTGCTGAATCTGCATATATAAAGGTAACCATGTAGCTAAGGAACTTGTATCATAGTAGGGGAGACTGGATCCAGAGAACTCAGTACTGCTATTTACTGCTACATGCTTTGCAAACTGTTTTCTGCTTTCATAACTGATTTGCTGCAAAGGTATGTTGATGTTATGAGCACATTTATGTATTTTAACCATAGCTATGGTTTGCATTTCACAATACAAGTATTGCTGCAATGTCTGCTTTATTCTCAGTAAATGTTGGCATGGGCATGTATACCATAGTTATTTCTTGACCATGCAGTACTTTTCTACATAATGATGACAGTTTAATGTGAAGTTTTAATCTTGAAAGCTGTCAACTTTGTTCAGAAAAATATTTTATCAATTATTACCAAGGTCATGGGTTCTGGCAGTAGTAGCAGTGACAATGTTGTTAAGGTTCAGATGTGCACCTGGTTGATAGCCATGGAGGTGCATATCAGACCAGAAAGTGCTAACCATTTTCCTTGACAAGTGTACATTTCTTTAATGCAGCAGTGTAGTACAGAGTGATAGAAATTTTAGTCCTGCTATCAAATTTTTATCAAGTTCTTTCATTTTGCAGTTAGGAAGGGGGATGAGGGA
Source organism: Protopterus annectens (assembly GCF_019279795.1). NCBI lineage: Eukaryota > Metazoa > Chordata > Ceratodontiformes > Protopteridae > Protopterus > Protopterus annectens. The sequence goes on from NC_056734.1 coordinate 851,026,107, forward strand.
AACTATAAATGTGTGGGTACTGATACAAAACCTTATTATTTCATGTAGTTTGTGTATGATGGAAGGATATATTTATATTCTTTGTGGTTAACCATCTTTGGTGTTTGCACTTATGAATTTCTTCTTTCCTATTATATTTCCTGTTATACAGGGTTATGGCATGCACAACATCTGTATCCCATAAACCTCCTTATAAGGACACAGAGAATGATATGGTAATTCAAGCCCTACATCACTATAGGTCATTCCTCTTAGAGAGAGGAAGGGGTGAGAAGTACTTATGTGATCAAATCTGAGAGCAGGTGGTGAATGATGTGAATGTGGAGGAAGGCCACGGACGTACATATTCCAAAATAGGACATAGGGCCAATGACATTATGACAGCAGCCAGAAGCCCCTGGACCTGATGTTGGTGTGTCAGTAGGTGCTATATGATGTATATGTAGGGTCATTACGGAGGCACAAACATGTTCCACAAGGCCCAGAAGAGAGAGTGCGAGTACCAAACATTGTGCATTTTGACATGTTGACTGCCAGAACCATGTGGGTGACTCCTTGGACAGGATGAATGACACACTGGATTGGGCAGTGTCTGTAATGGAACATCTGCTTGGGTGGGATCGGCATCCACATGGCCACAGAGCTGCTACATAATTTGCTGTTAGCCAACATGGACATGCATGTTCCTGCTACCATAGTGTCACTACTTCTACTTTTCTGTTAGTGATTGCAGTATCCACACCCAGATGTGGTAGGCCTTATAGTCATGGACCTAGTCATGATGACAGCCCATTCAGCAGACATTAGTCACAGTCAAGTAGCAGCTCATATTCTAGGCAGGGTCATAGAACTAGCAGTGCAACTCCTGACAAAGGTAGTTCTTAGGGTCAGGGTGCCAACACTGAACTGACTAGTCTACCATGCATGAATCACATCTGTCTGAGATGCCAGGATGTAGTGTTGGTACAGTGTTTGATTGTGTTCATGCAGACACACACACATTCAACAAAAACTTGACCATACTACCTCACATACACGTGTGCGCACACACAGTCTACTTATCTAATCAGTGCTGTTGACTGCTAAACATACCTTGCTACTTGCCCTGCAAATTGAATATTTAAGGAATAGATTTTTGTTTTATAGGTTCATAGGTAGGTACTAGGCTATCAGCCCAAGGGCCTACGTAAGCCTAGCCAGCAAGGTACCATAGCTTACACCACCCAAGAAAGTTATTTTCCTGTGCCACTGTCCAGCAGAGACACAGAAGTGATCCCCAGGGTGTATTTCCTATTTCCCATCCACTCATCAAGAATTTTCTTGAAGAATGCTAATGAAGAACTTTGCTTGACATAGATGGGTAGCTTGTTCCAGAGTATAGTAAGTCTCTGGGACAGGAATCTATCCCTCCCGCATGTCCTGTTTATTGTGGTGACAAGGTTTAGGTCCCTAGAGTGTGTAGCTTGGAAGGATTGGGATTTCTTTAGGTGTAGCATGTCCAACAGCTCTGGGTTTGACATAGCTTTATATGTTAGGCAGAGATCACCTCGGAGTAGGCAATATGCTATGGAGTAAAAATGGAGTTTTTTGAGGCGGTCAATGTAGGGCATTTGTATGAGGTCAGTAATCCTCTTTGTGAGGTACTTCTGTGACTTTTCCAGCTGCTGCAGATGTCTTGTGAGGTACATTCCAAAAGGGGCGTTGTACACTATAATGGGTCTAATGAGTGACTAGTAGAGGGCAACAATGACCTCTTTTTTTCTGGATGAGAACCCTTTTATGATGAAGTGTGCCACGTAGAAGGACTCCCTGACTACTGTGACTATCAAAGGAGAGACTACTGTCCACCTGGGTCCCAAGGTCTCTTATCACACATTTGGTGTTAAGTAGATTGCTGCCTATGTGGTAGTTCATGGGTGCAGAGTTTTTACCAAAGGGGATGACACTGCACTCTTTGGCATTGAGCTTGAGGCCATGGCTCTGACACCAGGCATCTGTCTCAGTGAGGCCCTTCTGTAGGATGTCCACATCATTTGGGAACTTGACTATGGCTCCTAGTTTGCAGTCATCTGTGAACTTCATCAGCCAGAGGCCTTCTGTGTTAGCCTGTACTTCAGAGAAGTAGATACCAAACAGGAGAGGTCCCAGGACGGAACCTTGTGGCACTCCACTTGTCACTGCCTTGAGGTGAGATTTGGAGTCTGCAACTTTTACAGTGTGGGTTCTGTCAGTGAGCCAGTTGGCAACCCATCTTGTGACATAGGGATTTATACCTAGTTTAGTGAGTTTAGCTATAATTCCAGAATGGGGGATGGTGTTGAAAGCCTTGGTGAGGTCAAGATAGGCTGTGTGAACCACCTTACCCTCATCCACGGCTTTGGTGACTGCCTCAAAGAAGTCAATCAGGTTCAGGAAGCATGATCTGCCTTTCACAAACCCGAACTGGGTGGAATACAGAGTTTGGAGGTTACCAATATCTTTGTTTATGAGTTCCATGATGATACCTTCCATGGCCTTGCAGACCGGGCTCATCAGGCTAATAGGTCGATAGTTCCCAGGATCAGTGGTGGCTCCCCCTTTGTAGAGTAGGATAACTGTTGCTGTGTGCCATTCAGTGGGCACAAAGCCTGATGCGAGGCTATTATTGAACATGGTGCTTAAGTGGGGAGCCAGTTCATTCTGAAGTTCGTGTAAAACGCAGCCTGGGATGTTGCCCAGTCCCATGGATGCTGTATTTTTGGCTTTAGAGAGTGCAGCTTTTACCTGCATAGTTGTGATTACACGGACTCTGAATTCTTTCTGTATAGATATGGGCCCTTTAGGGGGTGAGAGGGGGGTAACGTTAGCACTGAACCGATCTGCTAGGATGTTGGCAATATCAGTTGGTTCTGTAATTTTTGTGCCTTTGTGCTGTAACTCAGAGCAGATCTGGGTGTTGCCATTTAGATTCTTGACATAGCTATATAATGCTTTGTGGTTGTCCTTGGATTTAGTGGCAATTTTGTTTTCATAGCTAGCTTTGGAGGATCTTATAAGGGATCTCAGCTTCTTACTGAGGCTGACCAGGGAGCTCCTCCACTCATGGGATTTCACTATCTTTTGCCACAGTTTCTTCCTTCTGTTGTACAGTTTGTTTATGGCAGGGGACCACCAGATTGGCTTCCTTTTTTTGGAGGATAGCGTCTTGGTTCTGTTTGGGACAGCACAATCCATGCACTCATGTAAGTGCTTATAGAGTGCATTTGTGAAGGATTCAGCAGTTGTAACTGTATTGTCCATCTGCATGGGGGTCATGAAGTTCACCACTTCTGTCTTAAGAAGCATGAAGTTGACTTTGGAGAATTTTTTTTACTGTGGTTTCCTTAATGAGGGGTGGGGGCGGGATGTGGATATCAAGGGCGATAAGCTTATGCTCGGATCGGACCAACGAGGAGTTGACTTCAGGGTGGAACACCGGTCACTGATGTTGGTACTGACTAGGTGTAGGATATTGTTGCCCCTGGTGGGAGTGTGGATAAGTTGATGTAGGGCATTGGAGTTTATGAATTCCAGAAAGAGTTGAGCTAAGGAGTTGGTACATGAGTAGTTTTCCCAGTTAATGGTGGGGTAGTTAAAGTCGCCCATTATTAGGATGTTTGGTTGAACCCTAATATTTTCCAGTACATCAAGAAAAGAGGAGTGGGAATCCTGGGGCATGGTGGGGGATCTGTAGCAAGTTACAATTTGGATTGCAGTTTTGCCCAGAGTTAGTTGCACTTGGATAACCTCGGATGCATTATGCTGAGCAACTAGCCTGTAGGTGTGGATATCCTTAATGAATATGGACACACCTCCGCCTTTGGTGTTTTGGTCCAGGTTCCATGGCTGAAAAGTGTGGTATGAGTTATAGCCTGGTAGTGCAGGGGTGTTCCTGGAGCCTTGAACCAGGTCTCAGTCACTGCACAGATATCGATGTTCTCCATTTTAAGGAGTGCCTCGAGTGAGTGCATTTTGAGATTTAGACTTCTAGCATTGATTAGCATTACTTTCAGTTTTTGTTTGCCTGTTCCTGTTATGGTGGTGAATTTGTTATTTGAACCCTGCCTAAAAAAGGTACTATGGGGCAGCAAGAGCCTTAGCCAGTATCCAGAATCCCAGGGGCGACAGGTGCAGGCCATCTGTGGCAAAGCATCGTGGTCTGTCGACCATGTCATCCCAAACAGACAGATACTGGATCCCCTTAGAATGACACCAGAAAGTTAACCAATTGTTGAAGTCAATCATTTTGTCCCTGTACTGTGGTTTCCTGGGCGATGGCAGAATGCTACTCAGGGCTAGGGTCATACCTGCCTGGGCTACAAGATCGGAGAGCTCTTCCATGTCTCCTTTCATGTAGTCCAAGGAGGTACATCTCAGGTCATTCACACCAACATGAACAATGACAGAGTCATATTTGTACTTGGAGTGGAGTGACCTGAATGCGTGGGTTATGTGGTGGATCCTGGCACCCGACAGGCAGCTGACAGTAACCTTCTTCTTGTCTAGCCTGGTGAGTGGGACATCAGTGTGCCTGACTATAGAGTCACCTATGACTAGTGTGTTGGGTATGTTGTTTTGCCTTATTGGCTCTGGTTGAGTGGCACACTGAGTCTGTGGGCTATGTGTCATTTGGGTTGTGTTCGGGGATAAAGGTTGCTTGCATTTCTGCTTTGGAGGTCTCTGTTGCTTAGACAAATTATTATTGAGAGCCTCCGCGAATGTTTTTGTGTTACTGTGTGTGGATTTTGGTGGTGTAGATTTAGTGAGACTATGTAATGAGTGTGGTGTGGTGCAAATGTTTACCTTCTCCTCATGACTGTCAAGTTCAGTCTTGGTTAGAGAGAGCTTTACCTCCAGTTTGGCTAGATAAGTGCATCTCTCACAGGTTGTAGTGTTGGGTGGTAGGAGGAGAGGGTTGTCAGTGTACATGAGGCAATTTCTGCATTGCCCCAAGATGCCCAGATTCATCAGATAGACAGGAGAGAACACTGGGAGCTGACCCTTGGACATGCCTGAATAAAAAAACTATTTTCCTCTAGATAAGTGAGAAAAGTGAGTACAAGAGCTGTTTTTCTCTAAGCAAGTGAGAAAAGTAAGTACAAAAACTGTTTTCCTCTAGGTAATGAGGAAGATAGAGTGCTATAGTAATTAGTAGCTTATTTAGTGCTTACAAGTTCTGAACAAGTGCTGAGCATGAACAAGCAAATTTAAGTGCTAAAATTAAGAATCTGTATCTTCACTAGACAAGTTACAGGACAGAAACAAGTGCAAATGCAGGCTTTCAAATCAAAAAGTTGAAAGAGATGGAAAAGATTGCCCAAATGGCCAATAACTACAATCTCTGGACCAGAATCATTCCTTATGTGGTAGACAGGTTACCTAGTGCTTACCACTCCCACTGATAAGCTAGGCTTCCCTCCAACACAGAAAGGCTTGGGGGGGCTCAGAAGCTTACATACAGTCCTGGATACAGCAAATCTGTATCTGGAACACTAGTTACAGGATAGGTAGGAAACAGGCTTACAGTTTTTTTTTTCAGAAAAGTAGCAAAAACAGTAGTAAAAAACAATTCACATGCAGTGCAAGCTAGCACACGAGTATGCAGCAATATTAGACCAAACACAGTTTAAAAATGCAATTAAATTAAAAAGGACTAAAAGCAAGTGCAGAAAAGGTTTATTAGGTAGAATGTGGTAAAGAGATGGGACTAGGGGAGTGTCCCAGATCAAATCTACAGTGAGGGACTCACTTCTTGGGGTCAGGCTTACCCTCCTGTCCTCTCCCTATCCTGTACAAGTGATGATGACTCTGCTCTGCCTTTTTCACATTTCTTCATGACTCCATATATTTCTGATGGACAGAGTGGGTAGCTAATGTTTGCTTTCTCAGAACCTTCCTTTAATGAAACTGTATTGCAGAATAAATGTTTTTATTCATAGTTCATAATCAGTTGTGTATGATTGTTCTGTAATTGCTGACACTCAATGTTTTTGTGTTACTATTGTTACTCATGCAGTCAAAGTAGATGTTTAAGTCTTGCTTACTGTTATACTTGTCCAAATGATGCTACCCTTGAACTGATCACTGGTTTATATACAGTGGCCAACTTAAAGGTCTGATGCACATATGTGGGCAAAATCCATAGCTGTGTATTGCAAACATGAATCATAATGTATTGCTGACATTACTGTACACTTAGAACATGTATCAGTACAGGGACATATGAGAATTTGCATAACATAGTACTCATTTACTCAACTGTATTGTTTCTTCTGTACAGGTTTTGGACTTATCCGAATAATAATGCCAATGTGAGAACTTTCCTTGGGGGATTGCCTGTGTCTGATGCTAAGCAAATATAAATATTACATGGTTAAGTAGAAGTTGTGCATTTTGTCAGGCATCAAGGGCGGTGCCTCCACAGACCCTGGAAATTACCGCCCCATTAGCTTGACAAGCCTTATCTGCAAAGCCATGGAGAGGATCATAATGGAACTCATAAATAAAGACATAGGGAACTTGCAGACTTTGGATCCAACCCAGTTTGGCTTTGTCAAAGGCAGATCCTGCCTCTTAAACTTGGTTGACTTTTTCGAGACAGTCACCAAGGCCATTGATGAGGGAAAGGCAGTCCATACAGCCTACCTCGACCTGGCAAAGGCCTTCGACACAATACCCCACTCAGGTATCATCGAAAAACTCATCAGCTTGAATGTAAACCCATACATCACAAGATGGGTTGCAAACTGGCTAGCGACAGAACCCACAGGGTCAGAGTTGCTGGAGCCATGTCAGACTCAAAGCCTGTCACAAGTGGTGTCCCACAGGGCTCAGTCCTGGGTCCACTCTTGTTCGGCATCTACTTTTCTGAAGTACAAGCAAACACAGGAGGGTTATGGCTGACAAAGTTTGCAGATGACTGCAAACTGGGCCATAGTCGAAAACACATCTGACACAGATATCCTCCAGAAGGGCCTCACAGAAACGGATAACTGGTGCCAGAGCCATGGCCTGAAGTTAAACGCCAAAAATGCATAGTCATACCCTTCGGGAAAAACAAGGTTACCCCTAGCTACCATATAGGTGACAATCCACTGAGCACAGAAAAAGTCATCAGGGATCTGGGGACCCAAGTTGACAGTAGTCTTTCGTTTGACACTCATGTTGCTAAAGTAGTTAGGAAAACCTTCTATATCGCCCACCTGATCATGAAGGGATTCACATCTAGATCAAGGGAGGTCATCGTCCCCTGTACTCATCACTCACTAGACCTATGATTGAGTACAATGCCCCGTTCAGAATGTATCTGACCAGACACCTGATGCAGCTTGAAAGGCCCCAAAAGTTCCTCACCAAAAGGATAAAGGGTCTCAAAAATATGTCTTATGCTGCCCGACTGAAAGAACTCCAGCTTTATTCAGTCTCATACCGCTTGCTCAGAGGTGACCTGTGCCTGACATATAAGGACATGTCAAACCCAGATTTGATGAATATGCTTCACCTCAAAAAATCTAGATCCCTCAGAACCACAAGGGCGGGAGACTTAAACCTTGACACGGTTATAAATAGAACGTGCTGGAGGGACAGATTAATCACCCAGAGACTCCCTATGCTGTGGAACAAAATCCCGGTACATGTGAGGCAGAGCACCTCGCTGGCCTTGTTCAAGAGGAATCTTGACCAATGGATGGGAGATCGCAGATATACCCCAGGGATTACTTCAGTGTCACTGCTTGACAGAGGCACAGAAAAATGATAGGCATAGTTTTTATTCAAACTAAAGGGGTGGCGAAAGCCACATAACTATGGGCTAGGCTTATAAATGCCCTTGGGCAGATAGCCTAGTATGAACCTATGAACCTATGAACCTATGTTTGTGTGTGCTAAGGTTGTTATTCATTCTTTAGGTATTCATTGTCTGTGTGCTATCCTTTGCCTAGAAAAACAAAAACGCAAATGTAAACAAACCCAAAGCACACAATAATTGAAAAGGCAGAGAAGCACAGGTCTACTTGGCAGAATAAATGTTTAATTGATTAGCTCTTTCATTTTGTTGAGTAGTCTGTGCCTTTTCACTATCCTTTGTCTCTTAGCCAGAGCCATGGCATATTTTGCATGCCTACATCTGCTGGCAGCATCTGCAAGTAGTGAGTCTCTCGTCGAGTCCTCATGTATATCTGCTGGAGCTGCTGACCCTGCCTGTAGTACTGGAAACTGTGGTCTTCCCCCTAGCTGTCCTTGTTTAAGCTGTCTCCTGAGAATGATATTGTGCAACATGGAACAGACTGTAAGTATTTTGGCAGAGGTTGCTGAATTGTACAGCAGGGCACCTCCTGAAATGTCTAGACACCAGAACCTTGAACTGAGCAAGTGAAATACACATTCTACGACATTTCTAGTTGAGCATTGTTGTACCCTTTCTCAGTGGGGTTGTTCGGGTTTCTTATGGATGTAATGAGCCATGGTTCAAGGGCATGACTTGCATCCCCCACTAGATGGCCTTGTGGAAACTCACTCCTAGCAAACCCAAGGTGACCATTTTGTCACAGGACCTAAACTGGGACACTTAAGCTGCAGTCTACTTACAGGCCTACACCACTATACTAATCCCTCCACCCTACATGCCGAACATGCCTTGCAACACTAAATTTACACAGTGATTATTTAACTTTTATTTCTCATGTCAAAAGCCAGCAATTTGTAGATAATATGCAAAACAGCCAATTTTGAACACACGTGTTTAAAAGTTCAATGCTACAAACTTGAGAAAATGTTCAAAACTAATAGTTTTTTATACAAAGCATCAAAATTGTCAGACACTGGTGATGGGAGAGCAGCCATGATTCAGTAGTAATATAAACAAAAAAGTAAAACCAGGTATAAACAGTGCTGAGAGAGCAACAGAACTACATTTAGAATGATTGTAGAGCCCTTCAATATTCCTTTTGGGAAAGAAACAGGGTATGTCAATGTGGAGAAGATGAGGAGTGCCAAATGGATGTGCAGTGGCTACATTCATTACCATATACTCGTACTGCAAATTTCAGTCAGTTTTCACCTGTTGGGTTCCATTATTCTTTGAAAAAGAAAATCCTGAGCCACTTAAAACTCTGAAGAAAATGTATTAAAGGAGAAAATATTAATTGTGCAGCAAAAGTATTTAGTTGTGTGAAACATATCATCTTCAGTCTTTATGTTTTAGAAGTAGTGCATGTGCTTACGTATGCACTAGTTTAACTCAGTACTACTGCCTTCCTTGTACCCCAAAATAAACGTCCTTACTTCTTCTTTGATTTAGATACAGTGATCTACTTACCTGAACTCCAAGAAAATGTTAATTTTCTTTCTTTCTTCACCAGATCCACTTATATTGGCTCCCTAGCACTTGCTACAGGCCTATACTTTTCTCCATTTTGTCTAATTGTGTTTGTCATGTTTAGTTAGTTTCCTTATTAGCTGGATACTGCCATTAGCTGTTGATTTGATTCCTAAAATTGCATGCAGTCAGGCGGGAAGGAAGAACAAAGGACGTCCGTGCGACAATGCACCCACAGACATGATGTGACAGGTCAGGTGTGTGTAACTTTTCTTAAAGAAGAACGCCCTTAGCAACAAAAACAGATTTTTTTTTTTTATGGTACAGAATCAGCCTGAGATGGAGGAGGTAGTACGTCTAGGAAAGTATGTTATAAATAAGCAGATTACTCATTCTAGTTCTTTATGCAGTAAACTTCATTTTAAAATTCATAATAATGAAATAACCTGACTGCCTTTTATCTGCTAGCTGTGACCTGTCACTCAGGACCATTTCAGACTAAACTGGGACATTTCTGTGTCCCGAAGATAATGTTTGGGATTCTGGGACACAATCATCCAAACTGGGACTGTCCCGGAAAAAAACAGTATGGTTGGTCACCTTGAGCAAACCGTGGGTGTAGCTTGCAGGTGTGCTATATGTATGAGTTGTAAAAACTGCCTGTGTTACCTGCACAGACATTGTAGATGATCCCTTGGGCATTATAGACAGCCTGAGAGTTTACAGAGTGGTATCCTGTTGATGTCCCTCCACCAGGTGGGGCTTTTATTTCTATGTGTGTGTAATCTATGGTCCCCAAAACTTCAGGAAAATATACTATTGTATTAAATCTCTCTATGGTTCTTGCTCTCTCCTCTGGGGTTCATGGGAAACAGATATCCTCCCTTGCATGTTGTAACATTGCAGTTAGGAACTGGTATAATATTCTGGAAGATGATTCCTGTGACACCCCTAATATATCCCTTGTGGGTTTTTGAAATGTACCTCTAGCTAATATATGTAATGCTACATATACTTTTGTTTCCATTGGGATGAGTTCTCCATGACCTTCTACATTGCCCACCTGATCATGAAGGGATTCACATCCAGATCTAGTGAGGTCATTGTTCCCCTGTACTCTTCACTTATCAGACCAATGATCGAGTACAATGCCCCATTCGGGATGTATCTCACCCGACATCTGCAGCAATTGGAGAGACCCCAAAAGTTCCTCACCAAAAGGATAAAGGGACTCCAAAATCTGTCATATGCTGCCAGATTGAAGAAACTCCAGCTCTATTCAGTCTCATACCGTCTGCTCAGAGGTGACATGTGCCTGACATACAAGGCCATGTCCAACCCAGAATTAATGGACATGCTCCACCTCAAAAAATTCAAATCCACCAACACCACTAGAACAAGCGACTTAAACCTTAGCACGGATATAAATAGGACGTGCTGGAGGGATAGATTTATCACTCAGAGACTCCCTATGCTGTGGAATAAAATCCCAGTCCATGTGAGGCAGAGCATCTCGCTGGCTCTGTTCAAGAGAAATCTTGACCTGTGGATGGGAGATCGTAGGTTTACCCCGGGAATCATCTCTGTGTCACTGCTGGACAGAGGCACAACAAACTAATGGGCACAGTATTTTTTCATATAAGGGGTGGCGTAAGCCACAAAAATTTGGGCTAGGCTTATAAATGCCTTAGGGCAGATAGCCTAGTATAAACCTATGAACCTATGATTTCCCTGGGCCCTCAGGTAAGGGTGGCAGAGGCTGCATATTTCCTCTAGTGTTTCCTTGTCCACCCGGTATCACTCTACAGTTTCTGTCTCATGAAGCCCATGATAAGTCTTCTTCTTTGCTGAGGTCTAGTAGCAGCAGCAGCAGCACCTTGAATTAAATCCTGTGGCACAGATACACTAATGATGGCAGCAGAAAAAGCTAACGTCCTATTTTTTCCTAAATGCAATCGTGGCTGTAATCCAAAGAGTTTTGGATTTCAGGGTAAATCGATACACTGGGTGTACACAATTAGTTTATAGCTCCAGAAGAGCTCCACTATGTTGGATTAGTTAATTGACATGTAGTTGAGCTACTTAAACTGTCATAGTCACACTCTGCCATTTAATTTTGTTTTGTGGCATTACACTTAAAGTAGAGTCGTTTAATGAATACCAAATAGTGCTCTATTGTGTGCACGGCATGCCATGCCGCCTATATCATAGCTGCACTTTATATACCTATTAGTCAATCCAGACTTTTGTTTAAGCTGCTGAAAACAATGTTTTAAAAAATACCTGAATGACTATTGATTTTATTTTGAATTGAATGAAGTTACATTTTAAGAAAGGAACAGAATTTAAACACCTACATTGTTGACTATGATTAATGCATTTAAACATTCAACACTGTAAATGTACAAGGTTAAAATTATTAACATATTAATGTGCCTCTTATTTATAGTATTTTTTTAATGCAAGCTTCTATTCTTTATAAATGTCAGACTCTGTAGTGGTAGCAGTAACAGATCAATCCAAATTATGTGTTGTTCTTGGATAATGATTTAAGTGCACATGACACAAATGAATATTTACATATGCAGTCTGGGCACACTTCTGTGTTTAAAATTGTTAGTCTTGTTCACACAATTTTCAATTTCATATTATAAGAATGTGAAATCTGACAGATACACTAATGTAATTTGTGGTAGTCTAAATTCTAGGCCATGTTGCTAGCTCAGCCTTGTATATTTAATATTTCCTTTCACCATGTAACTATGCCTTGGTCATACACTCACACAAGTCTTACGTTCCACAGATATTTTGAATAAGAAAAAAGCTCAATTTTCTTCTTGCTAGCAATGTGTTAATTGAGAGAAACTATCTAGATGCACTGTGGCCAGCAGCGAAAATTATCATGATGGATGGTTTAAGCATGAAAAACTAGAGGTCAGCATGCAGCCAACAAAGAATAAATGCTTCAGTCAGTAGTTTTTTTTTTCAAAAACAAAGAGAAATATAGAGATGAGTATTGTTTTCTGGCAATACACAGGGCATGCTGATCCAATGTTAATGCAAACTGCTAGCTAGCATTACTTCACCCTAATTACAGTTCACCATGACAGAGTTATTAATAAGGAATGTAATTTTCATTAATGTTTTTAATCCCTCAACCCTGAACTAAATAATGCAAGGAAAATTAGTTTTCAGGTTTCCTAGGATATGAATGATTAATGTGATGGAATAGCCTGCATTGGTAAAGACAACATTTATACATCTATAAGAATGATGTTTCTAATAGCTGGTATGTGTATGTTCTTGGATAGTTATTAAGGCTAAAGTCTGGCAGTGGCATTCTATTTAGGATGTACACATCAGTGGATGTTTCCATCTCACTAATATGTGGCGTAGACCATTACTTAAGACTTTTTTTAATTCACTCAACTAAACTTCACAGATTTGCAGAGTCACCCCTTTGCACAAAACTTTGAAAGTGATACAGTCTGAAGGATAGATTTTGTTCCTGCAATTCTTATGCTAATACACATTAACACTGCTATATAATCTAGCCAGTGTATAGTGACATTTTGAAAAGGTCTTACCCTGTATTGTATAGCTGTGCAAGTAAGATGCATTGAAGTCTTAATGTCACCAAGACTGAATGAGCATAGCATGGTATAAGCAGTATGAAAACTATAGGATACACAGTTATTCAGTCAGTGTCAGACCGGAGCTGTACAGTAGAAAAACATTAACATTTGAAACCCATACAGACATTTTAATTTAAAGTTCTCGGTAACTCTACTGTCCCATACAGAAATACCTGTATCTCTCTCTTTCTCTCTATCTCTTCCTCTCTGTCTCTATGATACTCTCTCTCTCTCTTATCTTGTTCTTTTTTTTAATTTTTTCAACAGCGATCCAGCTGGACGTTATGAAGAAGAATAGAGAAGATAGGTTTTAGGAATGAACACTGGCTGGAGGAAGGGCTGACATAGAAAAGATACCATACCACTGCATTATCATACATGCATACATCACTCAGTAAGAATGTAACTATAAACAGGCAAGAGACACTATATAATCAGTCCATTTGTATATAAATCCAGTATCAAGTTATGGTTTCTTGATTATACTGTGTAGCCAGTCAAGTATCAGAGTAAAATATCTCTTATTAATTGCTCTCTGCTAAAGACATTAACCAAGGCTGTTGTTTTGCCAAGTTACTTCAACATGAATTGAACACTGAGACTGTGGTGTCTTGTAATTATTAACTTAGCTTCTCGGATGTACTGTCTGTGTTTTTTTTTTCTTCAAAAGACAAGTTATCAGTTTACATACAGCAGAGAAGATTGTTTCTACATATTGACCATACCAGAATTATTTCTGTAGGCCACATGAAAATTTGAAAGGTTAGAGTAGGTAATTAAATAATTCTTACTTATTTCAAGAAAAAATATATACAGAAGACCATTTACAAAAATATGAAGCCATGAGCCAATCAGGCGACCAGCTATACACTGCTAGCATTTGTATTCACTATGCTTATGAAACTGTGAGAATTTGTTTGGAATGAGGAATACTCAGAGAAGTATACCCTAGCATGTATATACATGTCACATGATGCTGATATTAAATACCTGTACTTTACCAAGCCTATTCTGGGCAGCAGCTGACAGTTGAAGTCACTGACCCTACCACCTGTATTATATAGATATAATTAGTATCTCTTTAAGAATCTTAGTTCTAGTCCTTGCTGTATGTCATGTGACTTCCTTCTCAAGGCAGTTCTCTCCCATGTCAGCAAAGAATAATTATACAATGACCCCCCCCCCCCATCAATATTCCAAAATGTGCATGCTGATTGGTCAGCATGCCTGTTGTAAATCAGACTTATACTAATGGAAAAAGGTCTGGTCGCCCAGAGTTTTTCCATTAATATAAGTCTTTTTTTTTTTTAGACAGCAACAGAGAACAGACGAGCTCCATTGCTGTAATCTCTCTATGTTAAACAGGTTTAACATAGCAAGATCTCTGTTGCTTTTTTTAAAGCTATCTAGCTATGTTAAACACTTTTAACATAGCGAGACACTTTTAAAAAGCAATAGAGATCTTCCTTTCTCCGTTGCTTCCACACACGCAGCTTTGATGTACTGCGTAAGCATACACATGAGCAGTACATCAAAACTGCCGCAGAATACCAGACAGCAGCAGGGAGGCATTATACAATGCCATTATTTAAGAAAAGTAAGTATTTTTTTTCTTAAATAATGTTGTATAATAGCAATAACCCACTTCTGGGTGTGGGTAATGCTGGATTTACCCACAGTTATCTTTGTTTGGCCACTTGGGCTTCACCCTCGTGAACAAACCACACCAACCGTGGGTAAATTCAGCATTACCCACAACCAGGCATGGGTTATTGCTTATTATACAATGCCTCCACTAAAACGTGCATGCTGATTGGCCAGCCCAACCAGCGTGCCCATTGTAAATCCCTCAATATACTAACGGAAAAAGGTCCGGTCGCCCGGACTTTTCCATTAGTATAAGACACTGTCTCGCTATGTTAAAAGAGTTTAGCATAGCGACACAGGTTTAAAAAAAGCAACGGAGATCTCCGTTGCTTTTTTTAAAGCTGTCTCGCTATGTTAAACTCCTTTAACATAGCGTCACAGTGTGTATTAAATGGGTTTAACATAGCGAGACAGCTTTAAAATAAGCAACAGAGATATCCGTTGCTTATTTTAAAGCTGTCTCGCTATGTTAAACCCATTTAACATAGCGAAACAGTAAAAAAAAGCAACGGAGATCTTGCGTTCTCCATTGCTTTTGCCCACAGTTCTGATGTACTGCGCAGGCGCGCAGTACATCAGAACTGCCGCAGAATACCAGAGAGCTGCGGAAGGGCAGTGAACAGGCATTATACAATGCCATTATTTAAGAAAAGTAATTATTTCTTTTCTTAAATAATGTCATTGTATAATAATAACCACTTCTGGGTGTGGGTAATGCTGGATTTACCCACGGTTGGCTTTGTTTGGTCGAGGGCTTCGCCCTCGGGACCAAACCACGCCAACCGTGGGTAAATCCAGCATTACCCACACCCAGGCGTGGGTTATTGCTATAATGAAACCTACATTCAGCTGTTGAGTGTCATTGTTGTATTACCTTTTATGTGCAAAAGTTATGAAAATGAGAATTTGTCAAGCTGAAGTGTTCTTTGTGGATTTACATTTAAAAATGCATTGGGGGTTGGCATAATGGTTAAGGTGATTACCTTACAGACGCAAGGTACAGGGTTTAATTCTCAGCTTTAAAAGGAAAATGGCTAGACTTAAAATGCTGCTAATCTGGTACTTGCCTATGACCATCTTCTGTAACTGAGAAGCTGAGAGAGATGAATCTGACATGATACTATTATTTACAAGTGAAAAAACTTAAAAGTATCACATTGCCACTAGATGGACTGGTGACATTTAAAAGCAGCAACAGCAATGAACTAAAAAAAAATAAGTGAAATAAAGCAAGCAGTGGCATCACATCCACTTTGGTTATAGCTGTTTAGAATAGGACATTCAAGTAAGAAACAAGAAAAGCCAATTTTATACACTTTAAAAGCCACAGTCTCATTATCATTTAGTACTGAGTTCATGAACGTCTTTTATCCTCCAGAGGAATCTGGCATAAATTAGAAACAATGACTGCAAAGGTTTTATAATCTTAATACAAAAAAAAAAGATGGGCAGATTTAACCAGTACTATGACTCTAAGAAATACCTGTCATACATTATTCAATGACTTTTAATAGTAACCATAGGGCCACAAGAAATGATTGATACATTTGTGAATGAGTTGAGGCACAAAGCTAAAGAATATGAGTTTAGTGAACTGCATGATTCGATATACTAGGAATGACAGAAATGTATGACTTAAACAAATTTAACATTAGTTAAAGCTGTGAAAATGCATAGTGCAAATGAGTTAATCAGTATACAAATGAAAAAAATTTCAGAGGAAATACATGTATAAGGGATTAAAACTAATGACAAGAAAGATAAAAATGAAGTGAAAAGAGACTCTTGGTTACAATGCATAGTTTGCATGTAGTGCATGAACCACTGTGATTATTTCACTAAATTGGGGAAAAGACTGGCTTGTCAAACACCTTTCTGATGTCAGTAGAATTAAGCAAATGATATGTAGGTCAGTGCTGCAGAAATGAAGAGATTAGTTTTCACTTTCATTCCCTTATATAATATAATATCCATTTGAATGAGAAACAAGAAGTCTTTAACACCTAGTTGTATATAACCAAATCACAAAAACAGGTGTAAAATCAAACATTCCAAATACAAAGCAACATAAACCAAAAGTACACTGCCACAGGATAAAGTCATCTAGTTTTATTGAGTGATTTCATTCCTTATGAATGCCATCAGAATGACAACAAGAAACTGTACATTTAAATATACAAGCATGAAACATGAGTGGCTACTACTTCAGCTTATTGGGTTTTTCTTTTAAAATGGGCAATGTAGACATATACTCACTAAGACCACAGAGTAAATCAGCCCTTAACCTAATCTGCCATCTCAATTCACTTAAAAGGAATTCATTCTCCAGGTCTCCCTCTGGAGATTGTTCAAGTTACTCAAGAATAAAAAAATATTTTTTTTGAAATGTTTACATTGATAAAAATGTTTGAAACGTGCATCTGTCTTGTCTTTATTCATAACGCTTCTCAGATGTTCATAAATTCTTTTGCTAACTGCACCTCCATCCTGTCCACATAAAATGCAGGAAAACCAAACATTGTGCAATGTACAACACTCCATATGTGTTGCAATTAAAAGTGCTAGCACAGTCCAAGGAGTAATGGTAACCATGAACATTACTAGAAACTCCTTCCTTTATGTACCCAGTATAGTGGCAATAATCACATTTTTTTCATGGTGCCATGCCCAAACTCTTTATGATGTTCAGTTTCTAACGTGTTTAATGTTGGAGGTGGTTTTATACACAGGTTTTGGACTGAATACCAGCTTATCAAAATCAGGAACATCCTTAAATATCAAGTCCCAGTTCTTTTCCCCTAGTACCCCTGATGTTATTGGAGTCAGTGGATTGATGTAAAATCATTGAGTGAGAAAAAAATCTGATCTGGTGTCTTAACCCCTCCTACTATGGGTATTCTCAAATTAGTGCATATTGGTTGCCCCTAATATTCAGTACAAATTTGAACATCTCATTAATAACCTTAAATGGGTAGTTTCTAAACATAAACAGGTTAGTCAAAATATTGCACTGGGTCAAAAAATTATTTTTATCAGTAATAAGTCTAGACAACCATATAGTTGCCTTTTTCCTCTTTTATCCATAAGCATGTGCACTATTAAAATGGATATAACTTTTGTAAAACATGGTTTTCTTGTAAAATTTGATTATGTAACCTAATGTTTGTATAAAACAGCATCTAAAAAGTTTCTTTCCATACAATCAGTGTTAAAAGAAGACTCTAAAAAGTCTGTACCAAGAGATAGATAGTCGCAGAACTCATTGAGTAACTGTGCACCACCCTTCCTAATAAAAAACAGGTCATCCAAAAATCTTGAATAACATCTTAAGTGGATATTATATATGCTGCCAAAATATTTTTTGTTCCCAATGTAAGAGAACAAGACTGGCAAAAATGGAGGCACAGGCTGCTCCCATAGCAACTCCAGTCATCTGTTTAAAATGCTCACCCTCAAAAGTGAAAAAATTGGTGGAAAAGACCAGGGGCCGGATTCACGAAGGCTTGCACGGAGTCTAAGAGTAGAGTAAGACTCCATGCAGCCAACATGTCTGCCGAGCAATCCAGGAACAGCCAGCAGGAGCATGCAAGAGAGCTCCTAAAACGACTCTTGCACGGACAGGGTTAGTTTATGCAAATTACCTCATTTGCTGCTGAAAGGTATGCAAATGAGGTAAATTTGTGATCCAGGAAACACTAACCTGTCCGAGCAAGAGTAGTGTTATTTGCAAAAATGTACTCGGTTGACAACTGAGTACCGGTCTGCAAATAGCAAAACGGAGCCATGACAGCTCCAAATAAAGGATGCATCCAGTTGAAGAAGCATGCCAATGGCCAAATATATGGCCAGTAGCATTTTTATGTGTTGCAAAATAAAAAAAAAAAATTTTTTCCTCGATCTCTGATGTTTAAGCGTAGTGCAGCTCCACGCAAACGTGCGGCGCACTAAAAAAAATCAGAAAATCAAGAATTTAAAAGACACAAATATGATTTAATTCAAAATATTCATCTGCCATGCAAGTGAATGGCAGGCTGAAGACAACATGGCTACTGAGTAGTGGTTGCTAAGGGGGGAAGCTCAGTCTGAGAGATGTAACCAAGCATTAGTAGGCAATCCTATGCAAATGAGGATAAGGATAGTGAATCCCAATATTTCCTGCTATGTGAACCATGTCCCTAGAGTGTAAGAGTAGGATAAGGGGAGTAACAGAGTAGAAGATGGGTGACATCATGAGGGGGTATGTATCAAAAAGACTGTAAGCTTATTGGAGCAGAGTGGCATGTGTTTGCTGTGAGTTACTCAGGACTAGGAGAGGTGTGTCTACAGCTGTCTAAACTGAAACCCAGAAACCGAAGGTGTACGCCGTGGCTATCACTGAAGTTTCTTGCAAAACTGCTTACACTGTGTGCACGTGTGTGAAACCATCTAAGCCTGTGTGCGCCCGTGTAAGCCTGTGTTAGACCGTCTAAGCTTGTATACACGAATGTGCACCCGCCTAAGCCTTTGTAAGCTTGTGTAAGCATGTGTGTGCGCATGTGCGCGGTGCTGCCCCCTGTGGAAACAGAAAGGGAAAAAGGAAGGAAAAGAAGTAGTAGGAAGTTAACCAAGGAGAACTAGCAGAGCTGCCAGGTGAAATCAATCAGAATCAGCCAATTACACAGGCAGTACAGTAGCCCAGTCCAGCCCAGCACTTAAAACTCTGCAAACAACATTCCCCATGTTTTTCTCAGAAACACTGCAACACTGCAGTCAACAAAGAGAAGTGAAAACATAAAAAGCCTAAACTGAGACATAAAAATGTTAGGGGCTGCCACTGCTGTTATAAGGTAACATGTGCAAGATGCTGAGGGTGGTGCCATTGCGAATGCTGCTGAGCAACCCACAGTGAGGAGACAGAGAAGAGTGTACAGACCCAGGTTAACCTACCAGGGACTACATGAGCTGGAGATAGTGGAGCACTATAGAGTGGACAGAGACCTCCTGCAGCAAATTGTTGAGCTGTGCAGGCCACGCCTCACACACAGAACCAACAGAGGGGAACCCATCCCAGTGGAAACCAAGGTATGTGCTGGCCTAAGAATACCAGCAACAGGTACCTTCCAGAGACCAACTGGTGATATGATGGGGATTTCACAGGCATCAGCATCCAGGGTACTGCACCAGTTCCTGAATGCCATGTCAGCACATGTCGGTGATCATGTATATTTCCCCAATTCCCGTGAGGCATTGGCCAGCAATATGCGTCTCTTCCAGCAAATAGTGGAATACCCTGAGGTAGCGAGTGAAATTGACTGCATGGACATACACATCAAAGCACCAGCTGGTGAGCGGGGTAGGGCCTACATCAACCGCAAGGGCTTCCACTCCATCAACTGCCAGGTTGTGTGCAATGCCCAGGGCATAATACTGAATGTGTGTGCTGGCTGCCCTGGAAGCTACCACGATTCCCATATCTGGCATCTGTCGCAGCTGTACCAGACATTTGCAAATGGGGACATCCCTGACGGTCACCTAGTGGGGGATGCTGGATATGCACTGGAGCCGAGGCTGATGACACCCATCAGAAATGCACACACACCTGAACAAGAACTCCATAATGAGGTACATGCACAAACACGAAATGTAATCAAGAGTGTGTTTGGGATGCTCAAGTCACAGTTCCAGTGCCTGGACATATCTGGTGGAGCCTTGCAGTACTCACCAACTACATGTACCCAAATTTTCATGGTATGTGCCATGCTACACAATATGATCCTGCGAAAACAGCTGCAGCAGGAACAGCATGGGGCAGGGCCAAACAGCCCCCCACCATTGCCAAGGCCTGCGCAGGCACAGCGTGACTTGGAGGAGGAACAACCTCACTGCCCCAGTAGGCAGAAGGAGGCGTGCCCAGTATGGCTTGGCCTTGGCAAAGAGGCAAAGCATAGCACATACATTGGCTCAGTAGAAACCCTGGAAATGATACCTCTCTCTGACTCGCACATAAAATAAAAGGGATGCCTAACTTGGCACTACCTGTTTCCAAACATGTATAGGGAGTGTAGTATGTGCATCCGACATAGGCAGCCCTGCAGCACCACCTGAGGCATGATTGCCATGTTTTAAGCAATATAAAACAGTGCTAAGCAGCTGTTACCAATATCTAGTATATGTAAACAAAATTGCTCGTGCAATGTTGGCCAAGGTCGGGCAAAGTTGAGCAAAGTCAGTTAAACATGCTCATATCTGCTTTACTGTTCCTTAAGCAGTCTGGTCTGGCCAGCATGAAAATAAAAAGCAGTGACAGGTCTTGAACCCAGGATACTGTGCACTATAGTCACAGTACTGAACCACTAAGCCATGATAGCATTACAGTGGCACAGACACAGCAGGACAATTGTACACTAATGCAAACTCAAAGCAATGCTGTATCATGCCCCTAATAAGGCAAATGGGTAACCTCACTCACACGCCTATGCAGGCAGAGAACAGGCCAGGCGTTGTGATGTGGGTTGTGTAAGCTATGAAGTCAAAAGCTAATATATGTGACAATGGACACTAAGATCTGTAGTACAGTAGTATGCCTCAAGCCAGTACGATAGACAACAGTACAGACTGTAATGGTGTCCTGTACTTAGCAGTGCAGGCACAGCAAATGTGTATAAGTGTCAGGTGAAACCCACATCCTATGTACACCCACAGTAACAATCCAGTGTGCCCACGGGTAGAAATGTACAAAGAATAGCTGTCCCCCCTGTATGTAGAAATGTTGATAAGTCTATGCAAAGTGCCTCATGGAAGCCCTGCAGGCACAGCATGATCCTTGTTGATCTATAACACAAAGGTGAGCCCTGCTGTAAAAATACCACTTGATTTACCATACACATATAGTATAAATGTGTATACTGTGCGTGCTCACACACACCAACAAATGTAGTGGATTTCATTCAGCATCACACTGGAAGGTCATACTGGGCATGCTCACACAGGCTAAATATGGATGTGATAATAAGAGATCTATGGACACGTGTATAGTCATCTCTACTTCCAGAAACACATTCACAAAGTGGTCTGAAAATCCTGCTATGTGTTCACACAAACTGCCAAGGTCTGTGCATGTAGGTCAAAGGAGGTTGTCACTACTCAGCAGTCATCAGACCTGTCAGAGAGTACCACAACACACTTGCGATGAATCTGACTAGGCACGTTCAGCAGCTAGAAAGACCAATGAAGTACCTTAACAAGAGGATTACTGGCCTCAAATAGTTGCCCAATGCAACAAGTATGAATGTAACCCAAGCTGTACTCTGTTGCATACTGTCTACACAGGAGATCTCTGCCCAACAGACAGGTCCATGTCATGGTTACATTCAGATCTGTTCTGAGTTACAGCTCAATGGCACTAAATGTACAGATCCAACTGATATTGGCAACATCCTGGCAGATAGGATCAGTGTTAACTTTACCCCCCTCTCACCCATGAAAGAGCACATGTCTATAATGGAAAACTGCAAAGTTGCTGTCATCATGGCTGCACAGGTAAAAAAACACTCTCCAAAGCCAGTATCACAGCAGCCATGGGACTAGATAACTTCCCAGGCTGTGTAGTATCTACTTGCCTGAAGTAAACATTAACATGAAAGGTCTGTGGCTACTGAAGTTTCCAGAGGACTGCAAACTAGGAGCCATCATTGTAAACACTAAAGATGTGGACATCCTACAAAAGGGCCTCACTGAGACAGATGGCTGTTGTCCAAGCCATGGGCTGTAGCTTAATGCCAAAAGGTGCATTATCATCACCTTTGTTAAAATCTCTGTAGCCAAGAACTACAACATAGGTGGTAGTATACCTCACACTGTAAGTGTGACAAGAGACCCTGGGTCACAGGTGGACAGTGGATACAACTGTGATAAGCACATTCCCACAGTAGTCAGGACACTCTCTTATGTGGCACACCTCATTACAAAATGTGTCTCATGCAGAATAAAAGAGGACATTGTTCCCCTCTACTCACCACTCATTAGAACTATAAAAGAGTACAATGCCACTGTTGCTATGTACCTCACAAGACAACTACAACAATTGGAAAGCCAGCAGCAATATCTCACAAAGAGCATTAGTGGCCTGAAATACATGCCATACACAGACCATCGCAAAATGCTCCATCCGTACTACCTTGCATATCGCTTACTCAGAGGTGTTCACTGCCAAACATACAAAGCTATGTCAAACATAGAGCTGCTGGATATGATGCACATAAAACACTCACAATCATTCTGACCTTTGGACCCAAAACCATGAGTGAAATACAAAAGGAAGGGGTGTAGCCATTTACCTTATGGATATCCACACCTTCAGGTTACTGGCACAGCATGAGGCCTTGGAGACCATGCAAGTGCAACTAACATTGGGCAAAGCTGCCCATCAGATTGTAGCCTGCTACAGATCATGTACCTTGTCTCAGGAACCTCACTCAGTATTCCGGAGAACAATGGCAAATATAAAGGTCCTATCAAACACCATTATATGAGGAGATTACAACTACCCAAACACTGAGTGTGTGAATTACTCGTATACAACGTCCTTTGCCCAATGTGTCCTACAGTTAAGAAACTCTAACACCCTGGAACAGCTGGTCAGCATGCCCACTACAGGTGACAACATACTGGACATGATCATCACCAACATGGGGTACCAGTGTTCCACAACAGAGATAAACCCCTCACTGGGAATATCAGATCATGAAGTAATCACACTGGACATCCACATCCCACCCCCACACCCAGTCAATGAAACCACTGTGAAGACATTTGCAAAAGCAAACTGCACACTTCCCAAGACCAAAGTGGAAAGTTCAGAAGACCTCTTGCTATAGGATAATGGTATGCAATCTGCAGAAACATTTACAAGTGCATCCTATGAGCATCTACAGGGATGCATGGAACGAGACATCACAAATAAAACCAAGATGCACTCCTCCAAAAATAGGAAACAAGCAGGTGTTTGTTGTCCATAAATAAGCTAGACAAGAGAAGGAGGAAACGAACACATGATCGCTCATAAAATAATCCAAGGATGGTTTCTAAAGACAAATAGCCAAGGAATGTAAGAATAACAACCACAAAGCCTTCAGTAGCTATACCAGACATGTAGGTGTCAACTTCCAAATATGCTGTCAGCTACTGAAAAAAGGAATGAAATACACCAAACCAACTTTCATTGCCCACATCCAGGGGGACAAGTTCAGTGTAAACTCCCCCCCATCACCCCCAAAAGGACCTGTGTCCATCACAGAAGGATGCAGAGACCCAGACGTCATGGACATGCAGGTAAAGACAGCCCTTACCAAAGCTAAGAACATAGCATCAATGTGACTGTATGTTGTCCCAGGCTACGTCTGACACTCGGCCCATAAGGAACTACACACTCACCTACATTCACTGTCCAGATTCAACCGTACCACAGGCTATGTATCCAAAGAATGGCATACACTAACAGTCATACAGCTCCACAAAGGGTGTGCCAAAACAGAACCTGGAAACCATTGCCCAATATGTCTACTCAGCCGGGTCTACAGAGCTATTGAGACAATTATTATGGAACCCATACACTGAGACATTGGAGATCTCCAGACACTGGACTCTACACAAGTTTGCCTTGTTAAAGACAGAGCCTGGCTCCCAAACCTAATTGAGTTATTTAAAACAGTTAACATGAACATAGATGGAGGTGAAAGTAGTCCACATAGCCCACCTGGACCTCACTAAGGGCTTACTACACCATTCCCCACTCTGTCATCATGGACAAGTGTACCAGCTTGAACATTAACAGCTATGTCACAGGATGGGTGACCAAGTGGCTCACAGATCAAACACACATGTTCATAGTTGTGGGTGCCATGTCCAACTCTAAGCCAGTCACAAATGGCATCACACAGGTCTTTGTCCTGGGACCCTACCTGTTCCGTAGATACTGCTCAGAGGTACAGGGAAGCACAGCAGGTGTATGACTGAATAGGTTTGCAGATGAATGGTAACTGTAGTCCATAATCGACTGTACAGCTGACACAGACATCCTCCAGAAGTGTCTTACAGAGACAGATACCTGGTGTCAAAACAATGCCCTCAAGCTGAATGGCAAAGAATGCATAGTCATCCCCTATGGGTAAAACAAAGTGCACACAAATTACCACATAGGTGGTAATCCAGCATGTATGGAGAAAGTCATTATGGCCCTGGGGACACAGGTAGATAGTAAACTCACTTTGATGATCACATGCCCAAAGTGTTTCGACATTCCTTCAATGTAGCCCATCTAATGTCACCTAATTTAACCCACTTCGTATAGTCTGATGATGTCACCATCCTACAAATATACCTGTGGAAAGGATAATTCCCAGTAATGTGTATAGCGCGTCGTGTTAATGCGTACTCCTGTAATATCATGAAGTAGTTAGGTAGGGGTTTGAATCCTGCACTGGACAACCGTGTGTGTGTGTGTGTGTGTGTGTGTGTGTGTGTGTGTGTGTGTGTGTGTGTGTGTGTGTGGTCTCCTTGGGAAGGTGCAACCTTTTAGGAGAGTAGTAAGAGACCTCAAAAGCGGTAAACTAACCTCTGTCAAGTCTGATGATGTCACCATCCTACAAATATACCTGTGGAAAAGAGAACTCCTAGTACTGTGTATAGCGCGTTGTGTTAATGCATACTCCTGTAGTATCATGAAGTAGTTAGGTAGGGGTTTGAATCCTGCACTGGACAACTGTGTGTGTGTGACACTGTTGGTCAATGTGTTGTTGGTTTTGCTTTTACCACTGTATGACATATCAGTATGCATTGCACATGTGAGCTAGCTGTGTGGCAAATACATATCCGTACATGTTACCTCAATGATTGCATGTGTGGGAACCCTGCTTCCCAGACCTTAGGTCACATCTGTATGCTTGTGACAAGCCCAGCCACTGCAGTGATCCCTGGCCTAGGTCATCTGTGTCACACAAAGTCATTATGGTTCCTATTGGAATGTGTGAGTGAGGGTCTATGGCTGAGGTATATGTCAGACCTGTTCAAACGCAGCAAAGTCTGGCAATGATGACTATTCATAACAGGTGTAGAACAACCTATGTGGATATGCATGCAGACCCCTTATTGCTTATGTGATCCACCAAGGGATTCCAAAATACCTTTAGAAATGTGATTAACAAAGGAGAGATGACATAACACTTGGTTGCATATACACATCTGTACCTGTTCATCATGTTGGTGGCTACTACCTATGTGGTACTGTGGGGATAATATGTTCCGTAAATGTGGATGACTATGCCTAGTTTGGCTTATAGCTTTACAGCATGGGTTTGACAACAGGCATCTGTCTGTATGATACCCTTGTGGAGGATGTGTGTGTCATCTGGAGAATGCATTATAGGCCACAGTTTGCATTACCAGATGTGGACGGACATATCCCTACTGTGACTGTGATTGCTTGTACCTAAGAGAGCTATATGCCAAACAGGAGTGGTCTCAGTAATGGGTGCAGGTGAATACCAGTGGTTACTGGCATTGTATAGCACCTGAATGATCCAAATGTTGCTGTGTGTCCTACATCTGTGTGTTGGTTGTCAAGACATCATCTAATGATTGGTTATGGTCAGGCTGTTGAAGTGATGTATACTACCAGAATGCAAAACAATGACAGATAGTAACAGTATCACCCACAGAACAGTGTCAAACCATGTCATACACACATGTGTAGTCAGGTTCTGGAATGTGTGTAGTACAATGTATACTGGCCACCAATAGAAACTATGGAGTGTTACTGTGTAATACAGAGCATGTCACCCTGGCCATGTGTCCACTATGCACGTACATGCAGACAGTGCACCTCCACCATGTTCACAACTGTTCACCTGCAAATCTATGCTACACACATCCCACACATACTGTCCACTCTCTAACACATGATGCCAATACTGCACACATCAGCCAAGTGGCACGTGGCTGGACAATACATAATTGGAACCAACACTGGTGTAAACAACACTACAATGACAATCATAGCTTTAATGCATCATGCCTGCTCAGCTACACCTTCAAGCATATCATTACACTCTTCTTCTGACAACATGCTAACATTGCTATACTGCTATATAGACACCCTGTGCATCAGCACCATGGCAGCCTGTTCCTGCATCGATGTTACAGATGACAGGAGGTGGCACAGGTTTCATCATATGCACAGGACGTGTTGTTGGTTTGCCAGAGGCCTACAGTGAGCATCCAATTGACGTGTGTGTGTGTGTGTGTGTGTGTGTGTGTGTGTGTGTGTGTGTGTGTGTGTGTGAGGGGCAAGAATACTGGAATGGGCCAATGTTGTTGTAATGTGTGTGGGTATGTGTTAGCCCTAGGTGTCTGGAGTATGTGTGTGTGTCTGCATGCACACAGTTCCACCATATGGCTGCCATATACAGGTATTTGTGTGGACAGCCACAGACTGTAACTGCAAGGCTTTACAGATCACCATCTCTGGCCATGGATACGGTACCTGTGCCTGGCAGGGGTGCTACTGGCGCTATCAGGTACTAAGCCAGACTGGTTACTATCCCCCCAGAGGTGGATGGATGTACACTGGACACAGGTCCCTGCTGGGACTGTCCAGAGCCACGTGCACATGGTCTTCTAGGACATTCTATGGACAGCCCACCCCCAACATTGCTGTGGCTGGTACTGGCACTATGGGAGTGGCTGTGGCTTGAGGGACGTCCGTGGTGACTGCCAGCTGCTGATGTTGCTGGCATACGTCCACGTCAATGTCTCAACCATCCCGCACTGTCCCGACACATGAACATGACATTGCGGAGGATATCTAATGTCTCTCCCCAACGTCTATCAGTGACCTCGGTGTAATGACGGAATGGCACCAGCTAGGTCACAGATACTGTCAATGATGGCGGTGTTATGTGCCCTCTGTGCTCTTAGTCCCTGTCTGGTGGACCGTTCCATACATGCCTGTGCTTCCATGACAGCCTGGAACATGCGTGATGTTGTGAGACCTGTGGCACATCTGCCAGTGGCATGATGAGCAGCAGTGCTCCTACGATAACCCCTGGACATTTGCCTATGTGGTACCCTTCCAGACATCTGGGTATGGCTGCTGTGTTAGGATGCATGTGCCATGGATACCACGCTGTCCTGGCCAATGCCAACTGTACGCTGTCCCCCAGCTATGGGCATTGGTGATGGATGTATTGGCAGTATGACTGTATGCATGGATGGGGTGGACAGCTGTGTACTGTCGATTGGTGGCCCACCGACAGACCCTGGCAAACACGCCTGTGCCTCAACACACCTATCTTCATTATCACTATGTGGATCAGTGACATCAGTTTCCCTGCTGCAGTGAACCAGCACTAACACAGCACCTATGGGAGGAAGACAGGAAACACACTTTACGACCTGTAAATGATGTCGGCACACATGCACACATGCACACATGAACACATGCACACATGAACACATGCACACATGCTCACATGCACACATGAACACATGCACACATGCACACAAATACACTCCTCACTACAGCAGATACCCACACACACCACCAGCAATCCAAAACATATTCAATAGTGGTTGAAGGTGGGTTGCAGTATCACAAGGCAAACAGTCATATCACACGTGTCAGCATGCAGAAAATTTGTTGCTCAAGACCATGCAGTGCGAGTGTAGACAGCCATGGTTAATAACAGTATACATGGCTTTGATGCATGTGTGTTGTTGTTCAGTGATTGGCCTCACCCTGGAATGCAATGTGTACATGGACACAACATTGCTGTGCAAGTATTAAAAGGTCTGTAATGTCCTGTGCACCATCACTCACAGGTATACATACCATGGCTGGATGTGTATCTGTGTGTCACATAGATATCCATTTCTGATTACAGTGTCTGTAGCAGATAATTGTGGACACAGGTTTAGCACATGCATGCTATGTATACACACAGGATGAGTGGTGCATGTATACATGATGGAATACCATTGCTCAACATGGCCATTGTACATTGGTTATGGTGAGTGTAGGACATATTGTGGACATGCCAGTGCCAGCCATGACATGGCATGCCACAACATGACTACAACATTGAACATCACACATACCCAATGTGTGTCATGTGACCTATACACTCAATAGCATTACAAGACATATATGTGTCACTTTGTACAAATGGTGATTGCTATGCATATTGTGTATAGGTGCATATGTTTGCACACACACAAAATTGAGGTGCATAGCAATGACTGCTATGTGTAGTACTGTGGTCACTGTAACTGGATGGGGTATAGTACCATGAGCCATCATCATCATGCATCATGTGGTCACTCAAGGCTACTAATGTGTGCCAGACTGCCACCTAGCATGGTGTACCTGAACTGCAGTACCGTGGCTACATTCACAATTACACAGCCAGTTGTTACATGGGTTTGTAAGGTGCCCAATAGGGAGCATTGCCTAACATGAATGTGCTATGTGTCGAAGAGTGTCGCACAGCCCCTTGATAGGCCTCTACCCGTCAGGTATATTATGTGTGCTGTGTGGATGACATGTGGGATACTGAAGAGTGACCTTACAGCGGGTGTCTGGATATGCCATGTGTAGCATGTTAAGGTGTACTGCGTATGACAAAGTTGTGTATGTTGTGTACATGTGTATCAACTATGCCTATCCAATGTCCAGTACGGTGTTGCCACATTTGTGTGCGATGCTCTGTGTATTGCATGTGATTGGGGCAGCTACTGACATTACTGAGATGTGCATAGTCTCACAACAAACATGCACAGCATGCATTATGCATAGGTGTGTTATGTGTACATGGCCTACACCTCACCTATGACATGCACATTTCATTAGCAATATTAAATTTATAACACACTCACCAGCATTGACCGGCTGCCTTGCTGTCACACCAGAGGGACCTACAAGAATATGAGACAGTTTGTCAGTGGCCACAACTGTGGCATTGCTACTGTGAGTTTACTAAACTACAGTAGTACAACAGTCGACAGTCACAGGCGTACAGATTATATTCCACATATCAGTATTGCACAACACTAAGCAGCACACCTGCTAAACACACAGTACACATCTCACATATGCATAATCTAGCAATGCAGGTAACAGTTGTCAACAGATAGGGCATGTTACCTGCACGCTCCATGTCAACATGCTGGGTGGCTCCGGCCTCCATGATGACACATGTATGTTACTGTTCCTGTTGTTGGCCAGGAGCCACCATGCTTATGAGCAGCTCCTCCACTCTGGTGAGGGGGGGATGAATGGCTACCCCACCACCTGTGGCAAGCTGTTGTCTACAGATATCAGACGCATGCCGCCGGACATGTCTAATTAAATCACTGCAGTGATGGCGTACCTGCTCATATGTCTGGTTATGCGTGCCTATGTCATTTACCTGACGAACAAGATCTTGCCACAGTGCAGTCCGCTCATGCTGATCCTGACTGGTTCTAGAGAACAGCAGGGTGTAGTGCTGCACGAGGCTGCTGTGTATTTCCTATTCCTCTGCAGCTGTATAACACTGGTTGCGTTGGTGGGCCATGCCCCTGGAAGACAATTAAACAATATGTGTGAGCAAGTCATGTGGCACACTTAACATTCTAAAGTACAGATATCAATTAACTGCCATATATAGCATCCGATTGGCCGTCAGAGGATACACGCGTTTAATACCACATATTAGTGCTCACGCCACAACTGGCTGACAGTGCCTGGCATGCTCTATATATCACACCATGTTCTGCACAGCAGCAAAGAGAAGCCAGTATGTAAGACTATACACCAGTACATCGCACACTGTATGTGACACAATGCACCACCTAGCCACATGAGGTATATATCAAGCTAATGCATAAAGAAAGATGTCATCCATTGCAATGAATGTAAAATACAGTTACAGTATTACCAGTATACCACCCTAGTTGTTGATGCAAACCCCCTGCCTAACATATGTGCACAGTTGTTAATATAGGTGGCATACTGCTGTATTAGACTATACATGTTGCTAGATACACATGTATACCCTGTAATACACATATGATTGAGGGCATGGTACAAGCATAATTACACACACATCAGACATACATACAACACACAAATGTATGCCAACCCAGATGAGCTTTACCTGTGTACCATACAGTACTGTGTGTCACTACTTACAAAACCTTATGCCTGAGGTATGTAATCTGTGAGGAATACAGGGAACACACAAAACAGTGTTTCCAAGCAATGTGAACATACACCATACTGTACTGTTTAGGCCTACAGCTTCAAGTAGTACTACTGTTCATATGGGAGTTGGATTCACCAGCAGTACCACTCACTAAGCATACATGTATTGCTTTAGCCTACAATGGGACACCACAGTCGACAACAAGGGACTATGTCACACAGTATGCCATACTACTTTTTCTGCCTAGCAATAGCATACACATCTTTTGCTGGGATCACAGCTAGGACACAAACTACCATGACAGAAACAATATCACATTAAGCTATCACACCTTTACAGACCTTGCACACATTCACCAACACATTCACCATCACACTCAGTCAACCTCACATAGCAATTATTGCACTAAGTACATGTGTGTGTTCATCGTGTCATAGGTAGGTAATACGCTATTGGCCCTAGGGCCTACAGCAGCCTAGCCATATGCTACCCTGGCCTTTGACACACATGTAATTTAATTTCACTTGCTCCTGTCAACCAGAGCCACATATGTGATTCCCAGGGTTTATTTCCTATCTCCCAACCAATCATCAGGAGTATTTATGACAAATGCTAATGAGGAGCTTTGTTTTGCTATTGATAGGTGGTTTATTCCAGAGTATACCACCAATGACCAGCAAAAAACGATAGTGAACACGCAGTAATGAAGAAATAATGATTATTTATTTATAATTCCTTCAAATCCAGACCGGTTTCGGCTATTCAGCCTTTATCAATGAATACAATAAAGTGTACTCATTGATAAAGGCTGAATACCCGAAACCGGTCTGGATTTGAAGGAATTATAAATAAATAATCATTATTTCTTCATTACTGCGTGTTCACTATCGTTTTTTGCTGGTCGTTGGTGGTTTACATTGTTGGCTTGACCCTGCATGCCATCCTTGCGGAGCGTATGGTTGTTTCCAGAGTATGGCATGTCTCAGAGGTAGGAATCTATCCCTCTAGCATGTGCTGTTTAGTGAGCTGACAAGGTTTAGGGGCCTAGAGCGTGTATCTGGGAGGGATTGTAATATGTTTACGTGGAAGATGTCCAACAGCTATGGGTGTGACATAGCTCTGTATGTTAGGCAGAGGTCACCTCTGGGTAGGTGGTATGTAACACAGTGTAGCTGTGGTTTTGTTAGTCGGTCTGCATAGGGCATCTGTTTGAGGCCGGTATTATTCTTTGTGAGGTATGTCTGTGGTCTTTCCAGTTGCTGTAGTTGTCATGTGAGGTACATACCACATGGGGCATTGTACTCTATAATGGGTTTTAAGTTTGATGAGTAGATGGGAACACTGACCTATATTTCCCTAGATGACACACCTTTTGTGATGACGTGTACCACGTAGACAGATTACATGACTAGTGTGGCACTGTGATTATCAAAGGGGAGGCTACTGTCCACCTGTGTCCCATGTTCCCATATCACACCTTCGGTGTTAGGTAGACTACCACCTATGTGGTAGTTAATAGGTACAGTGTTTTGGCAAGAAGGGATGGCACTGCAGTGTCAACACTGAGCTTCAGTCCATGCCTTGGTCACCAGGCACCTGTAGCAGTAAGTATGACCCCGTGTCTCTCTCTCTCTCTCTGTATATATATATATATATATATATATATATATATATATATATACACACATACATACACACATACATATAACATCCACTGCTGTACATATAGATGTACATATAGGCACATACACAGTCCATTTTTCATGGTGGGAATATCAATTATGCGACAGTTGTGAGATATACAGTTATGTAATAATATTGCACAGTGTTGTGCAGAATGCATTGAAGGCGTCCTCAGCCCATGTAGCTTTAGCAGGCCTCACTGGCTGCAACACTGCAAAACTGACAAATCATACCCACAGCGTTTAACCACCACATGTCATATACCAGCACTGCATGCTGTTTTCTTTGCCACACACTACAACCTACATAGAAATATGCACATAACAACCGTCAACAATATATATATATATATATATATATATATATATATATATATAATATATATACACCCTTCACAAACAGTTGCATTATGTCCCTTGCCCTATGCACATGTACAGATACATATAGATACGTACTACTGCCACATATGGATGATTCACAGTATGTAGAGTACTCTTCAAAAACATCTACTACATGCCAGCAAATACATATGTGTTACATACCTTTCATTTGTATTTCTCTGTTCCGTCTGTTTTTAAAGGAAATATTTTTTTTGGGTTTTCTCTGTCTGTTGATGTTGCTCTTTCTTTTTCTGTGTCTGTCTGTCTCTTTGTCTGTGTCTCTGTCTCTCTCGCTCTCTCTCTCTCTCTCTCTGTTGCTGCAATGACATTATTGCATGTGTGGACAGCAAGTACATCCTGCTTTTCTAGGTATCTGCACATGTGCATGTGATGGCCTCTGCACCAATTGGTGCCCACAATTTAGTAATTGCATGCAGCCTGCTGTGTGGTAATTGCAGTACTCACTGTCATAGCAGCCCACTGCTATAAAATGCTAAGTTAGGTAGGTGTAGCCCTTTCAGCTTTCCAAAGTGGGGCCCATGCTTGTTTGCTGTGGACACCGTTGTGTCAGTCAGAAGGTTGGTATACTTCTTATATCTGAAGCTAGGGTTGTAGCCAGTGATTTGCATGTTGTACTCAAACCTGAATGTTGCTGCGTCTAGTACACACTTGTCAGTGTAGGATTTTACTCACCCCCCCCCAAATGCTAACACAAGATACATGGGAGTATGTACTTTCTTTTCTAATTAGACAATTAACTGCCATACAAAAGTAGTTATTGCAATGCATTCTTCTGGCACATGAACTGTTTGTGAACTACTATACTGTAAATATTAATTTACTCACTTCTGAACAGTTTGTGTTTGTTTTGTGTTGACATTAGCACAGGCTGCTCAAGACAACTGGACAAATTTCAATACTGAGTATGCCTGCCTACATACTTGGTAGAGCCTGAATACACAGGTATATTGTTCTTTTGGGTAGGGGTGCAGAAGTACAGAGAGCATTATTTATTATTGTGTGATGTTTATCTTGATGAACATACAGGGTTGCTGTGTATCTGTTAGTCTATCAGGGCAAGTAGTCTGCGTAGCTCCCACCTGTGGACATATCCAGATGGTAGCCAGAGGTTAGCCTATTATTCTTTGTCTGTGCACCACACTGGTCTTTTCAGCACTGGAACAATGGCATTGTCACAGTTGGTTGCTACCAGTACATGGCTACATCCTTTGATATTTCTGTGTTGTACTCTTACATAAGGGTATGCTTGTGGGACTCCTTCCAAAGCTATTTGCAGAGTGTGCAACAGCAGAAAAGCTGATATGCCTGTGTGTTTCTGCCTCTGCCAGGCCTATGATACACTCAGGTATATATTTGAATAGCCTCAGGGAAAGGTACATATAAGTGAGGTACACCTGTAATTTATTACAGACATTAAGTTGAGACTGTGAGAGAATCAGAGCATATGTATTAATACACCTTTTCTGACGTGCAAGCAGTGCCCACTCTTACTTATTGACATTATTCATTAAGTGTAATTCCCCACTTTTCTGCCTAACGTCAGTACTTTTCAGAGGGATTCAGAGGGACACAGCTAACATTTGTTTATGAATCAGGGACATCCCTGACAAGCAGTCACAGTTGGGAAGAATGGCCTCTGCCCTATTCAAATATACCAGTGTTTATCCTGCTCTGATACTGTGTGGGGTTTGTAAAGTGCTACTGTAACATTATTTCCTGCTAGAATGGCTGGTTCTCTTTTCACAGTCATGTCATGCAATTCCACAACAACTGCTGGTAAAGATCCACAGAACACGATTTGTGTTATGGCATTCCTATTTTCCCTTTACATTCACTCATTGTAATGCATGATATATTTATTACAGCACCAACTTGTTGTATGTCTACTGTGGCTTAATGGTACTTCATGCAGTGTAGTGTGTCTAAGGTCTGGGGTTAGAGACTGACAGAGGTGTTTTATTTTGCTGCTCAGCAGAAAAAGGGCTCTGCCATGCAGGGTGAGTAAGGTACTTTGAAGCAGTTGTAAGCGATGCTTAGCTAAGCGCACACAAACGCACATTCGTGCACACCCGCTAACTACTGCTTAAAAGTGCTTTCTCCTGCTAACCCCCGCGCTAATTTCTTTGAAAGAAAAGAAAATGGGGAGATAGAAAAGTGGTGAAAAAGGGGGCACAAAGAGGGAAAGACAGTAGGGAAACCAGCTCCGGGTGTGCAGGACGGGTGTAGGGAAGGTCCATAGCTGCCCATTTCTTTACCAGCAACAGCTGTGCAATTTGGAGTGAAATTTGAAACCTTTCACCCCTGAGAGAGGGGTGAGGACAACAAAGTATGTTGTACTGCCAATTATAATTATCAGTTTACATGTCCAGCGGACATGTGTGCGAAATGGGCAGCTATGTATGAGGCATCATTTTTTTGTGGGAACAGATTGCCCTTTTTTTTATGTTTTTTCAGGTGAGAGTGGAATGTGAGGTAGAGGAAGTAGGTATATTTGGGGAGGTAGGTTAGGGAGGTAAACAGACAAGACAAACAAGATGCATACAGGGGCGGAATATGACACGTGGTGGGTGAACACAACAGACGGGGACGGATGTTTGGATATCGCAAGCCCATGAGCCCACAGATGGCAACAGTGGAACTGAGATCCCCACCCATGGGCAGTCACCACTGCACCTTCACAGCCCAGAGGGTGGCTGTGCTGGGGGCTGAGTAGGAGGGGCAGGCTCACCCATGAGTCGCGCCACTTGTGCCTCGAGCTGGCGTAGAGGATCAGCGACCGAACGCTTGATCTCCCTACGCACCACAGCCCTGTCCGGAGGGTGATAAGTGGCCCTCCTCTGGCCATGCTTGCACTGGGGGACGAGCCCCATCCCCTGCAGTGCTTCCACCCAAAGGTGGCACAGGGCCACCGGAGGAGGAGGTCCCTGGCTGGACACCGGACATGCTGGTGCCAGGTGCCTTTGCCAGCTGAGGTGGGAGAGGAGGGTCCGCTGGGACCGGCCTTCCAATACGTTCTATGTTTAGCAGGATTTAATGACAATATGGGTTAGTAACAGACAACAGCATTCAAAATTAGTTGTAACAGCATGCAGTAGTATTCCCACTAACCCAACTCACAAGAATTCCAACAGTTGAACAGCAAGCATAACACATGCATATTTAGAACAACAGTGGACATTCCAACAGCATGCAGGGTTGATTGGTGGCAAAAGGCCACCATGATTGTGGTATGTGAACAGGGCACATGCATCAAAGTACATGCAGATATTTATAAACCAATAGGACATATGTCCCAACAAAGTTTTTCAGATTACACATACCCATTTAGGTGTGGAATGGCATTATTTATGACCATAAAGTAGGGTGTAAAAAGATCACTCCATTAACAACGTACATATACTTATAACTTTACTCTACATTCATACTGATTGCAGGTATATATCCCCTACATGTATTATTACACTAGGCAGTGTCCATTAAATTGTGAAATGGGTTTTGATAGTTGTTTATATACCTGACCTGTATCTGACATACAAACTGTTCAAGATGCAGATGTTACTGCTATGTATTTATATATTTCATTTATATTCATATATGTACATATCTGGCTTTCTTCAGGTGACATTATCAGCCACATTTAAACAGACCCCTGCATTTCTAGCAGCACACTGACATTTCTGGGGAACACACTCACAGGCTACTCATGTGCCAGATTAACCTGTACATGCTAGCCATGAACCAACAGTTGAGGACTGTATATATGCTTAAGAGCTACTGGCATTCCCTTCATCCACTTTATATGGACCTATTCAAGTGTGGATTGACAGCGCTTAATACAAATGTACTATTTCCATAATACAAGGGTACAACAACATATCAAAGAAAGTGACACTGACACAGTCCAGAAATTATACCTTTATTAATTACATTACACACTTTTGTAGTGGCTCTCTCATTCATTTCATATTTTGGTGCATGCAGAATACTTTTATTCCAGACTTATTATACCTTTATTAATGGGTTACAACACTTTTTCATGCTCTCTCACTTATTTTATATTACAATACATGCAGAGACTTTATTCAAAACTTATACCTTTATTAATGGGTTACAACACTCTTTTTCAGGCTCTCTCACTTATTTTATATAACAGGACATGCAGAGAAGTTATTCAAGACTTATTAGACCTTTATTAATGGGTTACAACACTCGTTTTCAGGCTCTCTCACTTATTTTTATACAATAATACATGCAGAATAATTACTAACCTGCCTGGTGGCACAGCTTTAGCAGCCTATCTGCATAGGCTTGCCGATTCGCAGCACGGACACCTGCAGCTGTGAAGTAAATGAAGGGATAATAATACATAGACATACCTATCCATTATATAGACTACAATAGCATTTCTTACATACTTCATTCCATGGCTATCTACTCAGTAGTGGGGCATCTTGCATGACACGGGCCTCCTGTATCCATCGGTTCAGTTGGTCCTGCTTCCGTCTCTTCAGGTCTGCATGGTGGTGACGGACCTGCTCACCAGTCCAAGGGATGCCTGTGGCACTGGTGAGATCATAAACTAACCGGTTCCAAGCCTTCGCTTTGTACTCTGTCCCTTGAAACTGGCCCTGCAGGAGTCTTGACTCATGATGATGGACAAGGAGCCAAACC
Organism: Protopterus annectens; assembly: GCF_019279795.1. Taxonomy (NCBI): domain Eukaryota; kingdom Metazoa; phylum Chordata; order Ceratodontiformes; family Protopteridae; genus Protopterus; species Protopterus annectens. The sequence goes on from NC_056734.1 coordinate 851,063,695, forward strand.
ATGTATTTTGACTCCTCGACGCCCCACCATTGCGCTCGAAAGCAAGTACCCTCTCCAGCACTGGCCATTCTGACTGCAGATGGGAGCTACAACCAGTTATGGTGAGTATTCCCACCTATGGAGCTTAAATATGCCTCATTTCCTGCACTTATTTGTGATTGGCCATTTTTGAAAATTCTCAGCTAACAGCAAACCTGCTTAGCAATGGTTAAACTTCCATTTATAAGTATATGTATGTTAACAGTGCATGTTTATGCTAAGCTGTCATGGCTTAGTCATTCAGTACTTTGATTAAGGTGCACAGTGTCCTGGGTTCGAGCCTTGTCATTGCTTTTTATTTTACTACTGTCCAGACAGGCTAGGGGGTGTGGCTGTGTTTAGGCGACTTTGCTCAACTTTGCTCTACGTTGCTCCACGTTTCCCAACAGTGCGCTGGTTAGCGCGGTGCGCAGCTCCACACAAACCTATTGCGCTAGGTAAAGCGCTGCTTAGCTATGGGCAACTATATTGCGCTAGGTAAAGTGCTGCTTAGCTATGGGCAACTATATTGCGCTGGGTACAACGCTGCTTAGCTATGGGCAACTATATTGCGCTGGGTACAACGCTGCTTAGCTATGGGCAGTTATATGTCAATATCCTTAATGCTGCTCACCTTCTTATATTTATATATATGCATTTTGTTCACTAATACATAGGCCATTTCAATGCTTTTTGCTAAAATTTCATTCATATATTTCAGGAATTATTTTATATACTAATTTGAAACATAAAATAGAAAGGGGAGTAGTGGGACTAGAACCTGGAATGCCTCCTCTTTGTGCGAAGGCTCTACCACTGTGCTATTTGGCTTAATTTGCATAAACATTTCTTATTATGCTCTTCGATGTCGAAATTGCTAACTGTAGCTAAGCAATGGGCACACCCGCGCAAACATGCGCAAATATGGGCAGCTATATCGGGAATTATAAAAAACATATAAAAAGTTTACATTTTAGAATTACAAAGGGGTTTAGTATGTGGGGATGTGTAGTGTTTGCTATGTGCACATTTCAGCAGACTCGCTCATTGCACTTGTCATTTTCACATTTATATAGTTGCAGGGGCATGGATATTTGGACTGCTCAGCAGTCCGACATGCCCCCTGCAGTCTTATATGCTCCATGTTAGCCTTCCAGTTGAGTCAGCGCACCCTCATGAATATGTATGACGCGCTGACATCATACTCTTAGGCGGCCATTTCCGAGAAAGACTTAGTCTTACACGGAAGATTACTGAATCCCCCCCCAGATCTATGAATATACAAAGATTATTTAGTAATATACTGTTAAATCTGTCATATCAGCTCGATGATCCCTAAACCTATCAAGCTCAACATCATGCAGTATAGCTGTGTAAAGATCTTTTATGTCACCTGTGACCAAAATGTCTTCTGGGTCACAATTCACACCTCTATTCAAGAGAGTTCCAAAAATCTTTTAAAACCCCTAGGAAGGAAGATGCAAATATCTTCATCTTCCTGATAATGTATATAGCCAGTGTCTCTGCCTTTGAACCACCAGCTGCAATAATAGGCCTCATGGGAGGGTTTTTCCATATCTTTATATATTTTCCGAATACAAGAAATCACTGGGATCCTATGTTTGTCAACACAGAAAAGATTATATTCCTGTGGTGTTATAGTGTCCATTACTAAGCAGTCTTTTAAAGTTAGATCAATGCCCCAGTATGCTTTCTGGATTTCATTGAGGGGGACCATATGGTATGACATACCTTCCAAAATAAATTGCTAATGAGTTTCTTAGACTGGGTAGGTAGTTTTTTAACTTGCACAAATGATAATAATGACAAGGGTATTCTTGCTTGGTGTGTTATGTATAGGATAGATTTTAAATATGTAATGTTGGAGACAATGCAGTCAAATGGTTTCAGGACTATCTCAACGATAAATTTTTTTAAGTTAATGCCAGTAACTCTTTCTCACAAAGTAGGATCCTTAATACTGCAATCCTCCAAGGCTCTGTCTTAGGTCCCATTGTATTCTCTCTCTTTTTATTAATAACCTTACTTATGACCCACCCTGTCTTGATGTTATCATGTATGCAGATGATATACTGCTAAATGAAATCTAGTAAATCACATTAATTTCTGCAAGAAACTTACAAAAAATCTCCACTGACCTCTGCCTATGGTCTTCTACCAACAGACTATTAATCAACTCCTAAAAACCTACCCTGGGATTCAGTAAGGTTCCGTGCAGGAATAACTTATTCCTCCATGGAAATGAATGTTTAAGAGCAGCATGGCAGCGCTCCATGCATAGTAATGAAGGTGTGCTGCCTCTGCTTCTAAATGGACATGGAGCATGGAAGAGTGCAGGGGATGGGTCTGAGAGCAGAGCCCTCACAATACACATGCCGCTGCACTCAAGAAGTGCCGTTTGGCAATTACAATGAGCGAGAACGCTCATAGGGGGTTGCATACCTCCCAACTGTGCAGATCTTCACAGAATGTCCAGATATGTCACCCGTACAGGTGGCCTGTACCCAAGTTGTCCTGGGAAATCACTCGGATGATGTCAGGATTGAAGTAGTTAAATAATGGCATACATTTGAGTGTCAGACACCAGATCCATCAGAAACATTATTTTAAAACAAATCCTGTTACACTAGCAACTTACCTAATTTATAAGAGCAATATTTAAAATATGTCCCTAGTTGTACCTCATTATGTCAAGTTTTGTCCAGATATTTTGCATGAAGAGGTTGAGAGGTATGGGGGGTTGCTAGGATGTCTGCCAAATGTGCAGATGCACACACAAATCCGCAGCAATAAGTGTAATCTGTCCCTCCCTAGAGAAAATAACAGTAGATAATTTTTTTTTTTTATCAAACAAATTAAATTTAACCATAGGTGTACGGGTTTGCCCATTGCTTAGCTATGCATACTGTAGCTTAAATAGTACAAGCAGATAAATAGCAAGATACAATCAGATGAAGAAGTATTGCAGTAGTGTAGTGGTCAGAGCATCCGCTTTGTGAGCAGTCATTCCCGGTTCAATCCTCACTGTAATAAATCCCATTTTCCATATGAAAGCAATTTATGAACATTTATTTTGCTGTATGACCTACTAAATAAAATATATTTGTGAACTGGAGTACTGCATTACATGCAGATGTGAGGTGTCATTGTAATAATGTGGTAAAATCCACAGATAAATACAAGTGCCCCATACAGTATATGTACACATGAATCAGGGATATTAAATGAACTTGTAATGTGTAATGAATGATAAATCCATAGAGCGTCCAAATCTACCACTTTCTCAAGATCTATGTTTCATTTCTTTCTAAATTAGTGCGGGGGTAAGCAGGAGTAAGCATTTTTAAGCAGTGATAAGCGGGTTTAAGGCTGTTTGTGTGGGGTAAGCAATGCGCACACAGGTTAAGCAATTTTGAAGCTAACTCTCTGTAAGCATATTTAACCAGAAATTAACATTTCTTACCATTGTGCAAACCCACTTAAGCTGCTTAAAAGTTCCATAATCACTCTGTATCCAACAGCCCCTGTTCTGCCCAGCAACAAAATAAACAGGCCTTGCAAGTCTTGAACCAAGGAACCTGTACACTGTAGACACAGCAGTTAACCAGTACGCCATCACAGCTGTACATAAAAAGTCAAGTATACCCAAACAGATCCTCACTATAACAAAATCGCAATTTACATGTGAAAGAAATCTATAAACAGTTTTCTGTTGTGTCACCTACTACATAACATATGTATATATATGTGAACTGGAGTCCTGCATTAAGTCCAGATGTGAGGTGTCATTGTAATAAAGTGATGAAATTCTCCAATAAACACAAGTACCCCATACAGTGTATGTACACATGAATCACAGATACCAAACAAATATATAACATATAAGGAATGATAAATCAATGCCAAACAGCAAATAGTATGCAAATTTAAAAATAAGCAATGCGAAGCACTGCACACTTCTGCTTACTAGGTATAAGCAATGCATAGCCCAGCTAAATCGATTTGCCCATTGGTATACTCCTTTAAGCAGTGCCAACCTTAGGTAAGCAAGTTTGCCCATAGCTTAGCATTTTCAAAACCGTCCAATCATGGCAAAGTGTGGGAAATCGGCCCTATTTAAACCCCACCGGCGGGAATACATCTCATAACTGGTTGCAGCTTCCTCCTGTAGGCACTATGGCTGGTGTCAAAGAAGGATCGTGCTTCTAAGTGCAGTGCTGCGGCATCCAGGAGTCCAAAGTCATGGCAGGACTCCTTGTAAAAGACCATGAAGAGTGACTGCTGCAGGGCCAGTACCAGGGTTCCCAATATAAAGCAGAAGCCTGGGACCATCTCGCCCATGACCACACCAGTGCCACTGGCATCCCTCAAACTGGTGAGCAGGTCAGGCATCACTATGCTGACCTGCAACAGAGGAAGAGGGAGCTCTTGGAACAGTGGATCCAAGAAGCTAGGCAGAGGGCTGATGTCCCAGAAGTGTGTAAGTATCATTCTACTACCTGTTTAATAATTGCCAGCTCATGTGTATTATGGATAGGTATGGCTAAATATTCCTCTTACATCTTTGACAGTGGCAGCAGAGCAGGCTGTGAATCAGGAAGCCCATGCTTGTAGGCTGCAGAGTCTGTGTTGTGAGGCAGGTTAGTAATAATCTTGCATGTACTGTCATTAGAAATAAATCTAAAAGTAGTAGAAGGTTAATTGCTAGTATAAAACCTGTATTGTGTATGGGATGTACTGAATAAACCAGGCAATATGTCAGGAAGAGTCTCATACGGTTGTATGTAAATAAAAGGGTAACAACCTGGCAATAAAGGTCTAACTCCTAGACTGCTTGTGTTTACACTGGTATCATATGGTAATGTAGAATTGCATTCTCATAATAGTACTGTTGTATTAAGCACTGTTACCCACACTGTGCTACATAAATAAAATGTGTAGGAATGTCTGTATACAACTGTTGTAATCACAAGGTCGTATTGTACAACTGAGAGAGACATAGAAAACAGTGAAACGATAGCTGACATAATCCAATAGCACACTCAACTGAGACATAAACTGTTGTATTTATAGCACACACAGCCATGGTTTGAATCCTGGGAGTGGTAGTAAGCTGTATGCTGAATCATACCCCTCAGCTGTACACATATTTTGTCAGAAAGTTCATATAATTGGCTTAATTTTCCTGCCTGTCACCCTGTCCCCCTGGAAAATCAGTGGGATGATCCCAGAAGTTTAGGCAGCAAATAATGACATACAACTGATTGTCAGACATCATAACTGTCAGAAATATATCTATAACAACAAACCTGTCACTCTAGCAATGCACCAACATATTATGAGAGTAATATGCAAAGTAGATCCCATCTCCACCCCCATGTTGTGAAGCTATGACCAGAGTGTGTGCCATAACAGAGTGAGACGTATGTGCATAATATTAACATGGAATCTGGTAATATGTGTGGGAACATTCAGGTAGAGTTAACAAACATTCCCTCTACAGGTCTGTCAGATGCAAAAACTGTGCCTAGAAATAAAAGATTGAAATCCTGGACTGGTACTGTTTACTCTGGTATTGTATTGCATTGTTAGTGTTGCAGTTGCTCTGAATAATAAGGTGTTACTCATCACTGTCATCCACACTGTGCTACATAATAAAACTGTCTAGGAAACCCTGTATAAGAGTATTGTAATTACAAGGTCAGATTGTAAAACCAAGGGAGACTTATAGAAAGAAATCAGAGAAGAGATACACAGCAATATATATATAGCACACTCGACTGTCATGCACACTGTTTTATTTTTAGCAGACACAGCCATGGTTCAAATCCTGGCAGTGGTAGTAAGCTGTATGCAGAATGTCCAGATAACTGGCCCATGTCTGCTGCCTGTTACACTGTCCCCCTGGCAAATCAGTGTGATGATCTCTGACATTTAGGCAGCATTTAATGACATATAACTGACAGTCAGACCTGTAAATATCCAGAAAATGTATATGAAAACAAACCTGTCATTGTAGCAACTCACCAAAGGTTTATGAGTGCAATAATCAAAATACGTCCCAATTTCACCTGCATGTTGTCAAGACTAGCCCAGAGTGTGTGCAATAAGAGATTGCGAGGTATGTGCATAACATCAACCAGGAATCTGGGAATATGCGTAGAAACAGTCAGGTAGTGTTAGCAAACAATACCTCCACAGGTATACCAGGTAAGAGGTGTATACTGCAGGTAAAACACAGTTCATTTATATAGTTGTTTACAACCATACAACTGTCCAAACTAAGGCCATAGTGTAGTGTAATAATACCTGTAAGGTACAGATTGCAGCACTAAGAAGGTATTGAGAACTACTGGGATATGCAAGTTTTAATTGACATCTTTCTCTCCCCCCCCCACCATATCTGCAACAATAATCTAAATACATAACTCAATGGGTATGTGTACAATTAAACCTACTGTTGGGACATATGTCCTGTTGTTTGATAAATATTGAAATTTGTTCCTATGCATGTGCCATGTTGAAATACTCCCACATTGGTGGCATGGTGCCATCAATGTACCTGCATGCTGTTGTAATGGCCACTGTGGTTCTATATAGGTATGTGTTCTGTTTGCTATGCACCTGTTCCATATCTGGTGTTTTGGGTTAATGGGAATATCTATGCATGCTGTTATAACTAATCCTGGTATGTGTTGACTATTACTAACCCACATATGTTTTAAAACTGAAACACCATAGCACATTTGGGAAGGCCGCTCCCAGCGGACCCCACCTCTCCCACCTCATCTGGCCATGGCACCCTCTTTGTGCCCCTTTTTCACCACTTTCCTATCAATCCTTTTTCTTTTATTTTAAATAAATTAGCACAGGGGTAAGTGGGAGTAAGCACTTTTAAGCAGCGGTAAGTGGGTTTAATCCTGTTTGCATGAGGGTAAGCAATGCCTACACAGGATAAGCAATTTAGAGGCTAACTGAGTGTAAAAATATTTAACCGGATGTTAGCATTGCTTGCCATCATGCAAACCCGCTTATTACTGCTTAAAAGTGCTTTAATCACTCTGTATCCAATGGCCCTTGTTCTACCCAGCAACAAAATAAACAGCCTTTGCAAGTCTTAAACCCAGGACACTGCACACCATAGCTAAAGTGATTTACCACTAAGCCATGTCAGATATGTATAACTCTGATATTTTCACAAACATATCATCCAGCACAGACATTCAATAGTACAGGAAATGTATTTATATATGTAGATGTATGTATGTGTGTGTGTGTGTGTGTGTGTGTGTGTGTGTATATATATATATATATATATATATATATATATACACATACATAAATGCATATATCTCTCTATAGATGTATTTTATATATATATATATATATATATATATATATGTGTGTATATATATATATATATATATATATATATATATATATATATATATATATATATATATATATATATATATATATATATATATATATATATATATATATATATATATATATATATATATATATGTAGCAATATATATATATATATATATATATATATATATATATATAAATATATATGAGAACACAACAAATACATATATTTGACCAAAGGCACCATTAATCGGTGTGAGGGGGCCCAATCTAAGTACCTCTTTTAATGATTGATATCATCCCCTCCCCCACAAACAAACAGATCTGCTTTCTAACATAATACAAACACTTGCAAGTCCCATACCCAAGACCCTACACAACATAGCCACAAGAAGGTAACAGTAATCCATCCCACCTGTACGATGTCAGGATGGTATCAATAACATATCATACAGTACAGTCTGTCTACCATAGGGAATGTACAATGTGGAAGCAATAAACATTCCAATGATACATATACATACAGATATATATATATATATATATATATATATATATATATATATATATATATATATATACATACACACACACACACACACACACACACACACATATATATATATATATATATATATATATATATATATATATATACACACACATATACATATATTACTACATATGGATATGTATAGGAAGATACATATTTAGAGGATGCACAGCATATTGAACAGCCAGTATTCCTACAGTTGCCACCTTTTAAAATGGACAGTGTATGATTCTCTCATACAAAAGACAATTATTGCATGAAACATATACCCACAGAGAAGTCAAAGGATATGACACCACATGCAGGTTTGCATACATAATAAATGTTTATCTGTGTACTATCACAGTTGTATATGCCATGTCATATAGCTGTTAGGTGTTTGAAATACATACTAACTAAGTAATGCAACTCTCAAGCAAATCATTTTATACAGTAATCCGAAAGCATAACATATGTTGCTGTCCAGGCAAAGGCCTACAAGTAGTACAACAGTAAAGAAACACGGGCCAGAAGATAATCAATCAACAGTAAGTAATGTAGATGTAGTTCAGCAGCCTCCAATTACACTCTGTACTCATCCCCTGGGAGAAAAGAATTATATTGTCACAATTAAGTTGTATCTTTTACATAATGCTTACTGTAAAACATCACTGACAAACAGAACAGTCTGTATGACAGTAAGCACTAGGCCACCAATGTTCCCAAGGTGAAATGCATGAAAATGTACAGCTATATACCTTAAGGTGTCTTACTACTCATATCCCTCACATTTTGTAACAGCCTAGGTTATATATGGTGCATAACCCTCCCCCATAGACTGACTTACAAGGACATATAACAGTGTTACATACATTGACCTTAGGACTGCACAAGGGCACACACATTTTGTCCAGTTGTAGCCCACATATATATGGCCCCTACCCCACAATATGTGTGGGGACCACAACATCACTGGAATGATGGCAGGAATGGCAGCACGACATAATCATAGGCCACTACTGAACAACCTCTTACTGCATGACATATGGACAAAGCCTGGTATATAGGTGGAGGACAGAGGCTGGAAAACAGGGCCATATTTGCAATATTGTTGTTATACACTGAGGAAGTTGCTGGTGTTACAGGATTGTTTGCAACATACCCTTAGTCAGGAATATGAAGTCAGAAACACAAATGGATGAAGCCATGTACTGATAGCACTCAACAGACAGAATGCCAGTGATATAACTGAGACAAGACATGTGTGGTGGACAGACAAAGCATAACAGCAAATCCTCTGGCCCATCATGTGGATAGGCCCACAGTTGTGAGCTATGTACACACAAACCCTGTAACACTAGTGGCATACAATGCATATAACAACACTACTCACACTGCCTGTAGGTCTGGAACCTTATATAAATATGTAGTTGGCCTGTGTCTGCAAGTCCTCTTGTAAGATGTATTGCTGCCTACTGTCTGTAACACTGCTGGCCACACAGGAAGGAGGCCCTCCATACAGGAAAGGTAAAGAGACCATGCCTACATGGTTTAGAAATTTATAGTAGTGGGTCACCATGACAGTAGTAACTGGAAGTACTACATAGCAAGCTGCATGCAGGTAGCAAGTGGTGGACACTGATTGGTGCAGAGGCCGTCACCTGATCATATGCATCACCTGCAAAATCCATGCTGCAGTCTATTCAAAGCAACTCAATCCATGTAGTGGAGAAAGACAGAGAGAGAGAGAAAGAGAGAAAGAAAAAAAGTAAACACACAACCATCCATCCATCTACATAGCAAATTGTATCCAGAAGAGATGACATTCCCACAACAGGTATGTGAAGCATATATGCATGCAATTAAATGTAGTATTTGGTCCATAATAATGGGATTGATGATTTGGAATGATTTATATGTGCCATCAGGTGTTGTTGTAATGATGTCCAGCTGAACAACTGCTATTGACAATAGTGTCTGTCCCTATGGGCATTGGGCCATACCTGTCAACTGTGCAGATCAGCACTGACTGACAAGATGTAAGCCATCATAGTGTGTGTTGTGTACTGCAATACATGTATATTAGTGTGGCCAGTAGCTGGTGGTGGAAGTAATGCCATTATGATGGACACGTGAGTTTCAGAGCCCACCACTTGCAGGACAGTCATGTTAACGCGTAATGTAGCATGCACAAATGCCATAGGTGTGTAATAGGCTTACCTGCAATCTGTCCTTATATATATATATATATATATATATATATATATATATATATATATATATACCCCCCTAATGTTAGGCCGTGTCCACATGTGACACCTGTCTGTGTTGTAGCAAGGCAGAACAGTGCAGCTGTGCAGGAAGGAGACTTAGAGAGTGTGGACCTAATATTTTAATGCACCCCATATATATATATATATATATATATATATATATATATATATATATATATATATGCATGTATATATATATATATATACACACCTATATATATATATATATATATATATATATATATATATATATATATATATATATATATATATATATATATATATATATATATATATATATATATATATATATATATATATATATATATATATATATATATATATATATATATATATATATATATATATATATATATATATATACACACACACATACACGTGTATGTCTACATATATACAAACACGCACACATATGTATATAAATACATGTCCCCTACTGTTGAATGACAGTGCTGCATGATATGTGTGAGGAATCATCACACATATCAATACACACACACATATATATACAGCAGTATGTGGGTGCAAAATGGACAGTTATGCCAGGTGTGAACCCCATGTTGGGAGCACATTGGCCTTGTTTGTGAAGGTGGGCTTGGTAATTTGGGGAAGGATAGTAGGTATATTTGTGGAGGTAGATTGGGTACAAAGACGGACAAGACAGCATACAGTGGCGGGATATAACACATGTGGTGGGTAAACACCCTGGATGGGGAGTGTTGTCTGGGATGTGAAAGCCCATGAGCCCCCATATGGAAACAATGGGACCAAGGTCCCCACCCATGGGCAGTCACAACATCATCTTCACAGCCCTGAAGGTGTCTGGGCTGGGGGCTGAGCAGGAGGAGCATGCAGATCCTGTGATTGTGTACTGAGGGCCCCAAGGTGCTGTAGTACATCCCCCAAGTCTCTGTGGAGCTCCCTGTGCACCAGACCCTGGACCTGACATCGGGTGACAGGATCCTGTCTGTGTGTGCTCCAGGGGGGTCGAACACCGTCCCCTGAGGTGGTTCCACCTGAAGATAGTGCAGGACCAGTAGATGAGGAGGTCCCAAGGTGGGTCCCAAATGTGATGTGGCCTGGTAACATGGCCAGATGAGGTGGGAGAGGTGGTTCTGCTGGCATCTGTTTCCCAAATGTGCTATCGTGTCACTGTTACAGAACATATGTGGGTAGTAATAGTCCACACATCCCGGGATTATGTCTAACAGCATGCATAGATATCCCCATTAACACAAAACAACAGATGTGCAACAGTCACATAGCAAACAGAACACATGCATATATGGAACCATAGTGGCCCTTACAATGGCATGCAGGTGACAATGTTCATAACAGGCCACCAGTGATAGTGTTTCAACATGGAACATGACTACAAACACATAGCACAAATTGTTGTACATGTCCCAGTGGTAGGTATTCTGTAGACATACCCGTTGAGTTGTGTGATCAGATTGTTGTTGCAGATATAGTGGGGGGGGGAGACAGAGATGTGTATTAACAACTATGATAACCTTGCAGTATGAGGTCCTCAGACCTGTTTCCCTCTTTATGTCTTTCAGCCAATATGTTCAGGGAAAGACTGCCTATGTACACACCAGAGGAGAATGATGTCATCTTATCATACTGCCTATGTACACACCAGAGGAGAATGATGTCATCATATCATACCTGGTGCAGCACTACAATCCCTGTTCATGCATACAGCCCATGATCTGCAGAAGAGGACCGCCCTGTGGAACAATCTTCTCCACAGGGTAAACAATGTCAGCCTGCATAACTGCAGTTATGTGCAAGTCCAACATCGATGCACTGATCTACTCTGCCATGCCTGTGGGCATGCTGCTGCAGTTAGGGGGGACCAGCTTGCAACAGGGGGGGTCATGCCATCCAGCCCCCCTAACACATGTTGAGGAGCTCCTTGCCAGCCTTGGGGCATCTGCCCACTTGCAAACAACACCTGGTGGAGAGCATAGTGGAGGTGGGTGCTACCCACATAATGGCAGAGAAGCATGCAGGTAAGGCCACAGGGCACATCAGTAGACTACTGTTGTGTATCCATCTGCATCTGTAGAGCTAAATCATGCATATGTGAGATGAAATATATATAGTCTGTTGCTGAGTTGTAGTAATAAACAGATGTGCATAATCTGTAGTATTGTGGGTTTGTACTGTTGATGTACTGTAATGTTGCACCCACCCTGTACCAATGCACAGGTGTGGCTACTGACATCACATCTCTCACACAATTATCTAGGTCCCTCTGATATACCTCCAGGGCAGCAGCCTGTAGCTGGTGAGTATGGTGTTTGTTCAGGTTTGGCAACACATCAGTCATGTTATGGCCATGGTATATTCCATGCACACATTTAACACACCTACCCATAATGCATGCTGTACATGGTCACGTATTGTTGCTGTTAACTACACTGTATCACAGTGGTCACCACAGTGGTGTATCTGAAGGGTATATAAGACTCCTGCAATATAACTAACATCTTGTCATTGCAAGATGTGTGCACAGAGATGAACATAATGGTGGGACAAATGGTCTACAGTAGGGACATGTCTGAAACATCACCCTTATACAGTCATACAACAGTATAAATACCACTATTACAATGGCAACTGTTACAGATCTACACTATGACATATCACAATACTGCATTCCACAACCCTTACAACCTGCAGTGTGGTCCTAACATGAGCAATGAATGTGTAATATGGAATCCTATGTTAGGACAGCAAATATGGGGAATACATACTTTCACAAACACTGGAAGCATATGTGTGCATAGACTCCAGATATATTGTGGAAGCAGCTTTTGAGGTACTGACAGCATGCATTCTTCATGAGTATGGGCCTTCAAGCAAGTACAGGTCCTCAATGTCACATCAATAAATGGTCTGCTGTCTAAGATGTTTAGTCATTAAATGTGCCCACTTACCTGCAACAGAGGCAACCGTGGCTTGCATTCATCTTACAAGCCATGGAATGGATCCCATACCCAACAATTAGCACACAGGAGTTGGAAATGTAGCCTTACCTCACCATTGCATATACCATGGCAAACAGTGCAGACAGTCATGTATGTGGCAAGGATGTATGGGACAAGATTAATGTAGAAAATAAACAGATGGCCATCCAAGACAGATGGTGACACATGTTGCAAACTGGTCATGCAGGCTGCCTAGTAACATGCCACAACACTGAGGGAGTTGCAGGAATGTCTAGCAAGTACTGGCAGTGCAGTACCCATGTTGGCAATTGCCTGGACTCTGTATAAGTGTGGCCCATGGATTAGGGTAATCAGATGGAACAGTTGTACCACAGGAAATATTAGCCAGGCCTCTCTACAGGTAGCATATGCATAACAGCAAAGGTCCCCAAAAGGCATGCGTTACAATGTCTACCAGTGTACCAAGATGATGTTGGAAACCTACACACAGATACATGAGCTGCACAACCAACACCTCAGCCCACTTCAGGCCCACCATTTCCATCTGTACCTTGCTGGTGCCAGTGTACAACTGTATGTTTGCCATTCATTAGTAGGGACTAGGTCAGTACACATGGTGTTCAGTGTTTGGGACACTGCAAAATAACACACGTGTAGGCCATAGTTGTCAAGCATCTGCAAAAAGGCTGAGGGTGGGGAGGGGGTGTCATCATGAAACACAAGTTCACTGAAGCAGAGATCCAAAGGATGCTACGAATGGCTGTAACTGCACACAATCAAGGTCAGGAACTGTGGCAGACATAACCCTGACTCCACAGCAATAGTGATGGCACTGTGTGACCTCCAAGGGATGTGCACATGATTTGACCTTGCAGTCATGCAGAGTTGGGGGACATTTGTAGGGCAGACTGACCAAATACTGGCAAATGCAGATGGCTCATGCTAGTATACCCCTGCCAGGGATAGCGATTGCTGTAGTACACATAACAGTAGCTGCAACAAACCATCATGATAAGGGTGTGCACACATATGCACCCACAAATTGTATGCATCCCAATCAGCATCTGCACAACTAATGCATTTGTTTGACACTGCATTTGATTACACAGACCATATGTCACATATCAGATTTGTGTAATGTTAACATATGCAGTAATGTGGCTCCATGGCATTTCAAGGAAAAGGGCACCATATCAATAAGGGTGTGTACACTCCCCATAGCCATGGTATGGTTTGAAGGTTGTCAGTGTAATTGTATTTTATTGGCCATACATGTACCACTGATAATGAAGCCTGTAGCTTACATCCTTCTAAGTTGGGAACTGCTGATTGAGGACTCAGTGTCTGTTATTCTAAAATTGTATTAGTTCTGGTTTAAGCACTTGGGCTTCAGGCCAGTTATTTTACATTAAGAAGGCTCGTGGTCTGCACTCTTGTGGGAGGAGATGCTGGACTCTGCCCTTCTGAGCTGGGAATTTCTGGTTAAAGGCTTATAGTGCCTGCATATTTGAACTGTTTCTTACTGAAATTGGTACACCTTGTTTGCTGTAGCATAGACTAGATCCAGGCCTGCTGAATCTAACTTTGTTTGGATACTTGTTGTTTGTTTGCTTGTTATTTCCCTGAAACGCTAATTCCACCTAAAACATGGCTTTTCAGTGCTTCTGTGGATCTCTAGTGATATCTGCATTGCTTACTGTACTTATTTCCTTGTTTCACTTGAAAGAAAGTTACTGTTTGTCATTTTTGCATTTAAGTTACCTGTAACACATTGCATTTAAGTTACCTGGCACTTGCTCACTAAGTCAGCACTAAAAATTAAAAGCACTATACCCTCACAAACTCCCCTTGAGTACCTTGTTCCCCATTGGCCTTTTTTTTCAATTATAAAGGAATTCCCAATACTATTCTAGCATGTCCAAAGGTCAGTTGTCAATCTCCTCTCTGGTCCAGCTGGTGAATCTGGGAATCTTGAGGCAATGTTACAACTGCCTCATGTACACAGACAACCCTCTCCTCCTCCCAACAAATTCCAACACATGTGCGAGTTGCAACCATATAGCCAAACTGGAGGCTAAGCTCTCTCAACTCAGTACTGGCGTAACCAGTCAGGAGGAGAAGGAAACCACACTCACTACAATTCCAGTCTCACATAGACCTACCACGACAGCAAACCAAACACATAAACACACAAAAACATACTCGGAGGCTCTAAATAAAAATCTGCCTAAGCAGCAGAGACCTCCAAAGCAGACACCCAAGCAACCGCTACCCCAAAACAAAACACATGCAACACATAGCTCACAAAGCCAGTGTGCCGAACAGTCACAGCCCTTAAGGTTAAACAACACACCTGATACACTTGTAATAGGTGACTCTATCGTCAGGCACACTGACGTCCTGCTCACCAGGCTGAACAAGGAGAAGGTCACAGTGAGCTGCCTGTCGGGCACTAGGATCCGCCACATAACACAAGCACTCAGGTCACTCCAAGACAAGTACAAATATGACTCAGTCATTGTCCATGCTGGTGTGAATGACCTGAGACGTACCTCCCTGGACTACATGAAAAGAGACATAGAGGAGCTCTCTGAGCATGTAGTCCAGGCTGGTATGATCCTGACCTTGAGTAGCATCTTACCCTCACCAAGAATGATGCCACAATATGAAGACAAGATGATCAATTTCAACAATTGGCTTAAGTATTGGTGTCATTCAAAGGGGATCCAATGCCTGTCAGCCTGGGATGACATGCTCGACAAGCCATGATGCTTCGCTAGGGATGGCTTGCACCTGTCACCCCTGGGCTTTCGGATATTGGCAAAGGCTCTTGCTACCCCCATAGTGCCTTTTTTAGGCAAGGCTCAAAAGACAAACCCACCTCCATAGGTATCACAAGGGATAAGAAACTAAGAGTAATGCTACTCAACACCAGAAGTCTAAACCGCAAGATGCACGCACTCGAAACTCTCCTTAGCATGGAGAACATCGATATCTGTGCAGTAACAGAAACCTGGTTCAAGGCTCCCGAGAGCACCCCAGCACTACCAGGTTATACATCCTACCATGCTTTTCGGCCCCACAACTTGGACCGAACCACAAAAGGAGGGGGAGTATCAGTATTCGTCAAAGATACCCACACCTCCAGGTTGGTGGCACAGCACGAAGCATCAGAGACTATCCATGTGCAACTAACAGTGGGTAAAACTGCCTTCCAGTTTATAGCCTGCTACAGACCCCCCTCCCAAACCCAGGAACCCCACTTGGCCTTCCTGAAAACAATGGAAAATATGAAGGTCTCTCCAAACACCATTATATTGGGCAACATCAACTACCCAAACATAGACTGGGAGCATTACTCTAGCTTCAACACCCTATCCCAAAGGTTCCTAAAATTTATAAACTCAAATGCTATGGAACAACTTGTTACCACTCCCACAAGAGGGGAAAACATACTGGACCTGATCATCACCAACATGGGGACTCTATGCTCCAGACCAGAAGTGTATCCCTCACTGGTAAGATCATACCATAATCTAATCTCACTGGATATTCACATCCCGACCCCACCCCCTACCCAGAAAACCACAGTGAAAAACTTCTCTAAAGCAAATTTCACACTCCTCAAAACCGAGGTGGAATCCTTCAAAGCCCCCGGGCCTGTGGAAAATATGACCCAGACCGCAGAATCCTTTATAAACACATTCTATGAACATCTTCAGGAATGCATGGATCATGCAATCCCAAATAAAACCAAGACCCAATCCTCCAAAGGCAGACGTCCTGTCTGGTGGACCCCAGCCATAAACAAACTATACAATAGAAGGAGGAAGCTACTATATGATAGAGCAAAATCCCAAAAAGGGAAGGCATCTCTGATCAGTATTGGCAAAAAACTATGGGCACTCATTAAATCGTCTAAGGCCAACTTCGAGAGAAAAATTGCACAGGACACTAAGGATAATCACAAGGCTTTTTTTTAGTTATGTTAGGAACCTGGGTGGGAATTCCCAGATATGCTCAGAATTAGTCCAAAATGACAAAAAATACATCGAACCCACAGACATTGCCAACATCCTAGCTGACAGGTTCAGCGCAAACTTCTCCCACCAAAAGGGCAAATATCTATCCCAGCAGAGTGCTGCCCCCCTGACATCTCAGATGCTCAGGTAAGAGCCGCCTTCTCCAAAGCAAAAAACACAGCGTCAATGGGACCAGACGGTGTCCCGGCCAAGGTCCTACATGAACTCCAAGAAGAGCTAAACCCAAACATAAAACTACTCTTCAATCTCAGCCTTACTACAGGATATGTACCCAAAGAGTAGCGTACAGCAACAGTGGTCCCTCTCCACAAAGGTGGTGCCTCAACGGATCCTGGAAACTATCGCCCCATAAGCCTGACTAGCTTGGTCTGCAAAGCTATGGAAAGGATCATCACGGACCTCATAAATAAAGATATTGGGGATCTACAGACACTGGATCCTACCCAGTTCGTCTTTGTTAAGGGCAGATCCTGCCTCTTAAACCTGGTTGATTTCTTTGAAACAGTCAACAAGGCCATTGACAAGGGGAAGGTGGTCCACACAGCCTACCTGGACCTCGCGAAAGCCTTCGATACAATACCCCACTCGGGCATTATAGATAAGCTCACCAGCTTAAATATAAACGCCTATGTCACTAGATGGGTTGCAAACTGGCTCAAGGACAGAACCCACATGGTTAGAATTGCTGGAGCCATGTCAGACTCCAAACCAGTTACAAGTGGAATCCCACAAGGCTCAGTCCTGGGACCTCTCTTGTTCGGTATATATTTCTCGGAGGTACAGGCCAACATGGAAGGACTGTGGCTGACCAAGTTCGCAGATGACTGCAAACTGGGTGCCATAATCGACTCTCCAGCTGACACAAGCATCCTCCAAAAGGGCCTCATAGAAACAGACAATCGGTGCCAGAGCCACGGCCTCAAGCTAAATGCCAAAAAGTGTATAGTCATCCCCTTTGGCAAAAACAAAGTGCCCACAAATTACCACATAGGTGGTAATCCATTAAGTACAGAAGAAGTAATTAGGGACCTGGGGACCCAAGTTGCTAGCAATCTCTCATTTGACAACCACGTGGCCAAAGTGGTTAGAAAAACATTTTATATAGCCCACCTAATCATAAAGGGATTCACATCTAGATCAGGGGAAGTCATCGTGCCTCTTTACTCATCCCTCATCAGGCCCATAATTGAGTACAATGCCCCTTTTGGGATGTACCTTATCAGACACCTGCAGCAACTGGAAAGACCCCAAAAGTACCTCACCAAGAGGATCAAAGGGCTCAAACAGATGCCATATGCTGCCCGGTTAAGGAAACACCAGCTCTACTCAATGGCATACCGCCTGCTCAGAGGCGATCTGTGCCTGACGTATAAAGCCATGTCCAACCCGGAATTAATGGACATGCTGCACCTCAGAAAATCCAAATCCCATCAAGCTACACGCTCGAGAGACTTGAACCTCAGCACTGAAATAAATAGGACATGCTGGAGGGACAGATTCATAACCCAGAGGCTCCCTTCACTCTGGAATAAAATCCCAGTCCAGGTAAGGCAGAGTCCCTTATCGACTCTCTTCAAGAGGAATCTTGATGAGTGGATGGGAGATCGTAGGTTTAACCCGGGTATCACTTCTGTGTCACTGTTAGACAGAGGCACAGTATACTAACCTCGAAAAAGGGCATACCAAAATTAATTTAAAATGGGTGGCGCAAGCCAAACACACTCTGGCTAGGCTTATAAATGCCCTAGGGCAGATAGCCTAGTATGAACCTATGAACCTATGTAATTCAGACATCAGGCATTCACAAATGACATCTGTCCACATATCATCCCAGGTATGTATCGAACAAACACATAGGGGCTGTGAGCAGCAGAACAAACATAACTGACACACATATGCACATTCAGCAATGGTGTGTACACCTGTGAGGTATGGTGCACAGTACATGCCAGGGTGCTGAACAGGTGCACAACAACATAGTGTACATGGGTGCAGTGTGTTCCAGGGGAAGGGGCATCACCTACTAACACAACCCAAGCATCACAGAAATGTATGTGCACTAGCAGGGATTGACTATAGCTGCACTGCATGCTGTTGAGTGCCATATGTCATGCATGTTGACAGATGGGTAATGAGAGATCTGTGTGTAATATCTTTGTGCAACTTCACCTGTAAGTGTGTGTGTAAACTGTTAAGCAATGACGTACAGGTCTTAAAGTCCATTTCTTGTTTTCCCCTCACAGGTGGTTAGGTGGGTCAGGGTCCCTCCTGCAGACAATCTGATGTTGGTGTCCATTCAGACACTGAAAATGATGATATGTGCATTGAGGCACAGGTGGGATTGTCAGGGGCTGAAGCTGCTCCATCATTTGACATCCCGCTGTTATCCACCCACATGTGTCTGGACAAAGCAGCCATAGCCGGATGTCCAGCAGGGTACCACATAGGCAGATGTACAGGGGTGCTCATTGGAGGGCTGCTGGTCATGTCCCTGGCAGAACTGCCACATTTGGTACCACCAGACACATGTTTCAGGCCATCATGGAGGTGCAGGCACGTATGGAACGGTACACCAGACAGGCTCTGAGGCTGCAGAGGGTTACTCATTCAGCTGTTACTTTCAACATCTGTGATCTTGCAGGTGTCCTCCGTTATTTTTCAGAGGTCATGGATAGATGGTTGGGTGAGATGGTGGGAATCCTCGACCGTGGAATGTCCATGTTCAAGCATGTGGTGGGAGTGATGCGACGGCCACTTGGACGTAGGCCAGCAACACCAACAGCTGGAGGTTGACGTGGACGTGCAAGAACACCAAGCTGCTCCTGTAGTGGCAATACCAGCCCCAGCACTGCAGGGGAGTGCTTTCTACACCACACCACAGTAGGCCACATGCACATGGCCCTGGCCAGTCCCAGAAGGGACCTGAATCAAGCGGACATATGTCATCATCAGCGGAGAGTACCATATCATGGCT
The DNA here is from genome assembly GCF_019279795.1 of Protopterus annectens. Taxonomy (NCBI): domain Eukaryota; kingdom Metazoa; phylum Chordata; order Ceratodontiformes; family Protopteridae; genus Protopterus; species Protopterus annectens. The sequence continues at coordinate 851,083,911 of NC_056734.1, forward strand.
TGTACCTGGTGGTGCCCGTGGAACCCCTGGCAGGCACAGTTCTCATGTCTGTGGCTGGAGATGGTGAACTACACACCCTGCCAGGTATGGTCTGCAGCTGTCCAGCAAACACCTGTATAGGGCAGCCACATGGCAGAACTGTGTGCATGCATACTCACACACAATACAAACACAGCTAGGGCAACCCCATACCTACTCACACTACATCACCATGTCCGTATCAGTAATTAAACCCCCTCACTCACACACATGGTGTCAAATGTATGGCTCAGCCTAAGTCTCTGGCAAGCCAACAACACACCCTGTGCATATGATGATACCTGTGCCACATCCCTGTCATCCTTAACATCGATGCAGGGACAGGATAGTATGGTTCTGATGCACACGGTGACTGTACTACAGTGTAGCAATGTAATGCTGTGTAGCATGTTGTCAGCAGTAAAGTTTTATGCTTACATGTCATGTCAGGAAGTGTAGCTATCCGGCCATGATGCATTATAGTTGTTATTAACACTGAGTGATTGTGGTCTCCATAATGTATTCTGTTTGTGTTGTAGGTATCCATGTGTCAGCAGGAGGATGGTCTGTTATTATATCCTACAAGGGGTATGGCACTGTGGTGACACCTTGGCTGTGCAATATCCTGGGTACAGGTGAATACATGTCACAGGTCTGTATAACAGTTACTGCATGTGCCACATGGCTAATAGGTCCGGGGGTGGTGTATACAGGTGAGTGCATGGTGACTACTGTCAGCAGTCCTTCTACAGTGGACAATGGTAAGTGTACTGGGTGGTACACACCACATGTTTGCGTATAACACACACAGAGTCTTTGGTGTTGATGCAATACACAGAGAATACTGTACACATGGATCTATGTACCTATGCAAGGAACACATTGTATCCTATGTAATTCCACCAAGACAGAATAGGCACAACAACACAATGGGAAATAAGCAGTCTGCTAGTTTAATGTCATTGACGATGGAACTGGCAGGGTATATGTCCCCTTCCCCAATGTAGTAAAATCCTCAAATCAGTAAACATAGGTGTGCTGGTGTGGGTGCCACAGCCCTACCCTTTGGAGGGTGAGAGGTGCTGTAGAACCACAGATAGTGTGATAGGCAACTACTTAACCTGTTAACATGAACTGTTCAGTATTACAGCCAGCTTAGCGGGGGGATACATTCAACAATAACTGCAATGATGGTGGCTGTGTCCACAAGAGCCACACCCAGCTATATATACCAACCCTATTATAGCTGCACACCTATACAGTGGGGAAGAGGGCATTTACTCATCTACCACTAGTTGTGATGGAATGTATTTCCACAGGATAATACCTGTGAAATGTTAGCATCTGCCAGGCAGTTCTCAGATAGATGACCGCCTGGGACATGTATATTCTGCAAACAGAAGTAGATTCATTCACACACACACACACACACACACACACACACACACACACACACACACACACACACACTCTTACTTGGCAACAGTGGGACTAGAACCCCTACCTAGGTATGTAGTGCTAGTGATGTGTGTGGCCTTAATTGCACACACCACACAGCTTTTAGGATGAGATGTGTTCCAGGTTACATGTTACGTGAAGAACATCCCCTGGCCTGTACAGTATGGTAATGGGAGATGTACTGGTTGTTGATGGACAATACATAGTGTGACCTACTGTCATATACACATTGATAAACACATAACAGGCACACATCTGAGTGACCTGGACTTATCAGTGCTAACTACCTTGTCAGTGTGTCCATTATGTTACAGATAAGTTGTACACAGCACATGCATAACTGGGCTGGATAGTGTTATCAGTTAACTGTATGGTTGATGGTGACAGTGGTTCCCATACAGTGGAATATGGGACATGTACCGGGGGTACCATGGTGTAAAGACATATACCCAGCACCCACACCCCACAGTGGATATTGTATGCACTGAAACCCATGATAACACTCTGACATACCCACCATCACACATTGACCAGAACTGCAATACAACCCCTTGTCTATCCCAAGAGTGCTACTACGGGGATATGCATCTAATGCACATGCCACAGGCATAGTAGGGTGATGCATTGTCATGGCTCTCCTATGGTCAGCAACATCACTATCCCTAATACTGTGTGGCAAGGCATATTGTATTAGGAGAATGTGGCCTAGAATTCTGTACCCTAGAAATATACACACATGCACACATACACACACTTGCCAGAACTCAGTGGGTATCCCATGCCTATCAACCCATTTGTACAACAGTGTTGTGCTGGTACTGCAAGCCCCAGGTAGCCCTTAGGTAGAAGAGTGTAACAAGGTACATGTAATGTCTGGTACAGCAGCAGCCACATCTAACTATGGCAATGGGGGGGTGCAGTGGGTGTGAAGGGCCTCAGGGCATTCTCAGCTACAGGTCTACAAACACACAGACACTGATAATCTCAGTAATGCACACATACACATTTGTCCATACTGGGGTGCATCGGTACAGGTGTTCATAGGTGTGTACCAGGCTATTGTCCATGAAGAGATGGGAAGTGTAGGGGATGTGTACAGTGGTATCATGCCACCTGCCATATGCCAGCAGGCCATATATCAACATATACTACATGGGGTGATCCTCAGGATGAGAGTTACCTGCATCACCAATCATCTGGTAGCCTCTTACAGAGGCCCAGTGTGGTGCTCCACTTGACATGTATGCAACATGTATTACATAACATGGTCAGTGTCTGTCTTGGAGACCTGTACACAAGCGTGTTCTCTTGACTGTGATAGTGTAGTTGTGGTATCTATGGCATGTGATACATACAGGGTGTGGATTCCTAGCTGTGGCATTCATAACACAGCTGAGCAGACATGTTAGTGTCAGTCAAGCATAGATTGCATGTAAGTAGCCAAGATGGATACCTGACATCTGCACATCTGTGCAGAGGACAGACAGACATCAGCTAGCCAACTAGCTATGCATTAGGATGAATGTGTTGACAGATAGATGTCGGACACTGATAGATATGCCATTACTACATGACGGCAGCACTCACTGACATGTGCTATACACACAGTATTCTACAGTTGTTTTCCACATGTCAGATCATTATCCACTAGGAAATATTTAATGAGACACAGCTCACACACCAGGAACATGACAGTGAGGAATCCATCTTTGCATGCAGGGATTTTGGTTCCAGTACTACATTCTGCAATCTACTCTTACATGGGAAAGCACTGTTAGCAGTAGTAATGTAATGATACACCACATGCCAGTGTGACTGCATATAACCTGGGATACTACCCATGTATGTAACACATTCAAACAGAACAGAGTGTTGCACAAGCCATATATACTCAGGTGTCCCAGACAGTAGACTCACACCCTTGCTACTGTAATGACAGCACATAGACACATGCTATGTACATGGCATTAAATACACTTATTAAAGATGTCATTACCCTGATGTGTTATCAGACTGGAATGTGAGCACTGGTTACCAGGGCTGAGTCATGCTTAGCAGGTTTCAGCATTGCTGCGATATAAATGCTAAACAGATTTGCTCACTAGAAAGCGAAGCCTATATGGTGTAAGTGCCTGTACGTTTAACCATATGTTAGCAGTGCTTACTGTCATGAAAACCCACTTAAAGCTGCTCAAACTGCTTTAACCACTCTGTATTCAACAGCCCTTGTTCTGACAAGCAGCAAAATAAACAGCCATTGCAAGTCTTGAACCCAAGATCCTGTACACTATAGTCACAGCAGTTAACCACTAAGCCATCACAGCTGTGAAGACAGTTGTTGTTTCTTTAAAATATCTGTCAGTACACATAAAGAATAGTATTGAACAACTGCTATGACTTCTACAATGGCGTAGTACTTGTTAGTGATGTTACTGTTGAATCACGTATGTTGTTATATCTAAATATACACATATCAGATAAATACGGTGTGATACATCTGGGAAGGTATAAACAACAGTAATGTTTACACATAAAGCTATGGATATAAATATATATATATATATATATATATATATATATATATATATATATATATATATACACACACACACACACACACACATATATATATATATATATATATATATATATATATATATATACATACATACATATAAGAGTGAACACTGTATTAGCAGACTAAAGCACTTAATTTATGTTGTGATATATTTTTTTTTTCGCTGTCATGGATTTTTGCTACAACAGGTTTACAAGGATTTATTAAATATTCTACACTGAAGATTCATTTCCAGTTCTTCCTGACTCCATTGGTACTATAGTTTTGTTGTTTGTTTTTGTACCTTACCTCGTGGTGGACAGTTTTGGATTGTTATATATATATATATATATATATATATATATATATATATATATATATATATGTACATATGTAGATATATGTGTGCATACACATATATATTCAGATATATATATATATATATATATATATATATATATATATATATATGTATTTATATGCATATATATATATGTGTGTGTGTGTGTGTGTGTGTGTGTGTATATGTATATATATATATATATATATATATATATATATATATATATTATATATCATATATGTATATATATATTTTTATGTCTATATATATGTAGATATCTATAAATATATGTGTATATATATATATATATATATATATATATATATATATATATATATATATATATATATACACACACACATATATGTTGCCATATGTCCAGAACATGGAGTGGAGTCATACCTCAGCACCAATAGTCACAACGTCTTAGTGCAAGGGGATGTCATGTATGTATTGCAGGTATAAATGTAGACTGTTGCTACTGTAACAGGGGTTGTCTTAACAGAAATGTTGTGTGTGGGAGGTCACATCTGATATTGACGTACACCATCAGTTACTGACAGACATCCTAATATTATCATAGTACAGTACCACAGATATCACAGTAATGGTCCTGTGGAATACAGCAGAGATATGACCAATAAATGTGGACAGTCTGACACACTCTGGTCAGTCCAGAGGTATACACAGAACCCCTTAGTGCAAGATGTGTGCACCAAGCCTGACAATGCGGATATAAACAGCCATGTAAATGGGTATATCATGTAAATACTGGAATACATATGCTCACACAGTTTATGCATTCAAACACTCCTGTCTGCCCTGACACATAATAACTGGAGGAGCTAAGGTCACAAGCCCAGATACTACCCACTAGTTAGTGACATACATCTGTACAGCATCCCACTGCTTTGTCAGAAATACACAACAGTTATGGTGGCCTGGCAGTAGTACATCTGACAAATATCTGGACAAAACATCACACTGGGTAAGTACACTGAGCTGCTAGGCATATCACAAAGCACTGTGCAAACTACATGCAAATTGCCACAACACTGGCCTACATTTCTTATGGGGGAATACACATGTGCCTGCAAATATAGCAGGCTGTACAGTCATGTAACAGCATGGAGTAACAGACACCTGTGTGAAAGCGCATACCCACAACAAATGTGAACACAGCCACATATGGTAAGCGTGCTTAATATTACAGTATATGGACTGTCTGATCAACACCATCCTCATATGTGCCACTCACGCACTAACCCTACATATACTGGGCCAATACACAGTGTATTCCGATGCCTAACTGAGGTATGGGACATGTGTGGGTTTGGCCCTACAAACATGTAAGCTGATAGGGTACCATACACTGGAGCAGCATGCAACATCAGATAGAACAGGACCAAGAACAATGAATTCTACTACAGTCTGTACACAGGCCAAGGTACATATTCGCAATACACACTCTGTCGACAATCACCATAAGTACACAGACCTCACTACTGTACACATTACAACAGAATGTCCAGGTTTTGTCCTCAAATATAACTCCTACTACACATAACATGTCTAGCAGTCTGATATCTCACTGGCTTATCAGGTTTGATGTCAATAAATAATGGTGTACTGAACAAATGCACCTCTTACTGCATGACATATGTGCAAAGATTGACTGAGTTGTGGCTGGAGGCACAAACACAGAGCCAATATTGACATGTTGCTGTGATAACCTCATACATTTACTGGTGTAACAGGGTTTATTGTGACATATGTCTTCTGAGGGATATGAAGTCAGTAACTCTCATGGCTGTCACCATGTATTGACTGCAATCCTCAGACTATACTACTGCTTTTCTAAAGATAGGTCATCTATGAGTAACACAACACACGTAAGACTCCAAACACTGGCCAGTCTGCAGATAGCCCTACAGGTTGGGATTTCCTCAACCACATAACACTGTCATGACAGGTATTAAATCAGGTAGTCCCGCCATATCCACACAAACCTTGTTTAACCAACATTAATTCAAATGCAGAAGAGCAAGACATATTCTGTAGTCATGTCTGGAACATCCCCCTCCTGTTTGTTGGCCTGTCTCCACAGTGTATGTTGTAAGAGGTATATCCCACTACCCTTTGTGATGCTGTTTGCCAAATACTGACATGAAGTCCTGCTCACAGTGAATGAAAAGGGCCAACACCCACATGATGTTACTAGTTATAGGAGTGTATTTCCATGAAATTGGCTATCAGAATGTTACCACAGCTGTTCTACATGCAATCAGCTAGTGGTGGACTACAATTCGTGCACAGGCCATCAGCTGATCATGAGCATCACTTACAAAACACCAGCTGCTGTCTAAGCAAAGCAGGTGTGCTTCTCCACATTGACCAGAGAGTGACTGATAGAGACAGACAGAGACAAAGTAAGAAAGGAAGGGGGTAGGAGAGTAAAAGCTAAGTATGTTTGTAACACACACTCTTACCAGTACAGGGTTTCAAACCCCTGCCTGGCTATGTATTGCTATTACATTTCTATGCAGTTATTGCATGTGTCACAGAGCTTACATGTCAGAGAGCTGTCCAAATGTATATTTGAAGGTGAGTGACATCAGCAACAGTGATAAATGAGGGATAAGGTAGGTGTAGTACATGTGGCTGTCCACAAAATCAGGTGTGAAGGACAACACAGCCACACTCTATCAGGGACTCACACACATTATCACAGTTGGCAGGGTCAGGATTAGAATTCCTAACTAGTTTGCTACACTACAGTATTACTCAGGTATCACATGCACCACAGAGGTTATCAGGCTGATATATGGGCAAAGGTTATGTCAAGGTGACTGACATCAGAAAGCATGTTTCAGTAGGGAAATGGGAGGTGTAGTGAATGTGAATGGCTTCTGAATCATTAATCTCCACACACACACACACACACACACACACACACACACACACACACACACACACACACACACACACACACACACACACAGGTGTGTCAGTACTGACATGCATGGGTTCATTGCTTCACAGGTGTGTAGTGGTTGACTGTGCAAGAAGGCTGTACAAGGCTAGGCAAAGAGCATACCTTGGCATCAGGCCACATGACAATGGTCTGCTCAGGGGTGTAGTCTCTGGATTGGCCCACACACAGGTGGGTATTGTATTCACCATCCACTCATCTGGGCTACTATTGTGGGTGGCCAGTGCTGTGTAATGCTTGCCATGTATGTGTTCTATATTCCATAACATGGACAGTGTCTGGGATGTGCACACGTCCCACATGCATGTTCTGTGACATGTGGAAGTGTACCTGGGGTGTCTTGGGCATGTGGTGTGGACAGATTATCATCTGATGTGGCATTCCTGACCTATTGTGGTGAGAACTGGCAATGGAACTCAGGTTGATCCTGCACCTACATTGACAGCATGATACAGGTACTCACTGGTGTTAGTGACATCTGACCATACAGGGCATGTGTCTAAGGCATGGTATTTCCTTTGTGGGTTACATTTGCTGACTCTACAGTTGTTGAAAGTGTCCAGTGGGGACCATAGCAAAGGACCACTGTATGCAATGATTTGTCTATTGTAGGGATGGAACAGGGTGCCATGTCCTCTATAGTCCACTGCAATCACACCATAGTTACTATCTGTGGGCAGTATTTATTTTATTTATTTATTCCAGTTTGATGACTGGGGAGATCCACTGGGCTCAGGGAGCCCTTTTTCAGTGGAGGCCCGAGGAGAAAAGCTCTGCAATACATGGTTTAGTTACAAGAATTATTACAAAGAATAATTGCTTTACAAACTTTAAAACAGGTAGAATTCAGAAGAAGAAAACAGCTGCAATTTCATTTAGGCAAGAAAGGCAGGCACACAGCATCAGGGCTACATATTACAGAATTGTAGTTTATAATATCCACATTTGAGTATAAGGTTAGTTTGATGTGAAAGTTAGCCAGGAGTATAAGTGGAGGAGAGCAAGAGTACAGTTGCATTTCCTGTTTGAATAAAGATAGGAATGTAGTTGAGTTTTAAAGTTTTCAAAGTTGTCACAGGTCCTTAGAGAAGAAGGGAGAGAATTCCATATTTTAGCTAAGGAGAAGGATAGCAGAAGCTGACCAGCAGGACGATTGGGTTTGTGGACGGAGATTAGGTTTTGGTGGGTAGATCTAAGGGTTCTGTGGGGTGTATAAGGTAGTAGAATATTGGTTAGTGCAGGGCACGTGGTATGTTGAAACAATAATCTGTGGGCTGTGGTGATTTGGAAATAGTCTAGATGGTTGGGGAGTTCAAGCCAATTTAATGAATGAAGGGAAGAACAATGATGGGAGGAGGATTTGGCTTTGGTTGCAAATTTAGAGATTTTATTGTAACAGGTTTCCAGTTTGGAGGAGAGAGTGGTCGATAAGTTAGTAAGTAGAGGAGCACCATACAGGAGAGAGGGTAATAGATAGGTAGTGGCTAGCATTAGTTTGGTGGAAGGAGAGAGGAAGTGGCTATTTCTGTAAAGTAAACCAAGTTTTATATGGGTTTTCTTAATGTTTTGATGAATGTGAGTATTGAATTTCAAATGTTCGTCAATGGTAACACCAAGAAGTTTAGCGGAGGGAACAATCTCTTGGTGGAGTTGTTTTTGCTGATAATTTGGAGTGAGATTTTATCAATAGGGGAAGGTTTGGAGGGGAAAATAGAAGAATTTTGGATTTGTTGGCATTTAGTGAGAGCTGATTTTGGAGCATCCAATTTTCGGTGGTTGAGAAAGCAGTTTGTGTCACTGATTGTAGCTCAGCTAGGTTAGAAGTGCAGCAAATTAAAGTAGAATCATCTGCATATTGCACAATTCTGGTGTTGGGTATGGCTTTGTGAAAGTCGTTAATAAAGATTTTGAATAGCACTGGGCCAAGTATGGATCCTTGGGGTACCCCAGTAGGGGTTGGAAGGAAGGTGGAGGTGCCTTGTCCCCATTTTACAGCCTGAGAACTATCTGAGAGATAGCTGGAGAACGAGGAAAGGGTCCTGTGGGAGAGATTAAGATTGGAAAGATGGTTTAGTAGGTGGGTATGGGAGATGGTATCGAATGCTTTGGATAAATCCAGAAGAACTGTTGATACTATTTTACCAGAGTCATGGGCGAGAGTTATAGTGTGTAAGACGGACAGAAGGGCAGTGTTGGTACTGTGTCCTGGACGGAAGCTGTTTTGGGTGGGAGTGATTAGCTGGTGTTTGATTAGGAAAGGCATGAGCTGAAGGTGGATGCATTTTTCAAGACGTTTAGATATTGGGGAGAGGATAGCTATGGGTCAGAAATTTGAGACACTATTGTTTTTGCCACCCTTATGAAGAGGTAGAATAAAGGCAGCATGCCATAATTTGGGTACATAAGATTCCAGCAAGGATCTATTGATCAGAATACTGATTGCGAGGGCAATACCTTCAGTGGCTATTTTTAGGAAGGAGGATGGGATGTTGTCAGGGGCATTGAAGCATGGCTTTAGTTTTGAGAGTAATTTCTTAATGTGGTAGTTTGAGATGGGTTTAAGTTCGAAAGTAGGAGGAGGGGGAGTTGGGGAGAGGAATATTGAGTGGGTTGAGGAGTAGGGTTATTGTTGGTAAAGGTCTTGGTCAGTTCCGCAATAGAGGTGGTAAAAAAGGAATTGAATAGATAGGCAATTTCATGGTCAGATTTGCTGGTGTCAGGACAGGGGTTGATTTTAGTACCTGGGTTAAGATGGGAATTAATTGAGTTCCAGACTTTTTTGGGGTTTTTTGGATGATTTACTTGTAGTTTGATGTAGTAAGACTTTTTGTCTTTAATGACTTGTTTTTTGATAAGGTTGCAAAGTTGCTTGTATTTAAGTAGGATTTCAGGCTGTTTATGTTGGAGGTATGTTTTCCAGGTTTTATCTCTTTGTAGCATAATTTTGTTGGTGTCTTTGGTTAGCCAAGGGGTGGTCTTAGTTTTTACTCTTTTTGTTCTTATTGGAGCTAGGGAGTTGAGAACATTTAAGAAAGTTGAGTTGAAAAATTCAACAGCTTTGTCTAATGGAAGGGTTTTTAGGGGGCTCCAGTTAGTTTGTTTACTGGAGCCAGAAAAAGTAGTAGGATTAACGTTTGAGAGGTTACGGGTATGAATGTACTGGTGGGAGTGTAGAGAAGTGAGGGTAGCTCGATGGGTGAAGGCTGGAAAGTGGTCTCCTAGTGGGTCAGGTATAACGCCAGATTTTATAACATTATTAGGATGGGATACCAGGATCCAATCTAGTGTGGAGCCAGGGGGGCTTGTTTTGTTAGGCCTGGTAATGGAATTAGTTAGTTGGGTGTAGTTAAATAGGTTGATTGATATGGTGGGATTACGGTTGTTGATTTTGTTCCAATCAATATTTACATCTCCAAGTATATAGGCCTCTAGCTTAATATTAGAGGAGGTCCAGGAGAGGATTTCTTCTAGGGTAGTAGTGTTGTTACCAGGGGGGATATAGAGGGATATAGTGCAGATGCTTTTATGGTTATTTATTTTTAGTAGGCCAGTTACTAGTTCTGCATTGTTGAAAGAAGGGATGGGATTAGGGTATGGAGTAAAGGGTAGCTGGTTGGAGTAGATTAAGGCTACACCACCGCCTCTTCTATTTAAGCAGTCGAATCTAAGAGATTGAAATCTGGGGGGAAGGAATTTGGAGTCACTGATATGTGATTTTAGCCAGGTGTCAGAAATGGCTACAATGTTAGGTGAGTTGTGATTTAGCCAAGCATGAAAGAGGGTTAATTTATTTTTTAGACTTTGGACATTGATGGTGAGGAATTTGAGGTATTTAAGGTTGGATATATTAATAGTAATAGGGTGGTGGGGGCTCAGAACAGTATCTGGTCCTGGATTTGGGTGTATGTCCCCGGCTAAGCAGAGGTAAGTGAGAAAAGGAAGTACGTTTGGTTTGGTCTTTGAGAGTTGTGTGTGATAGTGTATAGGTTTTGGTTTGTAGTATTTAATTGAGATGGGGGAAAGCTTTACTTTGAAGTAGAGAAGAGGGTAGGACTGAAGTAAAGAGGCAGAAATGTTATGGAAGTGTGTTGCGGGGGGGTAGGGAAAAGGGGAAAGGTGTAGTTGGAAGTGGGTATAGGAGGTGGCTTGGTATAGAGGGAGTAGGAATAGCATATAGATAGATGTGTAAATGAAGATATTAGGTGGAAGAGAAGGCATGGTAGGGGGAATTTGTCTAGGTGTAGAAGAGAGGAGGATAATGCAATTTAGGTGGGTGGGGAGGTGTGATAGTGATTGGCAGGCAGGAGGGAAGAAGGGGAGGAGCAGATGTATGGAAGTATTGGATGGTGGGTAGGGGAGGGATCTTTTATAGAGTATAAATGTAGGAGTACTGGGGGCAGGTGGAAATTGGGGGCAGGGTAGGGGAGCGGAGTGCGCCCACAGGGCGAATGGAGCTGGAAGAACTGGAGAGAAGGTGGCTGTCAGAAACCAATCAGCCAGCTATGGGAGAAATGTTAAATATAGGAGAAATACTGAGCAGTAGGCAGGAGGGTGTGGGGGGGGGTAGTAGAGTACAGCACAGGGTACAGCAGGCCAGAAGGGAATAGAAAATGGAAAAAAGTAAGGCTAGTTAGGACAGAGTAGAAAAAAAAGTAGTCTAGTAGTTAAGTGGGTGGACAGCACCCCCTAGTGGTACAAAAATAGCTGGGTCAAATATCATAGAGGGTAAGAGATTTGAGGGATAAACTAAAAAGGCTTGGTAGGCTGCTTGGCTAGCGCGGGGTAAAGTACAAGGATAATATGCAGGGAACTACCAGCATAGTGGTTGTTGCCTAGCCAAGTGTGTTTGTGTATGAGACATGGGTGGAGAGTGTTCTCTGGGTAATACAAGGGTTGCCTATATTGTTCCCCAATCCATAATGTCGCATGTAGGGGTATGGATTGTCTACACCAGGATCTCTGACATCTGTTGTCCTTGTAAGGTGGACATTCTGACATATAATAGGTCCTCCATATAAGAAATTTGCAAAACCCGCTCCACAATGAGTCCTGTTATTACACAATCACAGCTACCCCTACACCGGATACTGATGACAAACACACACAAACACACAGTTGCCATGTCTGGGATTAGAACACCTAACTCACTAGTACATCACACTAAAGTATTATACAGTTATAGCACGTGCCAAGGAGCTTATAGGGCTGCTCTTTCCCCAAAGGTGCATTTCAAGGTGAATGACATCAGCAGACTTGCCAAAGTAGGCCAATGGAAATTGTAGTGTCTGTGAATGGCCTCAAAAGCATTGATCCCTACACACACACAGTTTCACAGTTGTCATTGTCTGGGATTAGAATTCCTACCTGACTAGTACATCACACTACAGCATTACGCAGTTATAGCACGTGCCATGGAGCTTAAAGGGCTACTTCTTCCCCAAAGGAAATATTTCAAAGTGAATGACAGCAGGCTTGCCAAAGTAGGGCAATGGAAAGTGATTTGATTGTGAATGGCCTCAAAAGCATTGATTCCAATACACACAGAGTCTCAGAGTTGCTATATCTGGGATTAAAACTCCTACCTAACTAGTACATCACACTATAGCATTACACAGTTATATCATGCGCCATGGAGCTTATAGGTCTACTGTTTCCCCAAAGGTGTATTTCTAAGTGAATGACATCAGCAGGCTTGCCAAAGTAGTGCAGTGGAATGTGCAGTTCATAGGTTCATAGGTTGGAAGTAGGCTATCGGCCCTAGGGCCTATACAAGCCTAGCCATTTCCCCTGGCTATTTATTCCCACAATATTTACTTCCCTGGACCCCTGTCTAGCAGGGCAACTGACGTGATCCCCAGAGTGAATTTCCTATCTCCCATCCAATCATTAAGGTTCCTTTTGAAGAGGGCCAAAGAGACACTCTGCTTGACATGTAAGAGCAGTCTGTTCCAGAGTTTGGGGAATCTCTGGGCCAGGAACCCATCCCTCCAGCATGTTTTGTTCATTGTGATGACAAGGTTTAGCTCTCTGGAGTGTGTGGCTCTGAGGGATTGGGATTTCTTTAAGTGTAGCATGTCCAGCAGCTCTGGGTTTGACATGGGCTTGTATGTTAAGCAGAGATCGCCTCTGAGTAGACGATATGAGACAGAGTATAGCTGGATTATTTTTAGGTGGTCAGCATAGGGCATCTGCTTAGGCCTGTGATTTTTTTAGTGAGGTATTTCTGTGGCCTTTCTAGTTGTTGCAGATGTCTTGAGAGGTACATACCAAATAGGCGTTGTATTGTATAATGGGTCTAATGAGGGATGAGTATAGTGGGACAATGACCTCCTTTTTTCTGGATGAAAAGCCCTTAATGATGAGCTGTGCCACATAGAAGGATTTCCTGACTGTTGTGGTGATGTGGTTATCGAAGGTGAGACCACTGTCCACCTGTGTCCCTAGGTCTCTTATCACACTTTCGGTGTTTAGTGTACTGCCACCTATGTGGAAATTCATGGGTACATGTTTCTTCCCAAAGGGGATAACTATACATTTCTTGGCATTGAGCATGAGCCCATGGCTCTGGCACCAAGCGTCTGTTTCTGTAGGGCCCTTTTGTAGAATATCCACATAATTTGGGGATTCAATAATGGCTCCCAGTTTGCAGTCATCTGTGAACTTTGTTAGCCAGAGTCCTTTAGTATTGGCCTGTACTTCAGAGAAGTAGATGCCAGACAAGAGGGGTCCCAGAACTGAACCCTGAGGTACTCCACTTGTCACTTTTCTGGAGCTGGATTTGGAGTCGGCTACATTTACAGTGTGGATTCAGTCAGTAAGCCAGTTGGCAACCCATCGAGTGGCGTAGGGATTAATGCTCAGCTTAGTTTGTTTATGTATGATTCCAGACTGGGGGATGGTGTCAAAGGCCTTGGTGAGGTCTAGATAGGCTGTATGGACTGCCTTACCCTCCTCCACAGCTTTGTAGACTGATTTGAAAATGTCATTCAGGTTCGGGAGACAAGATCGGACTTTCACGACCCCAAAGTGGGTGGGGTCCAGTGTTTGAAGGTTGCCAATGTCTTTGTTTATAAGTTCCATGATAATACATTCCATGGCCTTGCAGATCAGGCTCATCAGACTGATGGGGCAATAGTTCCCAGGATCCAAGATGGATTCCTCTTGTGGACTAGGATAACTGTAGCTGTGTGCCACTCAGTGGGCACCAAGCCTGAGGTGAGACTGTGATTAAACATGGCACTTAGGCGAGGTGCCAGTTCATTTTGTAGTTCATGTAGTACACAGCCCGGGATGTTGTCTGGTCCCATGGATGCTGTATTCTTAGCTTTGGAGAGTGTGGTTTTTACCTATGTGGCCATTATTACCAGAATTTGGTAATCTTTCAGTACTGAGATGGGCCCTTTAGGGGTTGAGAGGGGGTGAAGTTGGCACTGAATCAATCTGCCAGGATATTGGGAATATCCTTGGGATCAGTATATTTAATGCCATTATGTTATAGCTTAGAGCAGATCTGAGCATTGCAATTTAGATTCCTGACATAGCTATATAATGGCTTGTGGTTGTCTTTGGAATCTTTGGCTATATTATTTTTGTAACTAGCTAGTTTTTTTTTGCATCCTGGGATTTTCCTCTTTTCTGCAACAGTTTCTTCCTTTTGTTGTAAAGTTTGTTTATGGAAGGGGACCACCAGATTGGCTTCCTTTTTTTGGAGGAGAGCATCTTGATTCTATTTGGGATGGTATGATTCATGCATGAGTGGATGTGCTAGTACAGTGCCTTAGTGTAGGATTCAGCAGTTGAACTTTCAGTTCCCATCTGGATGAGTGTCATGAAATTTGTCACTTCTGACTTGAGTAGCATGAAGTTGGCTTTGGAGATGTTTTTTTACGGAAGTTTCCTTACGGGGGTGGGGGGTGGGATGTGGATGTCAAGGGTGATTAGATTATGGTCAGACCTGACCTACAAGGGAGTGACCATAGGTGTGGAGCATCAATTTCCCATGTTGGTAATGACCAGGTCTAGGATATTGGAGCCCTTAGTGGGACTATGGATTAGTTGATCCAGGGCATTGGAAGTTATGAATTCCAAGAACCATTGTGCAAAGGTGTTGGTACACGAGTAGTTTTCCCAGTTTATGGCAGGGTAGTTAAAATCACCCAGTATTAGAGTGTTTGGTTGTATTTTAATATTTTCCAGTATGTTTAGAAAGGTGTAGGTAGAATCTTGGGGCATGGTGGGGGATCTGTAGCAAGCTACAATCTGGATTGCAGTCTTACCTAGTGTTAGTTGCACCTAGAGAATTTCAGATGCATTGTGTTGGGCAACTAGCCTGGTGGTGTGAATATCCTTGGTGAATATGGACACTTCTCCACCTTTAGTGTTTCGGTCCTGGTTTGTTGGCCGAAAAGTGTGGTAAGAGTTGTAGCCTGGTATTGCAGGGGTGCTCTCTAGAGTCTTGAACCAGGTGTCTGTTACTGCACAGATATCGATGCTCTCCATTTTTAAGAGTGCCTAGGGACTGTGAATGGTCACAAAAGCATTGACTCCTACACAAACATATGCAGTCTCACAGTTGCCATGTCTAGGACTAGAACTCCTACCTAAGTAGTACATCACACTATAGCATTCCAGTTATAACACGAGCCACTGAGATTATAGGGATACTTTTTCACCAAAGGTGTATTTCAAGGTGAATGACATCAGCAGACTTGCGAAAGTAGGGCAATGGAAAGTGTAGTGACTGTGAATGGCCACAAAACATTGATCCCTACACACACAGTCTTACAGTTGCCATGTCTAGGATTAGAATTCCTACCTAACTAGTACATCACACTATAGCATTACACAGTTATAGCACATGCCAAGGAGCTTATAGGGCTGCTCTTTCCCCAAAGGTGTATTTCAAGATGAATGACATCAGCAGGCTTGCCAAAGTAGGGCAATGGGGAGTATAGTGACTGTGAATGGCCACAAAAGCATTGATCCCTACACACACAGTCTTACAGTTGCCATGTCTAGGATTAGAACTCCTACCTAACTAGTACATCACACTATAGCATTACGCAGTTATAGCACATGCCATGGAGCATATAGGGCTGCTGTTTCCCCAAAGGTGTATTTCAAGATGAATGACATCAGCAGGCTTGCCAAAGTAGGACAATGGGGAGTTCAGTGTGTGTGAATGGGCCATAAACCATTCATTTGGAAGCACATACACAACACTCAGTCACACACAGATTTTCATTTATCAGAAACGTGTATACAGCTGCTAGAAAAATAATGACTTGTACAGTCATGTTACACAGTTATCACAATCACCACAGACAGTATAGTGCTGAGGGATACCAGAAGCAAATGTCTGCAGTGATTGACATTTGCACATCATGTGGTTTTAGCCAGTTGAATGTGTGCTGTGTGGGACAGACCTCATGATGGGAGGCTCTTTGTCACTGACTGACACTCTCTTCCACACATCTGTGTATGTGTAAGTTTGGCCTATTATAGTGTGTTGTCCTTGGATATATGTGTGTATTCCTATCCAATGTGTGTGCAAAACATGACTGGTGTGCAATGTGGAGTGTGTGCACAAACATCTGCGACTGTCAGATATGTATAGTCCACTGTTGTTGCCAGACATGGGCTTCATTTCTGTAAGTGTGGAAGCATGCCCAGAATGACCTTTCATTGTTTTGTTGTCAGACATGGGCTTTGTTCCTCTAAGTGTGAGAGCATGCCCAGTATGACCTTCTGTATTGAATGTGTGAATCCATTCCAGGTAGGTTCTACTCCAGTGCAGGCTTTTGTGTTCTACACCAACAGCTAGCAACCTGTTTCTGCTGGATATCTGTAGATCGGTTGACAATATGGGGTCACAATGGGCAAAGGATAGTGGGTTACTGTAAGTAATTGTGTCTGTGCAGCTTTTGCTACATGGTTTTGGTGTTAGCAGAGATATTCAGACATATGTACTGTTTTACAGTGTGATGTTTTATGTCATCAACTACTGTCAGGTATACATATTTGCTTACAGTAATTTCCTGGGGAACAAAGGGTGAATGAAGCTGTGTCCAGTATTGTGGTCTGCAGCCTACAAATTCTTGCACAATCATGCATTTCTGGAGGGGGAGCTGCTATCACTTGCTGATGGGTCTTTGTAAATGGTTCAGCACCTTGGTACAGTGGTGGCTGAGGATCCCATGCTTGTACATCCAGCGATGTGCAGTATGGCCATATCCTGCTGTGGCCATACCTCACAGCTGTACAGATTCACACAGGTTACCCAGAGGCAGGGCTCATATTTCTGGTCATTACCCCTTCACATTGTGGTTTACGAGCAGGTTTGTAGCCACCCATTCCTGTGTTTGCAGGCAGGGATAGTATGTGCACACAGCTGAGTTTCAGACATCACATACTCCATAGTGTCCATGCTTCTACCCCCCCCCCCGTTATTCTATCCTCTTCCAAACATTATGCAAACTTTATCTGATAAGTATCCCTATAGTTATCACTTCATCCCAGCAGTATTTAGGGGTTGGTCCACAGTTCATGCAGTAGGACATGGTGGACATGCTACTGGAATTTGTCAACATGGCCTTGCATTTGGGTTCTGTGGACTATGTTTTGTTGTTATTTGGGAGTTCATGAGATAACATACATTGGCAGTACAGGTGAGACACAGGCCTTTGACAGAGGACTGTAGGGCATTTGGTAGT
Organism: Protopterus annectens; assembly: GCF_019279795.1. Taxonomy (NCBI): domain Eukaryota; kingdom Metazoa; phylum Chordata; order Ceratodontiformes; family Protopteridae; genus Protopterus; species Protopterus annectens. The sequence continues at coordinate 851,101,991 of NC_056734.1, forward strand.
GATGCAGGCCAATGCATTGTGTCACTCCTACAGTCCCAGGCTGCAAGCCACTATATTCCCTTGGGGTGACAGAGTAGGTGCGCAAGGTGTTAATGCCAGTTGTTTCTGTCCTTATTGATCCAGTGGTGTTGATGCTGGCAGGGTGCTGCTTATAGCTAGTGACACACATGCATGGGACACCTCTTCAGCATGCTGCATTCTGTGGCTATTCCCATACAGAGATGGGGGTTATATTGTTCTCATTCCCAACAGCAGAGATAAGACCTGTGAGGTACCTGTGGCTGATGGTGGGCTGAGCTGTGTGCATGTGTGCTATTGAAGCTACTTGCAGCTGACTCACAAATATACGTGGGGCATTCCAGTTATGCTGGCTTGTGCAGGGACATCAGCAGTTTCTCAGTACTTCATACCTGTGACTTTTGTGGTCTGCCAGTGTTTGGCCGGATGACATCAGTATTCCATACTACACAGCCAGCTAATGTGTTGCTAACCTGTATGTACAATTCCAAAGGTGTGTCCATTTGACAGTAACATTTTATATACTCTCTGTCTAGGGTACTTCCACCTGTGTACTGTTTGTATGTCTGGGCCCACATTCATGCCATGTCCATCTTTCAGATGGTGACAGATATTACATCTGAACAATTAGTATGGATTACTGCTGGAATGTGTCTTGCTGGGATACATTGTGTTTGGCACTGCAGTTGTGAGAACTTGGCCCTCTCATCAGCAGTGCTGGCCATTGGCCACCAGGACACAACCCACCATGCCTACATGCTATCCACTTTCACAGAATGTACAACACACACCAACCTAACACACACAGCCTTGCACATTGTACACGTGCTACAATCTGTCTTGCTACTTTGGCCAGCTCAGGTAATCTGTGCTCCACTGTTATTATACCTACACATACATGTTACTACATTTCTACATAGGATTGTGGTGGTGGGGGGGGGGGGGCACACCTGACAACTGTACACATTTGCTATGACTCTACTGGTATTTCAGGTACTCCATTTCATTATGTATTCTGACCTATCATGCAGACTAGAGGCATATCAGTGTACTACAGTTCTTAGGTTTTATTGACCTACATTTCAGTTTCAGACTTCTTACCCTTCAGAAATAATATCCCACAGCCTGACCTGTTGTATACTGTCTGTGTAGGTCTGGAAAGGGGCTGTTCTCCATAGCCATCAATCAGAGGCCTTAGCACAGCCTTTCTTGGTGTTTGTATACACCTGTCCTGCTGGCTGAGACTCTTGTTGGGTATGTGAGCCTCACTGACATGCACGTTTGTGTCCTCTGGACACACATTTGGCCCACAACATGTCCTGCAGTGGGTTTTGTCACCTTGTCTAGTACTGCCTACTATGTTGACACCAGTATTTAAGGATTTCATGCTGCTGATATAGGTGTCTACTATCTGCTGGCATCCCATTCAGCCACTCGATTCCCTAACACGCTCACATCCATACCATAGATACAGATAGCAAAACATTCTACTCCATTCAGCTATTGATAGTGAGTGTGACTTACCTTGTGGCTGTGCCAGGATTGAGGATGATGCTGGAGGGCTGACTATGTCAGATGCACATAGTACACTCCCTATACATGGTTAAGCACAGGTAGTGTCATGTTTGGCATCCCTTTTACTGTATATGTGAGTCAGAGTGAGGTGTCATTCCCTGGGTTCCTACCATGTCAGTGTATGTGCTATGCATAGCCTCTTTGCCAAGGCCTTGGCATACTGGGCACGCCTCCTTCTGCCTACTGAGGCAGGCTCAGGTTGTTCCTCCTCTGAGTCACTCTATGCCTGTGCAGGCCTTGGCAATGATGGGAGGCTGTGTGGCCCTGCCCTGTGCTGTTCCTCCTGCAGCTGTTTCCGCAGGATCATATTGTGTAGCATGGCACATACGATGACAATTTGGGTACATGTAGCTGGTGAGTACTGCAAGGTTCTACGGGATATGTCCAGGCACCAGAATCATGACTTGAGCATCCCAAACACATGTTCTATTATGATTCTGGTCTGTGCACATGCCTCATTATGGAGTTCTTGTTTGGGTGTGTGTGCATTTCTAATGGGTGTCATCAGCCACGTCTCCAGTGCATAACCAGCATCCCCCACTAGGTGGTCGTATGGGATGTTCTCATTGGCAAATCTCTGGTACAGCTGCATCATATGCCAGATGTGGGAGTCATGATAGCTTCCAGGGCTGCCAGCACACACATTCATTATAATGCTCTGGACATCACACATGACCTGGCAGTTGATAGAGGGGAAGCCCTTGCAGTTTATGTAGACTCAAACCTGCTCACTGGGTGGTGCTTTGATGTGTATGTACATGCAGTCTATAGCACCCACTACCTCAGGGTATTCTGCTATTTGGTGGAAGAGATGCATATTGCTGGTCAACGCCTCATGGGTGTTGAGGAAATATATGTGCTCACCGGCATGTGCTGACATGGCATCCAGGAACTGGTGAAGTAACTTGGATACTGATGCCTGTGAGATCCCCATGATATCCACAGTTGGCCTTTGGAAGGTACCTGTGGCTAGCATTCTTAAGCCTGCACATACCTTGATATCCACTGGGATGGGTTCCCCTCTGTTGGGTCTGTGTGTGAGGTGTGGCCAGTACAGCTCAACAATTTGCTGTAGGAGGTCCCTGTCCACCCTATAGCGGTCCACTATCTCCAGCTCATGTAGCCCCTGGTAGGTTACCCTGGGTCTGTACACTCTTCTTCTTCTCCTCACTGTGGGTTGGTCATCAGCATTGTCATCTTCACCACCTGCAGCCTCTTCCACATATTGATTTATGAGAGCAAATGCAGCCCCTATCATTTTTTGCTTTTGTTAGGTAAAATTTCCCCGTTTGTGTACATTGGTGTAGAGTTTGTGGAAAAAACAGAGGGAAATGTGTTTGCGTAGTTTATAGTACTGTGTTGGGCTGGGCTGCTGCCTGTATACTTGGCTGATTCTGATACGTTTCAACTGCCAGCTATGCTAGTTCTCCTTGATTACCTTCCTACTGCTGTTTTCCCTTCCCATTGCCTTCCTGTTTAAGCCCCGAGGTGCACCACACAAACACAGTGCTCAGATGGGAACGGAGCTGCCATTTCCTGGTTTACTTTTTTTTAAACCTGGTGCGGTGCACACACCCGTTTAGGCAATGTAAAGTGTGCTTGGCAGCTTCAGACACACCCCCTTCCTTAGCTCTGCTAAGCTAAGGGCAAACCCGAACCACAGAGCTCCAATAAGTTAACAGTATGCCTGAAACACCCCTCTATGATGTCAGCTAACTCTTAGGTTTGCACCATGGTTTTTCTGCACCTACACGGTTGGGTGCAGGCTAGCCATGAGGGGAAATTTGTGATTCAGTATCATTCCCCTCATTTGCATAGAATTGCCTGCTAATGCCTAGTTACAAGTCTGACACTAAGCCTTCCCCCTTAGCAACCACTATTCACTGGCCTTGTTGTCTTCTGCCTGCCATTGACTATAATGGCAAAATTGTGATTTTGCAGAAAAAGCCTTTTTCAGGGTTTTACTTATATTTTCCGGCCGATCCTGTTTGTGCACCACTGCCTTACGCTTAAATGGCCGAAATCGGCAAAAAAAATAAAAGTTATTTTATTTTGCAATTGTTTTCCATGCCACTGGCCATATATTTTGCCATTGGCTTGCTTTCCACATTATATACACCCTTTATTTGGAGCTGTCATGGCTCCGTTTTGCAGTTTGCAGAAATGTACTCGGTTACTAGCTGAGTACATTTCTGCAGGTTACACTAATCCTGCACAGATATCTGTCAGCTTCTTGGATCACTAATTCACTTCATTTGCATGATTTTCACCTGCAAATTGGCTAATTAATATACAGAAACTGTGTCCATGCAGGAATAGTGCAGGAGTGCTCGTGCATGTCCCGGGAGCTTGTTCCTGGATCTCTCAGTGGCCATATTGCCTCCAGCAGCTCCTGCACTATTCCTGTACACCTTGCAGAGCTTGCTGAATCCTGGGGCTAATGTCATGCCACTTTCCACAACACAGAAATTAGCATATGTACCATCTATACTGATTATAGACATCCCTAGTGTCAATAAATACAAGTATCTGTGCCTCACTCTGGGTCCTTTCTTAACATCCACAAGCCATACTGACAATATAATTAATAAAGCTATATCCAAACTAAAGTTATGTTAAATGATTTCTGATGTCCTTTTTCCTATTACACATACAGCTATAGCAAAAAATGTACTTACCTCCCAAAACTAGAATATAGCGCCTCCATTTTTAACTTTTCACTGTTAATACAATACTCAAAGGAAACAGGTAGGCTTAAACTACATAAGCAGATTTGTGCTATTGGCTGATGTGCACACACACACACACACACACACACACACACACACACACACACACACACACACACACACACACACACACACACACACATATATACAGACACACAGACACACACACACACACACACACACACACACACACACACACACACACACACACACACTTACCTAAAGAGCATAAAATGGCTTCTATTTTCAGGTAGGGCTATCCTTCTGTTTGGCTGAATATTAGTACAGTTCCAGAGATCCAATCTTGCTGTAAGAAACAAGATCATACATCACACACATACAAACACACACGCGCGTGTGTGTGTGTGTATATATAGATATGGATAGATATATAGATAGATAGCAACACACACAAAATACTTTATCCCAAAGCACTTACAAGCAAATGTTAAGGCATATCCATAGCTTTGCTTTCAGTATTAGTCACACATTCTTAGATACGCTATAGTTTTCTGAATGATCTTTATTACTATTTCATGTGTGGTTATATATTAGGCACAATTTACAGCAGCAGCAGTTTTTTTTTTATTTACATAAATGCTCAACCTCAAATGCAAGGAGGAATTATGATCATAACAATAGCCCTCACCTGTTTGAAACCTTTGGACTGTGTAGATTAGTATGCAAATATGTAAGTGATAATGCCTGTCAGGTTGGACACTACCAGGAAATAAAGGACCAGCCAGGGCCACCGTGTCATGCATCCCCAATCCTGGAAAGTATATTATTTCCACATAAGGCCATCCTGAAGGAGATTATTACATTTAGCAAACTATCTCTATTTGATATTTCCATATTTGATTTTTTTGTTGTTGTGAAAGGCATTTTGCTTGTTTTGTGGTATTTTTCAGAAAAAAAGTTGTCCCTTTCCTTGTTTTATTTATAGTGGAGTGAGTCACATAATGTATTTTATAGAGTGGTTAGGTAATTGCCAATGACTATATCAACCTGACTGCAGAACTGTGTGTGTGCGTGTGTGTGTGTGTGTGTGTGTGTGTGTGTGTGTGTGTGTGTATATCTGTCTTTATATGCCTTTGAATCTCTGTATGTGTATATATGCATGTGCTTTAAACTGACAGCACAAAATCAACATTTGACATTGTAGAACTTATTTTACTGAAACTGTTATATTCTGGTTTGCCTTTTATCAAGCAGAACACAACATTTATCAACATAGTGATATTCTTTGATAGTGAGAGCTACTCTAAAATAATTGAGCTGTGTTTCTCTGAGAAGATATGTGACATGGGAGAGTTCCATGAGCGGAGTTGTGACATTCTGCATTGCAGTTTATAGCAATGGACCAGTAACATACATTATTTTAGCATAATTCCCAAAAGGAGTATTTGACATTGTAGTATTTCTTGGTCTGCCCTGGAGCTATTGCATTTTGATTTGCATTTTATGAAACAGAAAACATATGTTGACAAAATGACTTTGCTCTGTGTGATAAGCCCTATACTTAATCTACGCTTCTTTTACCTGAGATTTATCATCTGGGGTCATGGAGTTGTGACATTACATGTTAAATTGCACTTTATAGAAATGCAAATGAGCTATATGCAAAAGGCGGAAAGTGTTTTATTTACACATTACTTGGCATTGCTGAAACTGCTGACTATTTTTAAGATATGAACTGCTGCAGTTTGACGGCTATTTTATATTTTTAAAATGTCTCAAAGTATCAAAATAAATGTCAAACTGCAGCAATTCCATATGATGGTTTACTAACATAATTAAAGAGGCTAGTGTGAAGCTTTACAGTGGAGTGACTCTAGCAAATAAGGAGGCTGTGCTGTCCACTCTTGTTTTTTATCTGAATTAATGACCCCATGTTTCTGGTTTGACCCATGAGGTTTCAGTATTTTAGAAAGCCATTTTCTATATATTATTTCATTATGACCAAACTAAAAAAATGCAGTGGTACAAACAAGTTATATGGTACACTACACAAAATTTGGTTGTGCAAACTACAGCATTTAACACCATGCTACATTATTTGCTGCAAATGCAATTGAGGAAATGATTACTTCCACAAGGCTTTACAGTAAAATGTGAAAGAAGAAAATTAAAAGAAAAGAGAACAGGAGATGGGGAGTGGAGAGAAAAAAAAACACAGAAAATAGTATGTAGTATATATGCAGTGTTTACTTAGGAATTATATTTCAGAAGGTACATGACACTGAAATCAAAGCTTGAGAGATCATAATAACTCGCATATGAAGGGCCATTCAGAGAAGGCTTGATGTTCAGTAGGCAGAGACGGAAGAAGCATATATAAAAAATCAATTATACCTGATATTATTCCTTTTGTACATGGATTTTCCAAATTCTATGTATTTATATATTTGAACAATTATACCAGATATCATTTGTTAATTTATCTAGATTTTCCAAATTCTAGCTGTGTTTTTAATGTTTAGGGAACAAAGAAATGGGAGACGTTTTATGTTATGAAAGCCGCTTCTGCTTACCTCCTATGCTTCATCTTTCATTTGTGGTTATATTGTGTTTATAAGATGTTTATTGAACAATTTCCTAAATTTAAATCTGAAGCTGCTGTGTTTGTTTTCTTATTTGTGTTCCCTTCTGTAGTTGCCTTCTATTCTTGTGCTGGTGGGTTGGACGGGACGTTTCATTAGTTTACTGTATATTCTAGTCAGGACATTTCAAGTCTATGATATCTGATTTTGTGATGTAACCTGTGTTATCCATATACTATGTCGATGATAATATTTGCTGTTGTATGTCAAAAGTGTCATATACATAATTAAGGCATCTAAACCAATTGTTTATACAGGTATTTTTATAGTACATATACTATGCAAGGATATTCCATTTTTTCTGTTGTTTAAGATATAAAGAAATGAAGTAGAAGTATTTTTTATATTGCAGTAGCCACTTCTGTTTACATTTTCTTTATTCATTTATTTACAAAGTGTATTATGGTTTAAAATATATAACAATTTGTTTTTAATTTAACTTTGAAGTGGAAATGCCAACATTTTTAAAGCCATTTTTATTTCTCTTGGCACCTCGACTTCTGTCATTGTTGTGGGGCTCTGGAACATAGTTACTTGAAAGCATCCTTATACATTTCTGCAAACATAGTCAGTGCACCATAAAAAGTTGAGTGCCATAGGAAGGGCAGTACATTGGTAGGCTCATAGGTAAATACAAGTTTGCAGACTACTACAAAGCTAGTATGTAACCACAGGTTAGAATCAATATGTGTACGTTGTATCTGTGAGGTGAAGACCTTAACCATTATGACAGCCCCTTTCCCCACATCAGGATCAAATGCAATTCTGTTTTGTTATATAACACTCCATACTAATATATAATGGATCATTAATATATACATCAAGATGGAAAAAGAGTAAGAAATGAGTGTTAGCAAAATAGTACGTATAGTTAGATATACAGCCTAGGGAAACTGCGTCCTATCATAAAAGAATCATGAAGTCAGATATATAACACTTCATTAAGCAGCCTGGCACACAGTAAGGAAACTAAATAAATATCATTTAACATATTGTTAAAGCAGCGCCACTCAGAAAAATGTCAAAGCTTAATTATGAGGCCCACAAACTTTGAAAAGTGAAGTACAATTTCAGAAGAAATGTAATAAATCTGAATATGCACTATAATGCCATTAATATGTTTTTGCAAGGTGGGTTTCATCACTTACACCCGATGACATAGGGATTGTGCACCTCCATAACCATGCTAATTATATATGCATTAACTCCAGGTTCACAGTGCTTTAGAGATGGGGGAAATATGTCAAGGTATCAGAACCTTGGACAAATATATTGACCATGTCTGCATTTATTGTTTCACTACCAAACATCACAATTATGTCTCTCAGAATTTCAGCAGGAACCAATTTAAATCAGAATTCCTAATTTAAGTTGTGCTAAAGAAACTAAGCAAGCACATATTTGTCCAATCTTATAATACTGTACCAGATGTTGAGTACACATTTGCAGTATTACATATGCCCTTTTGTCAGCCATACTGACACATGTTAGTATCAACATGCTAAGCCATTTACTATATGTCCCTCCTCTAGTGTCCTTTGTTTATTACATGTACTCTGCAGCTGTATTATGCACCAAAAATGTATAGTTAGGCACATCACCATCAGGAATAGAAAGCAAATGTATAAATATGCAGTCTACTTATCCAGAGGTCCATAAGCGCAGTTGTTCAGTAAGGTACTATTACTTAACTCAAAAATTAGATAACTACCCATTTGGAAAACATCCAAAAATGTACATAAATGTGAATGTAAGTCATGCAGATTATTCATGTGCACATGCAATGAGTTGTACAGAGAGCTGTAGCACTAGCAACGGGACAGGACAAGAAGCTTTATCAAGACACATAGCCACTCAACACTGATAAATGGAAAGTGACAATATGCAAACATTGCCGACAAAAGATGCATAGGCACACATTTTACTAAGATAATGTAAATTTATATATAATGCTGTACACTGCTGGGGTCAGATTTCAGATGTCTCAGCTGTTGGTCCTTTGTCCTCTGGAAAAAAACAATGAGTTTGAGCCACCGTCTGACTCTTAGTTCTAAATCCTGTGGGTTGAAACACAAAGTATCACTTGAATTCAAAAGTCCTAGTGTAGGCACCTGCACACCGGTAGAGACCAGTCCGAATGTAAGCACCTGCACACCTGTAGAGACCCGTCCTAGTGTAAGCACACACCTGTAGAGACCAGTCCTAGTGTAAGCACCTGCACACCTGTAGAGACTGGTCTTAGTGTAAGCACCTCCATACCATTAGAGTACAGTCCTTATAGAGACCAACTTGATCAGTGTCCAAGTGCAGACACATCCTACACACTTGCTGTTTGGGCTGTAACATTCTGCTCGGGAGATGACATTTGGGAATCAAGCTGTTCCCTGACCTAACTGAAGACCTAAAAAAACTAGAATAACCGGGACCAAAAACGGCTTCAGGTTCAAGTAAAAACAAATAATTTAATGTAGGTAAGTGCTTTCATGCCTTACAGACACTTCATCAGACAAATAAACATTTAAAACTCCAATTATATCATATTAAATCAATTATACAATCAATTAATGACATAACTTCCTTTCCTTCAAAATTGGTTTTAAAGGCACACAGCCATTCAGTCCTGGAGGTTTATGTGCCTGCAACATTAAAATCCATTTAGTTTCACATTTCTCTATAATATTATGTTTACCCCCCCTGTTGCTTATAATCATGTTCTGTACAACTAAAAACACAAAAGAATGTTCCTTATGTATTTGAATGTGCTTATATAGTGGGCTACTAATGTCTTTATTTCTGCTATATCCTATATGTTCCAACACCCTCTCTTTTAAAGTCCTACTAGTCTTACCTACATAAAACACAGTGGGCAAGATAGACTAAATGCCTACTACGGCACTCTGAGTAAGACTTCGGGGAAAAAAGTATATTATGAAATTGGATGTTTAAACACTTTAACATTAGAAATATAGGGACAGGCTGTAGAGAACTGTGGTCTTTTATCCATATTTTTATCTTTATCATTATAACACAATTGTCGCTTAAGTGATTGGATATTCTTCAAACAAAACTTCGGTATGTCACCCACCACCTCATGCACCTTATCATCAGAGATAAGGACAGACCAATTCTCTCTCACTACATTACATATCCTCCCTACATCACTTGTAAAAGTTATAGTGGGCCTAACTTGTCCATTATATATACTATTTTTCTTTCTTTTATAATTATTTTTAGAGAAAAAAGGTTTCACCGTTTCATCTTTAGTGACTTGTTTTAAATCCTTATCATGATATCCTCTAGTCCTTAATTCTTCTTTGAAAGTCTCTAATGCTTCATTCAACTGTACTTCCTGCATATGTAATCTAGAAATCCTGAGTGTTTGACCTTCGGTTATACTATTAAACACAAACCCTGGATGCATACTATTTCGATGCAATAGTGTATTTCTTCTACATGGTTTTCTGTACATTGATGTATCCAACATACCTCTCTCGAAGGAGAGAAGACATTGGTCTGTCCTTATCTCTGATGATAAGGTGCATGAGGTGGTGGGTGACATACCGAACTTTAGTTTTAAGAATGCCCAATCACTTAAGCGACAATTGTGTTATAATGATAAAGGTACAAATATAGATAAAAGACCACAGTTCTCTAAATATGTTACTTTTCCATGCAAGACTACAGCTTAGACTAAGCACCTCATTGGTTCTTTTGAGATTTCTTTCTTAAAAGCTGTCTCAGGTTTCAACTTTCTGTTACCTAAGAAGCTCAGTTGTGAGTGTTCTGCCATTTTACACTGAGTTAATCGAAGGAAGGACACTCAGCAAACTTGGAGCTATAATATATAACATTAAGTATCCTGTTTTTTGTTTATTTTGTTTTTTATTTCTTTGTTATTTATACCGCTTTGTGTACTGTGTATTTTTCTAGCTAGTTTCACTGTGTGTGAGGTATTAACTGGAAATTGTCCACTTTTATTAAGCATCTGTTGGGTTGTTTGTTTCTGATAACTTGTTGCAGTTAAACTCTTTTTTCTAGAGGCTCCTTTAGCTGTTTAAAACTTTCATTTAAAGGCTCACTGCTGCTTTTCAGCTGTGAGAAACATTTCTATAGTTTGTTTCCCAGCCTCCCTCCCTGTTGGTATAGTGCTTTTATAGTTGGTGGCTTTGCAGTTGCCCACCCCTAGTGTAAATTTGATCTGGGACCCTCCTGCCAGTCTAGTGTCATTACCTCATTCTACCTAGTACAGGGAAAACATTTGAGAAGGCCAAACAGCTTAGTTTCTGCTACTCCTTTCTCTCTTTCCACTAAAAAAACAAACAAACAAAAAAAAAAACTTACTTTTTCTAAGCTTGTTTCCTGACTTTCCTGTGGGTAGTCTAGCCTGGATATAGATTTGTTGTGTCCAGGACTATTTGTAGGCTTCTAGGTTCCAAGCCTTTCTGTGTTGAAAGGAAGCCTTCTAGCTTAATTTTGTTTCTTAGAACTAGACAGTTTTTTGTTTCAGCACTTGTTCCGAACTTATTGTAAGCACTAAATAAGCTACAAATTACTACAGCACTCAACTTTCCTCACTGTCTAGAGTAAAACAGTTTCTAGTACTTAACAAATAAGCACCTATCCAGGCATGTCTAAGGGTCAGCCCCCGGTGTTTTCTCCTGTCTACCTGATGAATCTGGACATCTTGGGGCAATGCAGTAATTGCCTCATGTACACAGACAACCTGCTCCTCCTACCACCCAACACTACAACTTGTGAGAGATGCACTTATATAGTCAAATTGGAAGCAAAGCTCTCTTCACCCAAGACTGGACTAGACAGTCAAGAGGAGAAGGTAAACACTTGCACAACACCACACTCAGCACATAGTCCCTCAAAACCTACACCACCAAAACACACACATAGAAACACAAAACACACACCTACATTCACGGAGGCTCTCAGTAAAAACCTGCCCAAGCAACAGGGACCTCCAAAGCAGAAACACAAGCAACCTCCACCCCCCAACACAACCCAAATGACACATAGCCCCCAAACTCAGTGTGCCACTCAACCACAGCCCATAAGGCATAACAACGTACCCAACACTCTAGTCATAGGTGACTCTATAGTCAGGCACACTGATGTTCCACTCACCAGGCTAAATAAGGAGAAAGTTACTGTCAGCTGCCTGTCGGGTGCCAGGATCCGCCACATAACACATGCACTCAGGTCACTCCATAACAAGTACAAATATGACTCTGTCATTGTCCATGTTGGTGTGAATGACCTGAGACGTACCTCCTTGGACTACATGAAAAGGGACATGGAGGAGCTGTCCGATCTTGTAGCCCAGGCAGGTATGACCCTAGACCTGAGTAGCATCCTGCCATCACCCAGAATGATACCACAGTGCAAGGACAAAATGATTGACTTCAGCAATTGGCTAAGCTTCTGGTGTCATTCTAAGGGGATCCAGTATCTGTCTGCCTGGGATGACATGATCAACAAACCACAATGCTTTGCCAGAGATGGCCTGCACCTGTCGCCCCTTGGGATTCCGGATACTGGCTAAGGCTCTAGCCACCCCTATAGTGCCTTTTTTAGGCAAGGGTCAAATGACAAATTCACCACCCTAACAGGTACAGGCAAGAAGAATCTGAGGGTATTGCTACTCAATGCTAGAAGTCTAAACCTCAAAATGCACTCTCTCGAGGCACTCCTTAAAATGGAGAACATCGACATCTGTGCAGTGACAGAGAGATGGTTCAAGGCTCCAGAGAGTACCCCTGCATTACCAGGCTATAATTCATACCACACCTTTTGGCCACCTAACCTGGACTGAAACACTAAAGGTGGAGGCGTGTCCATATTCATTAAGGATATCCACACCTCCAGGCTAGTTGCTCAGCATAATGCATCTGAGATTATCCAAGTGCAACTAACTCTTTGCAAGACCGCAATCCAAATTGTAGCTTGCTACAGATCCCCCACCATGCCCCAGGATTCCCACTCCTCATTTCTTAATACACTGGAAAATATTAGGGTACAACCTAACCCCCAAATAATGGGTGATTTCAACTACCCTACCATTAACTGGGAAAATTACTCGTGTACCAACTCTTGTGCTCAACGTTTTCTGGAATTCATAAATTCCAATGCCATGGATCAACTTATCCACACCCCCACCAGGGGCAGCAATATCCTAGACCAGGTTATTACCAACATGGGCAACCGGTGCTCCACACCAGAGGTCATTTCCTCGTTGGTCAGATCCGACCCTAAGCTAATCACCCTAGACATCCACATCCCTCCCCCATCCCCCATTAGGGAAACCACAGTAAAAAATTTCTCCAAAGCCAACTTCACGCTTCTTAAGACAGAACTGGCCAACTTCACAACACCCATGCTGATGGACAATAGAGGCATGACTGCTGAATCCTACACAAATGCACTTTATAAGCACTTACATGAGTGCATGGATCGTGCAATCCCTAACAGAACCAAGATGCTATCCTCCAAAAAAAGGAAGCCAATCTGGTGGTCCCCTTCCATAAACAAACTCTACAACAGAAGAAAGAAACTGTTGCAAAAAAGAGTAAAATCCCATGATTGGAGAAACTCCCTGGTCAGCTTCAGTAAGAAGCTGAGATCCCTCATAAAATCCTCCAAAGCTAGTTATGAAAACAAAATTGCCACTGACTCTAAAGACAACCACAAAGCATTCTATAGCTATGTCAAGAATCTCAATGGCAACACTCAGATCTGCTCTGAGTTACAGCACAATGGCACTAAATATACAGAACCAACGGATATTGACAACATCCTGGCAGATAGGTTCAGTGCTAACTTTACCCCTCTGTCATCCCCTAAAGGGCCCATCTATATACCAGAAGAATGCAAAGTTCCTGTAATCACGGCTGCACAGGTAAAAAACACAGTATCCAAAGCCAAGAGCACAGCATCCATGGGACCTGACGACATCCCAGGCTGTGTTCTACATGAACTACAGAATGAACTGGCACCCCACCTAAGTACCATGTTCAGTCATAGCCTCACCTCAGGCTATGTGCCCACTGAATTTCGCACAGCGACAGTTATCCCACTCCACAAAGGGGGAGCCACCACAGACCCCGGAAACTACCACCCAATTAGCCTAACGAGCCTGGTCTGCAAGGCTATGGAGCGTATCATCATGGAACTTATAAACAATGACATTGGTAATCTCCAAACTCAGGACCCCATCCAGTTTGGGTTTGTAAAAGGCAGATCATGTCTCCTAAACCTGATAGACTTCTTTGAAGCAGTCACCAAAGCCGTAGATGAGGGTAAGGTGTTTCACACAGCCTATCTAGATCCTGCCAAGGCTTTTGACACCATCCCCCACTCTGGAATTATAGATAAACTCACTAAACTAGGTATAAATCCCTATGTCACAAGATGGGTTGCCAACTGGCTCACTGACAGAACCCACACTGTGAAAGTAGCAGACTCCAAATCCAGCTTCAGACGAGTGACAAGTGGAGTACCACAGGGTTCAGTCCTGGGTCCTCTCCTGTTTGGTATCTACTTCGCTGAAGTACAGGCCAACACAGAAGGTCTTTGGCTAATGAAGTTTGCAGATGACTGCAAACTAGGAGCCATAATCAAAACTCCAAAAGATGTGGACATCCTACAAAAGGGCCTTGCTGAGACAGATGCCTGGTGTCAAAGCCATGGCCTCAAGCTCAATGCCAAAAAGTGCATTGTCATTCCCTTTGGTAAAAACTCAGTACCCATGAACTACCACATAGGTGGTAGTCTACTTAACACCGAAAGTGTGATAAGAGATCTTGGGACACAGGTGGAGAGTAGTCTCCCCTTTGATAATCACATTGCCACAGTAGTCAGGAAATCCTTCTATGTGGCACACCTCATCACAAAAGGTTTCTCATCCAGGAAAAAAGAGGTCATTGTTCCCCTCTACTCATCATTCATTAGACCCATTATAGAGTACAATGCCCCTTTTGGTATGTACCTCACAAGACATCTACAACAACTGGAAAAGCCACAGAAATACCTCGCAAAGAGGATTACCGGCCTCAAAGAGATGCCCTATGCAGACCGTCTCAAAAAACTGCAGCTTTACTCCATAGCATATCGCCTACTCAGAGGTGATCTCTGCCTAACACACAAAGCTATGTCAAACCCAGAGCTTTTAGACATGCTCCACTTAAAGAAATCCCAATCCCTATGAGATACACGCTCTAGGGACCTAAACCTTGTCACCACAATAAACAGAACATGTTGGAGGGATAGATTCCTGTCCCAGAGACTTCCCATACTCTGGAACAAACTACCTATCTATATCAAACAAAGCTCCTCATTAGCACTGTTCAAGAAAAATCTTGATGATTGGATGGGAGATAGGAAATTCACCCCGGGGATCACTTCTGTGGCTCTGCTCGACAGTGGCACAGGAAAATAATTTTCTTGGGTGGCAAAAGCCAGGGTACCTTTGGCTAGGCTTATATAGGCCCTAGGGCCAATAGCCTAGTACCTACCTATGAACCTATGAACCTAAGAGGTGTACAGCCTGTTCCTATACTTATAATGTTAAAGTGTTTAAATATCCAATTTCAGAATATATTTTTTCCTCGAAGTCTTACTCAGATTGCTGTAGTATTAGCCTATCTTGCCCACTGTGTTTTATGTAGTAGTATTTATGTAGATAAGACTTGTAGGCTTTAAAAGAGAGGATGTTGGAACATATAGGATATATTAGAAATAAAGACATTAGTAGCCCACTATACTTGAATCTGAAGCTATTTTTGGTCCTGGTTATTCTAGTTTTCTGAGTTACTTTGTGTTCTACAAAGTTTTTATCCAGGAGCTTTACTGCTGCAGAACTGTTTTTGTTTCTTGGACTAACTGAAGACCTGTCATAGTGATGTTATGTAATGTCTTGCATAATGACCTCTGCAAGCTGAGATGCTGCAATTCAGTCATCAGCTGTCACACCATCAGGGCTCATAGATGAGCCGACTGCTTGAGCACCTGTGAACACACAATGGTGAAAAGGAATTGCCATACACACCTTACTCGTGCTAAATTATTGTGTTTTACATACTATGCTGCTGGTACAATCACTCCCTGCATTAGGCTTCTGCAGAAGTATTGGAAGCAGAACCAAATGCAGCAAGCTAGGTTTGAATTCGAGTTGTGGCCATATATAAAGGACTGGTGCATTCACTTTTAGAACACCAAGATCCTCCAAAAGGGCCTTTCCCAAAGCAATGGCTGGTATCAAAACCATGGACTAAAACTGAATGTGAAGAAATGTATAACAGTATCCTTCAGCAAACAAGGAGTCCCTTGTAACTATCACCATGACAACACACCTCTGAAAACTGTTCCCGTAGTTAAGGACCTGGGAATCTATGTAGTCAATGAATTGTCTTTCATTTACCATGTAGCCACTAGTGTAAGATTGTGCTTTCATTTGAGCAAACAATAGCATATCAGACAACAGATACCTCCCACAGCTAAAAAGTAATAATAAATAAAGTACATATGCTCAGCATCTCAGATAAGCACTATGAACTGAACATCAACACTGAAAATCCTTCAGGACATCAAAGACATGTATTTCAACGAACAGAAGATGCCTAAAATTTTACATCAACTTGAAGATAGTGTACTGCATTAAGCCAGTGCTGTAATACCTGACCACATGTGCAGTGTATGTAAGCAAACCCTGGATCACCAGCAAACCAATGTTATAATGAATAGTAATGACAGTTACCTGTGTCTGTATTGCTGTGGACTTCAGCCTGTTCTGTCCCTCTACCCAACCACAAAGGATACATGTTTGCTATGGACATCATTTATTTGAAATTATACAATGACCCCCCAATTAATATTCCAAAACGTGCACGCTGATTGGTCAGCGTGCACGTTGTAAATCAGAGTTATAGTAATGGAAAAAGGTCTGGTCGCCCGGACCTTTTCCATTAGTATAACTCTTTTTTTACAGCAATGGAGAACGCAAGATCTCCATTGCTTTTTACAAAGTGTCTCGCTATGTTAAACTCCTTTAACATAGCGAGACACTTTGTAAAAAGCAACAGAGATCTTGCTTTCTTCGTTGCTTTTTTCAAAACTGTCTCGCTATGTTAAACAGGTTTAACATAGCGAAACAGCATTAAAAAAAGCAATGGAGATTCTCCGTTGCTTTTTTTAAAGCTGTCTCGCTATGTTAAACTTCTTTAACATAGTGAAACACTTTGTAAAAAGCAACAGAGATCTTGCTTTCTCCGTTGCTTCCGCCCACAGGTCTGATGTACTGCATAAGAATACGTATGCGCAGTACATCAGAACTGCCGCAGAATACCAGACAGCTGCGGAAGGGCAGCAAGAAGGCATTATACAATGCCATTATTTAAGAAAAGTAATTTTTTTTTTCTTAAATAATATCATTGTATAATAGCAATAACCCACTTCTGGGTGTGGGTAATGCTGGATTTACCGACGGTTGTCTTTGTTTGGCCACTCGGGCTTCGCCCTCATGACCAAACCACACCAACCATGGGTAAATCCAGCATTACCCACACCCAGGCATGGGTTATTGCTATAATAACACCCATGTCTCTAAACATAAGGTCTTAAACTAGCAGGAAAGGCTTCCCATTCAAAATCCCCAGCATTAAGATTTGACCTGCACCATTCTCAACAGGTAAGGTCCCCCATAAGAAGATGTGAATTGTACTTAAACTTTTTGTTAGTACAATAAGTAATAGCACATTTTTTCCAATTTGTTTATTACACAATGGCAGAATGCAGTTGCCAATTATTGCTTATCAGTTTTGTAACAATTTTGTAATCTACTTTTGTGAACATTGTCTTCTTGGTTCTTCTCTGAAAGTGATTTATGCCTAGTTAGATTTTTCTCTGTCAACAAACTTCAAATAAATAAATATGGATTAGTAATTGTAAAAAAATAAAAATAAAAAATAAAGATTTAGCAATAGTGCGCCTTGTAGTTATGGAGCTACCAAATTGCTCAGAAACCTCCTCCATTGTTTAAATATACAGGCTAATTGAAATTTCTGCTGAAATAAGATGTTTTCCTCTGCATTATATCTAGAAATTTAGAATAAGATGTTTTCCTCTGCATTATATCTAGAAATTTAGTAACCCCCCCCCCCCAACATAAACAGGTGTGTTTATTGCAAATTCTGCTGAAATCAAATGCCTACCCCCCATGGCTAAGTATCCAGTCCATGACCTTATGATTCTGGAAAAATTATGCTAAAATTAAATGCCTCCATGTACACCACAGCACACCAGTTAGCTGAATCCCTCCCCTTTCTTCATGTTCATGATAAATTCTGCTACAAGAAAATGTCTCTTTGTGCACCATCCTCGCAAATAGCCTTCTGCAGAAGCTGCAAGCACACACTTTTTCAAATGAGGCAACCAGCCAATCATTGAACATAATGTAAATGACTTTATCCTGCTATCTATCACTATTAACATGAGTACCATACTTAAAAACTCCATGAATGTCTGGGCTTCCCTGTTTGCTCTAAACATTATAAACAAATAGCCAGTAAATAGAATTGCACACTGCCAGTAACACAATATAGCAGTATAGCAAATATACCCTACAGTCACACATTAATATATTAGTGCCTCAGACATGTTAATCTCAACCTAAATGCTGTGAAACATTACTAAATTACAAGTGAGTTTACTGCAACAGTTATAAGAAAAAATGTGTTTACTGCTAAATAATTCTATTTTACTATGTGTAGTATAGCATCTAAAGTGACCAGATACAGTTAAATTATACAATATCTCCCAAGACTACAAAACACCAGGATAAAGTACAGCTGTGTAAAATCTTACCATAACGGTAAATGTCCTTGCCTTCACCGCTGCATTATTCCTTATTAATGGGATTTCCTGCCAAGAAGCCCTCCATGTGGCCAGTTTACAAACATTTACCATTGCTTTATGGTATGCTGAACGTCACCTGCTTGCTCCTTGCATAAGGTAGAGCATAAAGATGACATTCAAGCGTACCATCCTCAGAATAGATTGCCCCAGTAGGAACAGCAGTCCACAGAAAACCAAGGAGAATCTGCACAGCTAGGAAGGGAAAAAGACCAGGGGGATGGAGGGAGGGAGTGAATACTGCAGCGGTGAAAGCAAGGACATCTAGCATTATGGTAAGATTTTACACAACTGTACTATGTCCTTAAATTCACTGCTGCAGTATTCATAACTTACGGGAGAGTGCCAAAGCTCAAGAAGAGGAGGAAGCAGCAGTAGAGCCCTCTAAGAAGCCATGAAGAATGGCATTAGTAAACCCAGCTTTAGCTCTGGAGGTACCATCCAACTGGTAATGTTCGGTAAAGGCATGCACAGAAGTCCAGATAGGAGCTTCAAGAATAGAATTAGCATCTAAGCCTTTGAAAAATGCACCAAAAGAAGCCACAGCTCTAGTGGAATGAGCCTTTACAGAAGAAGGAAGGCTTTCACCATGAAAAGTGTAACAAAAGGAAATAGCCTTTGAAATCCAAGTGGAAATAGTTTGCTTAGAAACAGCCAGACCTAGAGACCTAGGATGAAAGAAAACAAATAACTGGTCAGACTTCCTAATAGCTTTAGTTTTATCCAAATAAAATCTGAGCTGTCTATGCACATCTAAGCATGTAGCACTCTCTCACTGTCAGATTGCATAGAGGGGAAAAAGATAGACAAATTAATAGACTGATTAAGTGACAACTCATTAACTACCTTGGGCATAAAAGAAGGATTAGTATGCAAGGACATCCTGTCCTCATGAAATATCAAAAGAGGTGGACAAGCCATAAGGGCTTGCAACTCAGACACTCATCTGACAGAAGTAAGACCTAACAAAAGAACTGTCTTCCAAGAACAATGTTGCAAGGAAGCTGAAATAGCAGGCTCAAAAGGAGCCTGAGTCAATTTTTCCAGAACAAAATTAAGATCCCAGGGAGGAGGAGCAGGCTTCCTGGGAGGTGTAATATTAAGGACACCTTTAAGAAACAGCTTAGCCTCAAATCTAGAAGCTAACGGGGGAGTTAAAGACAGACAAGCAGAAACAGCTGATAAGTGGGACTTAAAAGAAGAATAGGCCAAACCACCACTGAGCAACTCACACAAATAAGAAAGAACCAAAGGAACATCCACAGAAAGTGGGTCCAGGTCACGAGAAAGACACCAAATAGAAAACCTCTTCCATTTAGATAAGTAGGAATTCCTAGTAGTAGGTTTCCTGGCCTCCTGCAGGACCTGCAGCACGTCCTCAGAATAA
The DNA here is from genome assembly GCF_019279795.1 of Protopterus annectens. Lineage (NCBI taxonomy): Eukaryota > Metazoa > Chordata > Ceratodontiformes > Protopteridae > Protopterus > Protopterus annectens. Next base: position 851,122,219 of record NC_056734.1, read on the forward strand.
AGGTGTCTATGAGGAATCAAAACCCTATCACACACAGTGTCAGTTGAAGCATGGACAGGTGGGAATGGATGAGAGATCCCTTGTCTTGTGTGAGGAGATCCACCCTGTGAGGTAACTTGTAATGATTGCCCCTGCTGAGATGCAGAAGTAGAGGGAACCAGTGCCGTTGAGGCCAAAAGAGAGTCACCAACAAGATTTTGGGAGCATCCCGTTGAATCTTGAACAGGACTCTCAGAATAAGAGGAAGGGGAGGGAATGCATAAAGAAACATCTCCTTCCAAGAAAATAAGAGGGCATCTACCTTCCAGACCAGAGGACTTGGGACTCTGGCACAAAACAGAAGTTGACTGTTCAAAGGGGAGGCAAAGAGATCTACTTGAGGAGTACCCCACTGGTGAATGATGTCCAGAAACACATCCCTGTGAAGCATTCATTTGTGAGATTGAGTGAAGGACCTATTCAGATTGTCTGCCACAACATTCCAATTTGAAGGAATGTAAACTGCCTGAAGAGTAACACAATATTGGATAGCCGGATCTCATACCAGACGTGCCAGACGGCAAAGACAGTAGGATCTCATACCCCCCTGTTTGTTGATATACCACATGACTGTGGTATTGTCTGTGAGTACCTTGAGAGGCTCTGCACTGAAGAGAGGATAGAAGGTCTGAAGAGCTAGCATAAGAGCCCTCATCTCTTTGATGTTCATGTGCTGCTTCCACCGATGAGGTGACCACACTCCCTGAACCTTCGGGGAGCCAAACGTTGCTCCCCATCCCACATCTGAAGCATCTGTGAACAGATCCTGAGAGGGAAGTGGAGGCTGAAATGGGAGCCCCGAATTTAGAGACAACTGATGAATCCACCCAGAAGTTCGACCTTGAGACAAGGGAGAAGAGGAATAGGAAAGTCTAAAGGATGCACATGTTGAAGCCACACTAACTTCAGAAACCACTGGAACCTCCTCATGTGGAGTCTGGCCAGAGGAAGCATCAGAATGGTGGAAGCCATGAACCCCAGAGCTCTGAGAAACACTCTGGCTGAAATGGAGGCCGGGGAAGAAGAGTTTGAAAGAAAGAAATGAGAGTTAGTGCCTTTGGAGGAGGCAGGGATGCCGCACTGCCACTGTTTGAAACCTGCAACCCAAAAAGACATGATCCTGAGAAGGAGTGTGGGAAGACTTATTGAAGTTTATTGTGAACCGCAGGCTCTGAAGAAGAGAAATGGTAAAATGAAGATTTTTGCAAAAGGACCTCTGGAGAAGACGCCTGAATCAGCAGGTCATCCAAATAAGAAAAGATTTGGAACCCTTGAAGCCTGAAAAAGGCAATCACAGGAGCAAGGCATTTGGTGAACACCCTTGGGGCAGTAGAAAGGCCAAAGGGCAAAGCACAGAACTGAAAATGTCAGGAAGCAAAGGAGAAATGCAAAAATCTCCTGAAAAGTGGATGGATCAAATTATGGAGATAAGCATTCTTGAGGTCCAGAGACACCAGAAAGGCTTGAGGGAGCAAGAGAGGAAAAAGGTCTGAAGGGACAACATCCAAAAGGAAGGCACCTTCAGAAAGGTGTTCAGATGGGAGAGGTCTAGAATAGGTCTCCAAGTACCTTCTTTTCTGGGCACTAGAAACATTCTTGAATAAAACCCTTTCACCCTTTGGGACACAGGCACTTCTTGAATAGTACCCTGAGACAAGAGGTCCCAAATAACCTCAGGGAGAAAAGAAAGCTGTTTCTGGGGAGGCTGAGGAATGTCCATAAAAGGAAGATGGGAAATCTAGACCATGAAGTACCCTTGATGAATGATTGACAAAACCCAGGAATCCTGGGTGATCCAGAGTCAAACAGGAAGAGAAAGAGAAAGGCAAAGAGACAGAGGAATGTGTCTGGGAATGGATGGATAGTTAGACAGTACCTGGTTTGTCAGGAAAGGAAGGCTTAAGAATCCCTGCAGTCTGAGTGGCCTTAGCAGGAGTAGTCTGTTTACTACCCTTTTTGCCTTTAGAAAGAGAGCAAGACTGCCTACGAACAAAGGCTGGCTTAGAAGGGTAGCTCTGATTAAATATAGGCACATGAGAAACAAAGACATGCCTAAACTCCTGTAAAGCCTTCCCTTTGTCCTGAAGAGACTTAAATAAACTAGCAGCCGCTTCACCAAACAAAAGAGTATTATCCAGAGGAGCATCCAGCAACTTAGCCTTAATATCATCAGGAAAAGGATGAAGCTGAAGCCATGAATATCTTCTCAGAACCAAACCAGAAGCAACAGCCCTTGAAGAGGCATATGCAGCATCATAACTACATTTGATAGAATGACGGACTACCTGAGACAATGTCCCAAGCAAGGAAAGAGCAGAAGATTTACCCTCAGAGTCTGGAAGATCAGAAAGGACCTGACAGGCCTGCTGAGATGGCTTATCAGATGCTACAGACACCACAGAGGGGTCAGCAGCAGGACGTGTAAAACCTATCAGACTTCCTGGGAGCAGGGGGCGCTTTAGAGGCAGTGGAAACAAACATCCAATAAAGCAGACAAGACAGGAGGAATGGCTGCAGATTTTGGAGATTCCATTTGCAGTAACTCATAGTGCCTCTTATGGATATCTGAAACCTGGGCACAATCCCACTTAAAAAAGTCCATCATCCTAGACATCATGTCCCCAAAGGAAATTTCTTCAGAGGGATTATCAAGAGTATGAGAATCCAACTCCTTAGACCCACAGTCTAAAGGAGAAGGAATCTGGTCAGAATAAGCAAGGAAGTCATCATCAGAATCCACCTCAGCAGAATGGAGTTCTCTGGGCCTTTTAGGGGAAGAGGCAGACCAAGGAGGAGCCGGAACTGAAACCCCTTGAGGAGGCTGCAATGACAGTAAAGCATTAAATAACCCCTGAGTAAAGGCCTGCTGCTCACTTTGTGGATACCTTGGAGCAGAAGAGACATGGTTAGTTTTCTGTTTCTTCTTTAAAGGGATAGCTGCCCTGGAAATCTGAGAAGGCCCAGACTCAGGGCAGCATTTCACAACTGCAGTAGCAACCTCTTCCCTAAAGAGAAACTGCGGAACCCAATTAGACCCGTCTGAAACAGTCAGCCGTGGTTCCCTCTGAACGCCCAAAATGGACACCTGCAAAGCCTCATCGGGCATGCTTCCTGCCAGATCCTCATTGGCCTCCAACCCAGACGTAGTAGAAGAATCTGACAAAACAACCAGGTGAGCCTCCAGTTGCACAATAACCTCAGGAGAAACACCTGGCAGAGGCAAGACAGTGGAATATTCTGGCCTTACCTTATGCACTTTCTTTTTCCTAGATGGCTGACCCACTGGACAAGAAGTTCCATCCATAGTACCCGCAGCAAGAAGCTTAAGTTGCTGGTTCTCAAGGTACAAGGAAAGGGAAGAAAGCCTACTATGAAAAGTTTTGGGGACAAACGTCTGACAAATGGAACAAGATGTATGATTGTGAGCAGCACCTAGGCAAAAAAGACACTTATTGTGATGGTCTTTATGGGGAATCAGTCTCCAACACTGGCATTTACCCTTCCTGGATGACATTAACCCCAAACAGCACTAAACAAACAGAAAATGTAACCAAAAACCCATCTGGGTAATCTGCAATTGTGAGGACTCCAGCAAACAGAAGTAAGCACAGAAAAGCCAATAAAGAGAAAAACAGTGCAACAGACCATCAGTTAAAACAGCGTTCAGACTGATGGCAAAAAAGTTGTGAGGATGGTATGCCTGAACATTACCTTTATGCCCTACCTTACGCAAGGAGTAAGCAGGTGAAGTTCAGCATACCTTAAAGCAAAGGTAAACTTTTGTAAACTGGCTGGATGGAGGGCTTCATGTAAGGGAATCCCATTAGTAAGGAATACTGCAGAGGTGAATGTAAAGACATCTATAATTCAGTGCTTTAATTACTAAGTGAATTTGGGAAGGTGGCCATGTTGTGCACCCTCAGCTGCTTGTTATACAGAGATAGGTACCACTGCACATTGTTACATAAACGGTAACATGGCTACTTCCTCTACAGCATGTCAACCAGTGGTGAAAGTCACTGTGCAGTGTATTTTCACAGATCACAATGCCTCAACTTCCTGTTTGCACCTTGACCTCTGTCACCAGAATGTTGGCTTTAATGTTGCTAACCCAATGGATAAAATGAAGGGTCTGCCTCTCACTTTGCATGAGTATGAGACAAGTTTGTCTTCTGGGTAGCTTAACTCATGATTTGGTTCACCACACATTAGTATGCCAAACAAGGTTTGTCAGGTGGCAGTCCTCATAAAGCAACTTGCCACTACAAAATGACACCTGCGTGCCTTGTGAGTTTATAAACTCTTGCAGTAGTGTTGCAAGGTGTGAGTATGTGCAACATGTTCTCATGGTTAATTGTTTAACCATGCACATAGATAACCAAACACAATGCATTTCAAATAGTGTATGAAGCAAATATAAGAATGTCAGCAATGCAGATGAGTATTGTATCACACTATACCTCTAGGCAATATGCAGCTCTTACACTTTGGTGTGAATAGTCCACATTATAGTTGATTTGAATGCTGAAGTTAATTGGAAGTATTTTCTTAACTTATTACTTTTAGATTATTTTTAACTATTTAAGGTATGTGTTTTTTACTTTGTAATATTCCTTTGAAGGCCATTGCTGAAGTGCTAGAAGTTTTATGGATGTTTGAATGAATTATCACCTTGACTGTTTTATTGTTCATTTTAGTTTATTTTAGTTTATTTTTAGAAAACACTCTGGATGGAGATGTTCAATATTTATGGAGACTGTAAGTCAGATAGTATGAATCAGTAGTTATATTATGGTACCGGGTATTTTCATTTTGAGTTTTATTCATGGTTATCACAATTAGTGCAGGTCATATAACAATATTGCTACGTGTTAGTACTATTTCTGGTAGTACAGTAAGACATGTCAGGAGCTGTGATGAGACTGGGCCTTGGTAATATATGCTACAAACAGGCAATTAGATTGTGGGTACACAGCATTTATGGAACAGGATCTGTAGATGTTGTACAGCAAATGTGGAAGACCTCATTACTTTTCCGGAAAGGCCAATAAAGTACATCTGATGTATTCTGGTACTGTGCTATTTGTGCAACTTCCTTGCACCACAGCAGATGAGACTTCACATTGTCTTGCACTATCAGCTGAACACTGCATATGTCTGTATGTATGTGTGGGAGATGCCTGTTAGTATAGGAAGTGTTGTTTGTAGCCTCATTCAGGAAATGTGTGTGATAGTTACAGTTTTGTTGTCCAGATGTAGGTTAGACACACACACACACACGCACACGCACACGCACACACACATGCACACACACACACACACACACACACACACACACACACACACACACACACACACACACACACACACACACACACACACTGCAGATGGCATTCATTATGCTGGATGAAGCTGAGTCTAGTGACTCATCATCCACTGAATTCGGCTTCCTGGGTTAGAAATCATCTCATCAGGGAAAAGCTTTATCCCTAATGTACAATAATTCAGGGTTTTGTTAATAATTCTTAGGGATCTAGAGGGTTTATGACTATTTGGGGTATGTGCTATTGAAGGATGCTTCACCTTACTTAAAAACAAGCAATGCTTTTTTATTATTATTTTTCATTTTGCCATTCTCTGTAGCTAAAAATACATTAAGTAATGCAACTGCAGTGAATAGCAATATGACTGCAGACACATAGACTCTGGGATTGCAGATAATGTGCCACAGATGTGAGACCCAGTGAAGAGAGAGTTACAAAGCCGATGCACATTTCATTGTACCATTGGGTACACTACATAACAAGATAACAACAGGAGTGATAACAATGAGGAGACTAACATTCACTCACACACAGTGCCTGTGAGCTCAAGTGACTTGTTGTCCATGCAGGGGTGGTGCAGGTCTGCTATTCAGTTACTCACCAATATGTATAACTGGGATAGGAAGAGTTTCAATAATCTATCCTGAGCTGCAGGCAACAAGCTTTGATGTGTCCTCCTCCTCTCCTCAGATAAAGAGTTCCTCCCTTGCCTTGTTAAGCTTTGGTGCACAGATGCCATACTTGGAAGGAAGGTACGAATAAGAAATTCCCTGTATGTCACAAAGTAAATACACATTATATACTGTATTCTATTAAATGTGCTTCATTGTACCTCATAGATGTAAAGCATTCCTTTGTGCTTCCAGCTCATCAACTGAAGCTCAGTCAATGGCATGGAGACAGGGTTTATTCCCTACATTACTTTACATTCTATTTCTTAGTGTGAGGAGACAATAAGTTTATCTAGTCTGCCCTTTTAAGTGCCTTAACATTCTACCTTACTGTATAGCTCTTTAACATCTATACCATGCCTTACTGAATACCTCTTTGGATTCCCTTTTCATCCTCATTCTGGTAGTCCTTTCCATGGGTCTACAACTTTGTATGAAAAAGTACTTTTGACGATCTTAGGAACTAGTTAGCCCCTATGACCTGCTTTCTGTTTCTCCTCCTTGTCCCTATGTCCTTTCTGTTCAGAATTACCCCTTCTAATCTCCCTGACATGATCCTGTGCATGAATGTCATGTTCCTCCATCTCTTCTGGTTTCAGTGGAGAAAGGCTCTAGCTTCTCTGGTTTCTGGTCATATTCCTTTCCATCCAGCCCACCCACAGATGCGTCTGGTAACTTTCTGTTAGATTCTTCCCAGCACTGTGACTTGGCACCATAAAAACTCGACTGCCAATCATTAGCGGACCGGAGTTCCGCTGTGGTGACACCTAACCGGGAAAAGCCGAAAGAAAACAACAACATATAGTGAAATGGTTAGCATGGGATTTACAGAGCTAGAATAACATATTTTCCAAGGTAAGCAGTGGGAATTATTAAAAATGACACTAAAACATGTTGTGGGATATGAAGGCATTATGAGAAATAAATGATTCTTAAGCAATGCAGTTATGACTATTATCAATAGTTTCATAACTGCACTATTTCATAAAGTCTGTGTGACCTACAGGTGAACTGTTGACACCATATTATACAAAACATAGAGCCACATAACATTGCCACTAATACATGCCATCAAGTTGCATGGTTTTGTAGATTAATATTGTTTTGAAATACTGTGAAAAAGTTATGAGCATAATTTGCATAGATTCTACAGGGTAACAAAGCAGCAGTCCCCTGTTGTCATACATCATTAGAGAGCTCTCAGAGTTTAACAGTTGTCATGCTGATATATATGATCTGTTTTGCATACTTACAGAGATATAACCATTTGTTTAACCAAAACAGTACTAATAGGTTCATAGGTTCATAGGTAGGTACTAGGCTATCTGCCTGAGGGCATTTATAAGCCTAGCCAGAGTGTGTCGGCTTTAGCCGCCCCATTGATTAATTAACTGATTCTCTGTCAAGCATAGCCAATGAAGTGATCCCAGGGGTGTATTTTCTGTTACCCATCCACTCGTCAAGGTTTCTCTTGAAGAGTGTTAGTGAAGGGCTCTCATACCTACGTCATTACATACCTCTAATTTTGGCAAATACCATTTTTCATTCACAAATATGCAATATAAAATCGGCACCTACAGAAAGACCTTTGATACTATCACAATTACATACCTCTCAACTGGCCAGATTTTCACAGAATTTGCATATTTTGCCTAATATTTGTTTGTCTGTTCCTCACAAAAATTGTTTTTTCAGGCAAATCAGTGAATATTAAATTCACCAAATAATGACAGAAGTGTCAGACTTCATATCCATCAGAAAATGTATGGAAGCACGTAACCTTTTATTCTAGTAACCGCTTTAGTTTATAAAAGTAATATTTAAATTTTATCCCTACTTTTGGGCCTTTGTCCTCCCATTATTTTTGGCTTTTTTCATATTTCCTGTGCTTAGAGGTTGAGAGCTATGATCACAAATGTGTACCACATTATCTACTAAAGAACTTTTTTATTTTACACTTTTTGTAACTCACGTCATTTGTTAGATATTGCAAATCTTATGAGGTGTGGTTTTAGTGGAGAATTTTGGAGAAATGGTCTCCAGAAGCAAGTGGTTTCTGGCTTAGAAGACTTCGGGAAACAAGGGGAATTAATAAGCCTTCTGCTGTTCATGACTGTATATGTTAAGTATATGACAGCTTTACTATTTGCTAGTATTAACATTTTTGTTGCCTTTTTGGTAGACTTTTCATAATCTATCTTCTCCACTTTCTTATCCCCTTTTCATCTTTCATAGGCCTTTCTTTTGTCATAATCTCTAGCTTCACATTCTTTTGAAATCATGAGGCCACATTGGCCTTCTTTTCTTTTTGCCTGTTCCTCAGAAGTTTGCCCATAGCCCTGATTACCCCATCCCTGACCCATTATCATAACCTGTGTATTCCATCAGCTATGTATTCTGTTAAGTCATCCTTGACCACCCCCCAACACATCGGCTCCCTATTACGCTGTCACAGACGCAGGTTGTCGAATGCATCTTTGTTGAACTGAAAAGCGCGAAAAGGCAAAATAGTGAAGCGGCTTTTCAGCGAATTCTTTTGCTACTTTGCCTTTTTGGCACTGTAGTGCAATCTCGGAGTTGGTATATTTTAGTAGGGGAGGGTGTGGGGGGCACAGCCCCCCATGTCGGGGGGTGTAATGTTTTATATATTTTTTTTCTCGGAACAGCGATTTTTATTTTTCCCTTGGAAAAAAAATCGCTGTTCTGAGGTTTTGACATTGTAAGCTTTCGCTTACATGGGGTCGATTTTGTGTCGTTCGCTCTTCTGAGCATGCGATATCATAATATAGACCCCCAACACATCATAGTCTAATTTGCACAAAATGTCCACCACTGTCTTTGATTTATTCTTACTCTTTTCATCTTCTAAACCACACAGTGCCATGATCATTGCTTGGTAATGATCCCTTAACTTGGATATCCATGACATCTTGTGTATTAGTTAGGACCAGATGCAGAATTTTATAATTTCTTGCAGAATCCTGGTCCTTTTGGCTCAACCCCTCATGTCCAAGTCATCAATTATCTCCCATTCCTTCACTACCACTGCCACACGCACTTAGTCTATTTCTATTCCTCTTGTTACGGGGAGTTAGGGATTGGTATAATGGTTAATGTGTTTACCACATAAACAAAAGGTACAGAGTTTGATTCTCAGTAAGGAATTTTGCCTAGGCTTAAAACAGTCAACAAAGACAGCTAGCCTAGCACTTAACTATGAACCTATGTCTGGTGGATGCTACACTATATCAGTACACCAGCCTTCCACTCTTACTGTACTTTAACTAACTGAGTATTTAATCTAGTTTTTTGTCCTGTCAGCAGTGCTATCCCATTCCTTGTTTCTTGTTCTTCCTCTTCCTCTCTGGCATCAAATCTGATGTCCTTCTTTATACTGATTCCTACTCTGCCACCACCTCCCTTCTATGTCATTTCTAAAAAACTTGTAGAGAAGTACTTCTCTGTTCTGTCTACTCTTGTCATTGGCCCATGTTTCTGTATTACCAACAATTGGCAACTCCCCACTTCACTGCTTGCAGCACCCCCACTCTTTGCATTCCAGCTGGTAGCAAGCCACATTAATATGTAGCATGCAGGACAAAGAAAGTGCAGTTGTGCACACTTACCATAAATGTAGATGTTCAAGTGTATTCACTGTTGCAGTCATTACATTTGGGTAATCTGCTGGCAGGTTGCCCTCAGTCAGCTGCTGTCTTCTCTTCCATGATGTCAGGTCATCAGGGGTATAAAACATGCAGCCGATGCCATTTTAATCAGTTTTTCTTGCCCTAGATGTCAGGTGCCCCCCAAATGGGGAGCAAAATTATATGTATAAACAGTAAATATATATATGCACCTTAGAAACATAAACTTTACCTTCATCTAACAGCAAATACACCACAAAGGCTTTAGTATATAGTGAAGGAAAGAAAAGGTATAGAAAAGGGAGCTGGCAAGTGGGTAACCCAGACTGCAACAGTGAATACACTAGAACATCTACATTTATAGTAAGTGTACACAACTGTACTATGTTCTTCGTGTTTCACTGTTGCAGTCATTACATTTGGGTAGAATCCCAAAGCTATGGATGGGAGGATGGAACTAAACAGCATTAGGAGTGGCTATAAGTCCCTGCAGAACTGCAGTGGCAAAGCCTGCCCTGGATTTAGAGAAGAGAGGAAAATGATAACGCTTTGTGAACGTATGAACTGAGCTCCAAGTAGCAGCCTCTAGAATGTCTTTGGTTGGAACCCCTCTGAGAAAAGCTGCTGAAGTAGAGGCAGCCCTGGTGGAATGGGATCTGATCCCCTTGGGCACAGGTTTACCATGGTGCAAGTAGTAGAAACTAATGGAATGGCTTATCCATTTAGAAATAGTCTGCTTTGATATAGCTTTCCCCTCTGATCCTGCAGCAAATGCTACCAGTAGTTGCTCAGACTTTCTTAGAGATTTTGTCCTGTTTAAGTAGAATCTTAGTTGTCTGTGTACATCCAATGAATGCAGAATCCGCTCCCCCTTGTTCTGCTGATTTGGGAAAAAGTTGGCAGGTGAATGGTCTGGTTAAGAGCCACACTGGATACCACCTTAGGCATAAAAGAAGGATTGGTCCTGAGGGCCACCCTGTCCGGGTAAAAAATAATGATAGGCTCCACTGCCATGAGAGCCTGCAATTCTGAAACCCTTTTAGCTGAAGTGAGTGCCAAAAGAAAAGCTGTCTTATAAGAAATAAATTTTATATCCGCAGTAGCTGCTGGTTCAAAAGGAGGCAGGGTGAGCTTTTCCAGCACAAAATTTAGGTCCCATGCAGGAGTTGGTACTCTCCTGGGAGGCCTTAAATTTTTGGCCCCACTGTGATACTGTTTTAGCAGTGGGTGAGAAAAGAGGGTAGGCTCTGTTTTGTAATGAGCCATGATGGCAGAGGCATGGATTTTTAATGAAGAAAAAGATAGGCCCTTGTCAAGCATCTCAGTTAAGTATTGTAAAATCTGCAGAATATTGGGCTTTGCTGTGCCTATTCCTTGTGCTTGGTTCCAAGAACAGAATCCCTTCCATTTATCAACATAAGATTTTCTAGTGCTAGGCCTTCTGGCTTCCAAAATGACATCTATCACAGGTTTACTGAGACATGTGGTTTGAATAATTAGTTGATTAGCCATGCTGCATGATTCAGAGTTTGGAGCTGAGTGTACAGAATTTGATAGTTCTGCTGAGGCAATAGATGAGGTGTTTGAGGCAAGTACCATGGAGGAAGGTGTGACATATTTCTTAGAAGTGGGTACCAGTGTTGCCGAGGCCAGTCCTGAGCAATTAGAATTATTTTTGGTTTTTCCTGTCTGACTTTTAGTAAGACCTTGGAGAGTAGAGGCAGAGGGGGAAAGGCATAGACTGATAGCTTTTCCAGCTGAAGGATAGAGCATCCACTTTCCATGCTTTTTTGTGATGAGTTCTTGTGCAGAATTTGTCCAACTGATAGTTTTGGGGAGAGGAAAATAGATCTATGTCTGGGCTTCCCCCATTTCTGTGTTAACATGCTGAAGATTTGTGGATCCAGTTTCCATTCATGTGGGTGCATAAGATTTCTGCTTAGGTTGTCTGCCAGAGTATTTTGCTTTCCTGGCAGGAAGTCAGCTTAAAGATGTATTTGGTAAGTCAAGGCTGTGTTCCACAAGGCCATGGCTAGTCTGCAAAGGGGGTAGGAATGGGTACCCCCCTGCTTGTTTATCCATCTTTATCAGTAGTTATCCTGGATGAAGTAAGTCCTTGAAGGCTGTCAGAGCATTCTGAACAGCTAGCATTTCTTTCTGGTTGATATGTAGATGCATTTGGTTTGGGCACCATTTGCCCTGAATGCATCTTCCTGCTAGGTGGGCCCCCCAAGCATAGTCTTTTGCGTCTGTAGTTAGGGTTTGGGTGATAGGGGGTAGAGTGAATGACAGTCTCTTGTTTTAGTGACATGTCTCTGCCCACCAAAGAAACTCCTGTTGTAGGCAGGGAATGAGAGGAATCATTATTTCCAGGCTGTGACAATGTTGACTCCATAACTTTTTAGGTACCATTGAAGTTTCCTCATATGCAGTCTCACATATGGAATTAGTAGAATGCAGGATGCCATGAACCCCAAAGCCTGCAGAATTTGTCTTGCAGATAACTGTTTTTTTGTTGCCATTTGTTTGAAGTATATTGTCAATTGCATTTGTTTGTCTGGCATGAGGTTAGCCATCTGGGCAGTTGTATTCAAGCTTGCACCCAGGAATGTAATTATTTGAGAGGGTATCAATTGTGATTTCTTTTTGTTTATGGTGTACCCTAGGTATGCTAGAAGCCTTTTTACAAACACCAGATGTTGAAGAAGAGTGTCCTTGTCCTCTGCCTGAATGAGACAATCGTCCAGATAAGGATAAATTTGAATGTTTCTTTGTCTGCAGAATGCAATTACTGGTGCCAGGCACTTTGTAAAGACCCTGGGCACAGTATATAAGCCAAAGGGCAGTGCAGAGAATTGGTAATGCAAAAAACCTGCTTTGAAGCGGAGGTATCTTCTGCAAGATTCCCTTATTGGGATATACAGGTATGCCTCTTTTAAGTCTAGAGTTACCAACCAGGCATTCTTGCCTAGCATAGGCAGCAGCTGTTGTAAAGTCAGCATTTTGAATTTTGTAATGTCCAGGAACCTGTTCAGTATTGATAAGTCCAGTATTGGACGCCATGATTTGTCTTTTCTGGGTACCAGGAAAAGTCTTGAATAAAATCCTTGTCCATTTTCCTTTTCTGGTACCGGTTGAATAGCCCTCTTATCCATGAGGGACATGACTTGTTTCTGGGCCTCTGCCGACTGGTTTTGTGGCAGATCTGGCCATCTGTTTGGAACTGGCAAAGTATGGAAATAAAATCTGTATCCCTAGGATACTATGTTTAATACTCACTTGTCCTGGGTAATTAACTACCAATTTTGAGCATGAAGTGCTAGTTTCCCCCTAAGGGGGCTGCCAAAAGATAAGTGCTTGAAAATGGTAGAGAAAAGTCATTCAGACTGCTTACTGTAGGGTTGTGCTTTGTTACCTCCAGATTTGGAGGTGGAGGTACCATATTGCTTTGACCAGTAAGATCCCTGTGATTGATATCTGGAGCCTTTTGAGCACCTGGGTTTGCCCTGAGTGGCTCTGTTGGACACAGGAAAGGACCAGTTCTTAGTAGGCCAATGCCTACTGAACCTGGGTGGCTGCACTTGCAAGAAATCTTTTATAGTTTGCATAGATTTAGCTTTGTCTTCCATTTTCTTTAAAACCTCTTCTGCCTTATTACCAAACAGACTATCATGCTGTAAAGGGGCATCCAACAATTTAGCTTTAACATGATCAGGCAGATTTTGCTCCTTGAGCCAGGCATACCTTCTTATCACAGATCCAGTTACAGCGGCCCTGCAAGAGGCCTCCAAGGAATCAAAACCACATTGCAAAGTATGCTTTCCAACCTGTTCTGCTGAATGCAATAAATCCTGTAACTCTTTATTTTCCACACAATCAGAAATCAACATAATTTTCTGTTTCAGTGAGCCTATAACATACTGTTGATATTTAAGCATATGAAACTGGCAGTTTAAAGCCCTGATTGGCAAGTTTGCAGACGTATAAACCTTCTTACCCCATCTATCCAGCGCCCTGGAATCTCTATCAGAAGGGGTAGGATTTTTGGCTGTAGAAGCCTTAACACCCTTGGGACCCAGAGAAATAGTCTCAGGATCAGCAGCAGGATTTTTGAGAAGAAATTTGTGGGAGTCAGGAACCCTGTAATATCTGTCTGGCTTACTAGGAGCTGGAGGCAGGGAATCAGGAGCCATGCTTGATTCTGAGAACACATCATCAACAATGTCTAATACAGGAGGTATTGCCAAAGGCCTATGCTGAGGAAGAAAAAGAAAATCCCTAAGCCTCTTTTTTGATTCAGAGAAGTCCTGACTCTCCCAGTGAAAATGTTCCCTTAAAGTATGCAAAGTCTCTCCAAAAGAGTAATCCTCAGGAGGAGATGCAGATGGGATGGATTCCTCTGCATCAGAATCCTCATAAGGTGGAATAGAAAATTCCTGATCAGAAGAGGAATCAGAAGAAATGGAAACCTGATCTGAAGATTCATAATCAGTGCCTTGCCTAGGCCTCTTAGCAGGGGGGGTTGGGAACCCCTGATCAAGGTAATTAAATCCTCAGCCATTTTGATAATTTGTTTTTAGGCATAGGGGCCTGAGCACGTGGCTCATGCATCAGTTTTTTAGACATAGAAGTAATTTTTTTACCTTGTTTTTGTTGATGGCATCGGTTAAATATAAAAATGTTGAGGCCTGAAAACACTCTCAGAAGCCAGTGCCTGCTCAGCGGCTCTGAACCCATCCAAGGGAGAGACATCAGCGGGTTCAATTGTTTGCAAATCTCGTGGTATACTGGACTCCGAATGGGTCTCGGTAGAGGCCTGCGACTCAAATGTAGTGGGTATCAGGGGCTGCAAAAGCGCCTCACTGAGTTCCGGCGAACCGGCGACTGGCTTAGGAGAAGCTTCGTCGTCGCTTTTGGACCTCGATGGTCTGTCTCTGTCTTTTTCCTTGCGTTTTTTGTGAACTCCGGTAGTCGGATTGCTAACCGACGACATTTCAGGGTAGTTAAATCTTGAACCAAAATATTTAGAAGCAAAAATATACTGACGCTTAATAGTGCATTGGTTAAATTTAGCACAAAACCGACAGCAAGGCACATTGTGATCAGGGCCTAGGCAAGGAATACAGTACGAATGAAAATCCTTATGAGGTATTTGCTTCCCACAAGTAATGCAATTATTAACTTTTACTGACATTGGTAAGGAGCAAGAAAAAGTTTCCCCAATGGGGTACTTAGCTTTAGTTTGAAGACTTCTGTTCTGAAACTCGAAAACAAAATTTCAGGAGTCGGCCGACCGGCACTTACAAATTGCTTCTGCTTCGGGCACCTCGCGGCAAGAAAGACTGATTAAAATGGCGTTGGCTGCATGTTTTATACCCCTGATGACCTGACATCATGGAAGAGGAGACAGCAACCGACGCAGGACCCAATACTTTGTTATTCAGGCCAACTGAGGGCAACCTGCCAGCAGATTACCCAAATGTAATGACTGCAACAGTGAAACATGAAGAACATTTTTGAAATGCTGGATGCATGCTTGTAAGTGGGTCTGTTTGTCTCAGCAGGTAGTTCTGAAATTCCTGAAGAATGGTCATTTTCACTTTCCAGAAATGCAGTCTCTCATGATCCTACTCACACTACGAAAGGCACCTAGCAAAGATAATGGTGTATGCCAGTGGCAGCAAGGCATGCTTGTGTTCACTCATGTATGGAACTGTACTGCATTTCTACTGCACATGGAAGACTAGGCTGTGCATGGCACACATGTATTCTGATACAGTGCTGCTTATTTTTACATGTACTTATTGCTGTTGCCCGGAAAGTACATTTTCAGTTGAAACCCAGACAGAAAAAATCCACAAAGTGTGATGTATTATAATATGAAGACATGACCATAAGAAGGAAGCAGAGATTATAGTACAATAGTATAAAATGTAACTTTAGAAACATGATATTGGAAAAAATAAAGAAATGCAGACGTTCATTAACACACCAACATACATAGCATGAAATGCACAGTGCGCAAACAAATGCACTGAAAACTAATACGCTGCCTACACATCTGATGAGACCAATAGGAATGTGAATTAGTAGTGTTAATCCCCTCACTGCTGTAGGTATTTTTAAATATCTTAGTACCAGGGAAGGAGGAACCACCTATTGAATTTAGATGCCTGTTAATAGCTAATGGGATTACAGTTATATTCCCGTGGGAGGATTTGGATTAAAAACTGTATTTTCATAGGTTGGTACTAGGATATCAGCCCTAGGGCCTATACAAGCCTAGCCATAACAATTCCCTGGCTATTTCTTCCCACACTATTTACTTCCCTGGACCCCTGTCTAGCAGGGCGACTGACATGATCCCCGGGGTGAATTTCCTTTCTCCCATCCAATCATCAAGGTTCCTTTTCAAGAGGACCAAAGAGGCACTTTGCTTGACATGTATGGGCAATCTATTCCAGAGTCTGGGGAGTCTCTGGGTCAGGAACCTATCCCTCCAGCATGTTTTGTTTATTGTGATGACAAGGTTTAGATCCTTGGAGCGTGTGGCTCTGAGGGATTGGGATTTCTTTAAGTGTAGCATGCCCAACAGCTCTGGGGTTGACATGGCCTTGTATGTTAAGCAAAGATCGCCTCTGAGTAGACGATATGCGACAGAGTATAGCTGGAGTTTTTTAAGGTGGTCAGCGTAAGGCATCTGATTTAGGCCTGTGATTCTTTTAGTGAGGTATTTCTGTGGCCTTTCCAGTTGTTGCAGATGTCTTGAGAGGTACATACCAAACGGGGCATTGTATTCTATAATGGGTCTAATGAGGGATGAGTACAGTGGGACAATGACCTCCTTTTTTCTGGATGAAAAGCCCTTAGTGATGAGGTGTGCCAGATAGAAGGATTTCCTGACTGTTGTGGCGATGTGGTTATCAAAGGTGAGACCACTGTCCACCTGTGTCCCTAAGTCTCTTATCACACTTTCGGTGTTTAATGTACTGCCACCTATATGGTAATTCACGGATACATGTTTTTTCACAAAGGGGATAACTATACATTTCTTGGCATTGAGTTTGAGCCCATGGCTCTTGCACCAAGCATCTGTTTCTGTAAGGCCCTTTTATAGAGTATCCACATCATTTGGGGATTCAATAATGGCTCCCAGTTTGCAGTCATCTGCGAACTTTGTTATCCAGAGTCCCTTAGTGTTGGCCTGTACTTCAGAGAAGTAGATACCAAACAAGAGCGTTCCCAGGACTGAACCCTGAGGTACTCCACTTGTCACTTGTCTGGAGCTGGATTTGGAGTCGGCTACTTTTACAGTGTGGATTCTATCAGTAAGCCAGTTAGCAACCCATTGGGTGATGTAGGGATTAATGCCCAGCTTAGTAAGTTTATCTATGATTCCAGAGTGGGGGATGGTGTCAAAGGCCTTGGCAAGGTCTAGATAGGCTGTGTGGACCACCTCACCCTTGTCCATGGCTCTGGAGACTGATTCGAAGAAGTCAATCAGGTTCAGGAGACAAGATCGGCCCTTCATGAACCCAAACTGTACTGTTTATTTAGCAAGAATCAATTTCATTTGGGCTACTGGGGCAATAAACAGTTAGGTTCCTGATAAGTTCTCAAAAGTTTTTTAGACCCTAACTTGATTTAAGCAAGACTTGAGAGAGAGCAGTCTTTGCATGATAGAAAGAGGTACAAGGCATGGATGTCCTGTATCCCCTTTGCTATTTTCATTTTATGTAGAGCCATTGATCTTTACACTAAAATAAGGATAACTACAAGGGTGAGTTTGGTATGGTCAACAGGAAAAGTTATTATTTGCAGATTACTTAACTATTTACCTAACTAATCCAGAAAAGGATGTGCATAAAATATTTAGCCTGTTAGGGAAATTTACTGCAGTCTCAATATACAAAGTGAATGAAGGCGTACCTAAAGCTATAAATGTTAATTACTCTCAGACATGTGAGCTGGTCAATGCTACCTCTGTGTATGAAACGACTACAGAATGAGATACTTGGAGTCTGGATGGCGAGGAAGGCAATAGATTTTCCTAAGGAATTATGGAAATCATACTAGGCAAAATATAATTAAACAGATCAAAAACTGGAAAACTATGACAGACACAAATCAAAAAATCCAGGCTATGAAGATATTTATAATGACACTAATACTGTACACAGAACAAGCACTTATTTAATACCCAGTTTATAAAACTGGAAAATTCTCTAGAGTGAAACTATGAAATTCATCTGGGAATGCAAAGGCCCAAGAGTTAGCTGGCAGAAAATGATCTTGTCCCCAACAAAGGGACCAGTGTTAACCTATTGACAGAGCAATTGCAATGCTGCCCAGTTGTGATTTGTTTCATTATTACAAAACTCACACAAATAAATGGCCACAAATGTATGCTTATATTTCTAGGTGGTAACTCCAGATGCACTAAGGAATATTTTGATATTATCCCTTCAAAAATGAATTAATTTCATGAACACAAAATATTACTTAACTTGGACATTTGAAATGAGCCCTATTGGGCAGATTAAGCATAAACTCCCCATACATACAACTAATTGACAAAATTATGGGCTAAAGAAAACCCAATATTTTTTGGGGGAAGGGAACAAATCACAGTAGGACATAAAATAATGAAATGACAAGATTTCTAATACCAATATAAAGCAAGGAAGATTGATATACTGCAGCGTGGAAAGAAATTTGCTATTTTTGAAGAGTATAAAAAAGAAATGCAGAAAAAAATATACAAAAGCCAGAACTGATAAAAATAATAGCTGGAGCAATATTGCCAGAAACAAGTAACAATAGATTAATATATAGACTGTATAAAGCAACAACTAGTTCTATTGAAAAAGCTATACAAGACAAAATTCAAAGATGGTAGCAATTTACAGATAGAACCATAAGAGAAGACCAATGGTCTGAAATTTGTAATACCCTTAGATATATTAATAAATGTAGAAACTGTAGAATATTAGTGTGGAAATAGCTCCACAAATATTTAGATATACCAGAAAGTTTCTCAGTGAGACATATATGTTGGAGATGTAACCAACACTGTAGTAGAAGCTGGCAAAACATATTTTGAGCCTGCCCCAAGTTAAACAGATATTAAAAGAGTTGGTAGGGAAGCACCCGGGAAACTAAATTTTATTTAAGCTGGTTGGCAACTCTTAAAGAACCAAAATATGTTAAGGCAATAACAGAATGGTCCTTGCTGATAGCTAAAAAAAGTTATAACTCAAATTGGAAAATGCCAGAGGAGCATACAACAAATGAGCTTAGAATTTTGCTAAATGACTTGAAGAGACTAGAGCTTCAGTGACACAAAACAAAAGTAAGTAATTTATACAAAAATAAATGGAAGAGATTTTTATAAAATGGTAATACTGACATAGGACAGAAGCAGGGTGAGTGCATTACCAATACATTATTAAGGAAGGATGAAAAGCAGAGAAAAGGGCATGATAGGAATGTATGTAATTAGGGAAGGACTGCAGACCCCCAGTATGCAGAAATAAAGGAATTATGTTACTAATAATTTTAAATGAAAATTATAAACTTTACTTCAGGGTCGGGTCTGATGTACAAATATACATAGATTCTCTCTCTCTCTTTTTGCATAGCCAGATCATAAAAAGGGTTCCAGCCTCCGAGGTTGTCTCTAGGTGCAACTTGCATGTGGACTGCTTAAAATGTATTCTTTTGTACTGAATAAACCAGCTGTCAAATGATATCTGTATGTGTGCTTGTGTGCAATGGTAGAAGCTTAAATAGCACATTCTTAGATTTGTATGGAAGAATTATTAAGGACAATAATGACATTATTGTCACTAAAACATGATTTTGTTAAAAAACATGCAAATGTTAGGCTACATGGATTCCCATTACTTTAGGGATAAGACATCAGGGGGTTGAGTTTTAATTTACATTACAAATCAGTTAAAAACTATTATATGCAGCAGTTGATCATGTAAGATTCTTGGGGTTATCATATCATATGGCTGTTTTTTATTGTTTATCTTATATGGCTAATTGTAGTAGTCAGAGCAGCTGTCAAGACTAATCCAGCTTCTTAAAAAAGTGGGAGAAGAACCATACTTTGTAAGAAAAAGAGAGAATAACTTAAAATATATATTTCAAGGTAGCCTTAGTCATTTATCTAAATCAGTGGATACAAATATTAAGAGCATGTATAAATTTCTGGATTGTAACTACTATAAATATATTATCAGTGGAAATAACAAAGCAATGTTGTTGTTGTTGTTGTGTCTTTCGGCTTTTTCCCCGGTTAAGGTGTCGCCACAGCGGAACTCCGGACTGCTAATGATTGGCAGTAGATTTTTACATGCCGAGTTGCCAGCTGTGACGCACAACCTTCAACAAAGGTATGCCCATTCACGCATATCTCCACACAGAAGACGCTCTAGCTGAGAATCGAACGGGACAACGTCTTACTGTGAGGCGACAATGCTACCGCAGCACCACCACCGAGAAATGAGATGAAAGTTTCTAAATGTGTTTAGTAGTAGTCAAAATTTGTAGTTTATTTTGCTCTACGCACAAAATATGAATCATTTTATATAAGAAGAACTTTCAGATAACTCCATGCCACAATTTTTGAACATTTGCATGCAATTGAAATGAAATGTAGTAAGAATGCATTATCTAAGCATATTGAAACTTTTAGCAAGAGTAACAGTTTTTTTATACAGTAGTTGATACTGTTATTAATAATGACATTAGACTTGATGCAGATGATATTTTAGATTGTAAAGGAAACAGTCGGCAGGATAAATTAAATGCTGCAACTATCTGGGCTGAAGGTAGTCTGAAAATGTTAAAATATTTTAAAAAGAAAGCAGTTAAAGCATTAAGCATGTGAATAATAATGTGATTGTTTTATGTGTTATTTAAATCTGGGATGTTTTCACTATTTCAGTCTGATGATGTCTGTGTTATAGATAAAAGAGCTTACTGAGTGAATTAAAAAAGTTTTAGTTTGTTCTATTTGGTTATTTTTATTGTTTTTGAATTATTTTTTACAGCCTGACTTACTTTTGGGAAGTAATTTTTTTATGTTATACCAATAGTTGATTATGTCGGGGGCCCCAGCATCATGGTTGACAGGATACAGAAGTTCGGGGTTAGTGTTTTATGATTATGATAAGTGTTTCATATCTGTTAACAACATATTATGCACTGCTTCCTATAGACCCGTTGTTTTGATACCCTCATACAAGGCATATATGAAGCCTCATACTGAGTATGGAATGGAGTTGTATATTTAGAACCGTAGAGATATTGAATGATACAGACCGGTTTAGAAGGTCTTTACTAGAAAAATAAGATGGTATTAGACATCTTTGTCTTTTAACACCTTTATTAAATAATCACATTTTAGGTTATAATGTGAGTTCACATATATTAATAGAAAAGAAACCAAACCACAGTAACAGTTTCCCTTATTATCCTGCTTCAGTATATATGTATATTTTCTTTTTAATAATTTTCATACACTTTGGAATTTTTTAAAAGATAAATTCTATTGATTTATATGAACTTTTCTGGTTCCCTTTTCTAAAATATAACACCTCTAGTTCTTTTATCTCAATTACAATATTCAATATATGCATTACAGATGGTTTAGACTATGGTTTCTATTTTCTACTTTCTACCTTTTTTGGTCACCAATAGAATCTAACTTAGTAAGGCCTCACTATATCTAGGTAATTTAAATCTTATGTCCCAACTTAAAACAATAATTTCCTTAGTTACTAACATTTATTCCCCCAAAATTTCTATCAAAGGACTGTCTAGGGAATTTTTTAAATCTTTGAACTCATGATATTCCCCCCAAAAAATGCTCCAGATTGGGTCTATATCACTTTGTCGAATTACAAATCAGCAAACGCCTATTTGTCAAACACTTATTCATCAAAGCTACTAATCATCGAACTGAGTTTTCAGCAAAATTGTCCTATAGCAAGCCAATAGTAGTCTACCCTACAGACTGTAAACAAAACCATAAAACTTAACACCTACCCAGGTGGGTGGGGGCTGTGCTCCCCACCCCCCAACTAAATATACCAACTCCGAGATAGCACTACAGTGGGGAAAAGGGCAAATTCCAGATGGTAGCCAACCATTGGCTTGCCCTAGGAAAAATTTCACTGAAAACTCAGTTCGATGATTAGTGGATTCTATGAATAGGTGTTTGATGAATAGGCATTCGCTGATTTGTGATTCAACCCTTCCAAATGTCCTGTCTATTCCCCATCAGCTCTGCAGCACTTGTTATATACCTGAAGAAAACCCTTTGTAGTCTACTTGAGGTAAAAAATATCTAAGTAAACACTTTGATGCAACAATCCTAAACCTTCTGGACTTTGCATACTTTGGAGCCCTTGATTTTCCTTGTAATTTGCCTTTCTCTTGTCTCTTTCCAATCTTTTCTAATCTCCTTTAATTTATTCCTATATTTATCATGCAATATTATATATACCCTACTAATTATCGTGTTTTAACAGCATTTTCTGTTACAGACTCAAAAAAATTTTCCAGGGTTAATGCTCTGCTTAGGACTTCCCTATCCATTTCTTTTTGCTTATAGTTATTTATCAATCCTTGATAGGAAAAGTAATCTCTGACATGTAGACCAAATTTCTGCTTAACCTCCTCCCACTATATTATCTTTCCCTCCCAATTTATTTGGTCCAAGTACCTTAGTTCCTTTGCTATCTTTTATTCCAGTAAATTCCAGCCCCAGCTGCATATTTTCCATGCCCATACTTGCAGACATCCCTATTGGTAACATTTTCTTTATCCATTCCCATGTTGGCTTATTTCTTAGAGTATTTTCTTCTACTTTATAAATATAATGTAATGCATGGAGCACTGTGATTATGCTCTATCAGGAAAAAAATAAAGTTGTAAAGTGCTTCCCTAGTGTGAGACCCATTCATAACAGAGCTTAGCTTGTTATGTACTTCTAAGTGCTGTAACTGGATCTTATACCAGGGAAAGGGCCCATTGGCAAAGAAAATGACAGCAGGTAAAACAGCCTTTAGAAGCTGGTAGAACATCATTTTGCCTCACCTATACACAAAAAGATTGTCAGAATGGAGTATCTAACTAAAGATGTTTTACCTTCTGCTAGAGAAGCAATACCTTTCTGCTTCATATTTTTATCCTGTCATTCATAAAATCTAATTTTCTAGTAAATCACATCATCATTAGAGTTTCATACTTCTTATTGTTCACAAAATGCATGTTAATGCAAAACATATTATTGTATTAACTTTAAGTGAATTAGAGCAATATATAAAATTGTCCCTGATTTTGAACCTTTGTCCCCCATTATTTTATCATTTGTCCCGTACTCTTAAACAAAGAGATTGACAGGTATGCTGCTACCTATTGGACAGTGCTAACTGCTTTACTGGCTTTCAAAGCCAGTAAAACACTTTGTGCTGCTGCACATTCCCTTTTTTCTGTAACTGGTAGTACTTGGAGCAGATAAATCTCCATGGACCACAAAGAATTATAAGTGCGTTACTGATCATAACACTTATCATGTGTCATCGACAGGGATGCCAACACTCACTTCTCAGGCTTTGCTTTCAATGTGAATTTCTTGTCATTCCTGTCTTGATCATATTATGAGCAAGTTATTATCAAAGATCCAGTCATAATTCTATTGTCTATGGTCGTTAGTACTCTGCTTAAGGTCTTGTATCTCAAATCATGTTCTCTGTTTTACTTTTACATGCCCCCACCCCTTGTTTCACCATAATGCTTATCCGGTTTGATTTTTAATATTCTGTTTGAGTTATGTTTCTGAGCCTTGACTGCATAGTTATAAAGTACACCTTTAAATCAGTGAACCCTAAACCAGTTTGTTCTATAGGGAGAGTCAGCTTATCCCACTTATCCCATTTAGTTGTCCTTTTTCCCTCTCATATATATTTTTTGAGCTATTTATTAGTTGTCATCCACAATTTCCACACCAGATGATAAAAATATGTCTGAGCTTTTTGTAAGGCAATAGCAACTAAAATGTTTTTACTGCTTGTTGCCTTCTATCAATATCCCACTATCCATAACATTGAGCTTCCAATTTCTTCATTTTATATTATGTTCTTTTTAACCTCTCCTCACATATCCTTAGCTGGCATAGGATCATCCTTTTTTTAATCCATATACTCAAATACTTGATCTTTTCATGTTTCCACGTCTATCAGTATTACTGAACTAATTATTGCATGGGTGCATAATTTACTGCTAGATCCTTTGTTTTATCTTCAATTATTTTACATTCTGAAAAGACTTGAAACTGTCTCTCAATGTCCCACAACACCAAAATGTCCTTTTCTGAATTTATCAAGTTCAAAATAATAAGGCTATCTTTTTCTTGATCACCACGCCAGTTATATCCTTGACTTTGTACAAACTGTATTTCTTTGCCAATGGCTCTAAATATAGCAATGGGGGGAGGTCATGCCTGCCTGGTTCCTCTGCTCAAACATAGCTTGTCAGAGCACTTCCATCTTAATTTATGCCTCCAACCATTCATATATCCTCTCTTCTTAAAGTAATCATCTAAATATTAAAGAAATCTAGCTACTAGGTTGTTGGGTGTCTGATAACATTATACAAAGCATACATATGACCCATATTATATTACATTATATATTATATTATGCATATATTATATTATATTACAGAAGCAATAGCTTCTGTATCTACAGTATTACACAGCTGCAATGCATAGAGTTTATGCAGAGGATGTTCTCCTAGAAATTTTTAAAACAAAGTGACATGTCATATAAGATGCATATAAAATGCAATTGTGGGCAGAAATTAGGCTTTAAATGATTCATGAGAAAATATAAATATGTAAAAGTATCTTATAAAAGGTACATTTGTATATCTGAATAAAACAATTAATCCTGTTTGTGCTCTAACTTTACCATTCCAGTTTTTTTTAACTTTAAGAGTCTAAAAATGGAGAGATTGTCATTAATCCTGGCCAAGACAAAGAATTTAAACGCAACTGCCAGGATAATTCTCTCTTTTCCAGAATATAAGGCCATGCTCCCCCTCTTTCAAACACAGTTTCGAGTTATTTATAGCACTTTGTCTACTGTATATTTTTCTAGCTAGTTTCACTGTGTGTGAGGTATTAACTGAAAATTGTCCACTTTTATTAAGCATCTGTTGGGTTGTTTGATTCTGATAGCTTGTTTGCAGTTAAAAGCTTTCTCTGTAGGCTCCTTTAGCTGTTTAAAACTTTCATTTAAAGGTTCACTGCTGCTAATCTGCTGTGAGAAACATTTCTGCAGTTTGTTTCCCACCGTCCCTCCCTATTGGTATGCTGATCTTATAGTTGGTGGCTTTGTAGTTGCCCGCCCCTACCGTAAATTTGATCTGGGACCCTCCTCCCAGTCTAGTGTCATTACCTCATTCTACCTAATACAGGGAGAACATTTAAGAAGGCCAATCAGCTTAGTTTCTGCTCCTTCTTTTCTCTCTTTCCACTTTAAAAATAAATAAATAAAATTCTATGCTTGTTTTCTGCCTTTCCTGTGGGTAGTCTAGTCTGGATACAGATTTGCTGTGTCCAGGACTATTTGTGGGCTTCTATGTCCCCAAGCCTTTCTGTGTTGGAGGGAAGCTTTCTAGCTTAATTTTGGTTCTTAGAACTAGCCAGTTTTTTTAGTTTCAGCACTCAAGTCTATTTCTTTGAGCTCAGCACTTGTTCAGAACTTATTGTAAGCACTAAATAAGCTACAAATTACTACAGCACTCAACTTTCCTCGCTGTCTAGAGGAAAACAGTTTCTAGTACTTAACAAATAAGCACCTATCCAGGCATGTCTAAGGGTCAGCTCCTGGTGTTTTCTCCTGTCTACCTGATGAATCTGGGCATCTTGGGGCAATGCAGCAATTGCCTCATGTACAGAGACAACCCTCTCCTCCTACCACCCAACACTACAACCTGTGAGAGATGCACTTATATAGCCAAACTGGAAGCAAAGCTCTCTTCACCTAAAACTGGACTAGACAGTCAAGAGTTGAAGGTAAACACTTGTACCACACCACACTCAGCACATAGTCCGTCAAAACATACACCACCAAAACACTCACATAGAAACACAAAACACACACCTACATTCATGGAAGCTCTCAGTAAAAACCTGCCCAAGCAACAGAGACCTCCAAAGCAGAAACACAAGCAACCTCCACCCCCCAACACAACCCAAATGACACATAGCCCTCAAACCCAGTGTGCCACTCAAGCACAGCCCATAAGGCATAAAAACGTACCCAACACTCTAGTCATAGGTGACTCTATAGTCAGGCACACTGATGTTCCACTGATCAGGCTAAACAAGGAGAAAGTTATTGTCAGCTGCCTGTTGGGTGCCAGGATCTGCCACATAATGCATGTACTCAGGTCACTCCACAACAAGTACAAATATGACTCTGTCATTGTCCATGTTGGTGTGAATGACCTGAGACGTACCTCCCTGGACTACATGAAAAGGGACATGGAGGAGCTGTCCGATTATGTAGCCCAGGCAGGTATGACCCTAGCCCTGAGTAGCATCCTGCCATCACCCAGAATGATACCACAGTACAAGGACAAAATGATTGACTTCAACAATTGGCTAAGCTTCTGGTGTCATTCTAATGAGATCCAATATCTGTCTGCCTGGGATGACATGATCGACAAACCACGATGCTTTGCCAGAGATGGCCTGCACCTGTCACCAGTGGGATTCCGGATACTGGCTAAGGCTCTAGCCACTCCTATAGTGCCTTTTTTAGGCAAGGTTCAAATGACAAATTCACCACCATAACAGGTACAAGCAAGAAGAATTTGAGGGTATTGCTACTCAATGCTAGAAGTCTAAACCTCAAAATGCACTTACTCGAGGCACTCCTTAAAATGGAGAACATCTACATCTGTGCAGTGACAGAGACCTGGTTCAAGGCTCCAGACAGTACCCCTGCATTACCAGGCTATAATTCATACCACACCTTTCGGCCACCTAACCTGGACCAAAACACTAAAGGCGGAGGTGTGTCCATATTCATTAAGGATATTCACAACTCCAGGCTAGTTGCTTAGCATAATTCATCCAATATTATCTAAGTGCAACTAACTCTAGGCAAGACCGCAATCCAAATTGTAGCTTGCTACAGATCCCCCACCATGCCCCAGGATTCCCACTCCTCATTTCTTGAAACACTGGAAAATATTAGGGCACAACCTAACACCCTAATAATAGGCAATTTTAACTAACCCACCATTAACTGGGAAAACTACTCATGTACCAACTCTTGTACTCAACGTTTTCTGGAATTCATAAATTCCAGTACCTTGGATCAACTTATCTACACCCCTACCAGGGGCAGCAATATCCTAGACCTGGTCAACATGGGCAACCGGTGCTTCACACCAGAGGTCAATTCCTCATTGGTCAGATCCGACCACAAGCTAATCACCCTAGACATCCACATCCTTCTCCCATCCCCCATTAGGTAAACCACAGTAAAAGCCAACTTCACGCTTCTTAAGACAGAAGTGGCAAACTTCATGACACCCATGCTGATGGACAATAGAGGTATGACTGCTGAATCCTACACAAATGCACTTTATAAGCACTTACATTAGTGCATGGATCATGCAGTCCCTAACAGAACCACGATGCTATCCTTCAAAAAAGTAAGCCAATCTGGTGGTCCCCTGCCATAAACAAACTCTACAACAGAAGAAAGAAACTGTTGCAAAAAAAAAAGAGTAAAATCCCATGATTGGCAAAACTCCCTGGTCAGCCTCAGTAAGAAGTTGAAATCCCTCATAAAATCCTCCAAAGCTAGTTACGAAAACAAAATTGCCACTGACTCTAAAGACAACCACAAAGCATTCTATAGCTATGTCAAGAATCTCAATGGCAACACTCAGATCTGCTCTGAGTTACAGCACAATGGCACTAAATATACAGAGCCAACTGATATTGCCAACATCCTGGGAGATAGGTTCAGTGCTAACTTTACCCCCCTGTCATCCCCTAAAGGGCCCATCTCTATATCAGAAGAATGCAAAGTTCCTGTAATCAAGGCTGCACAGGTAAAAAACACACTATCCAAAGCCAAGAGCACAGCATCCATGGGACCTGACAACATCCCAGGCTCTGTTCTACATGAACTACAGAACGAACTGGCACCCCACCTAAGTACCATGTTCGGTCATAGCCTCACCTCAGGCTATGTGCCCACTGAATGGCAAACAGTGACGGTTATCCCACTCCACAAAGGGGGAGCCACCACAGACCCTGGATACTACCACCCCATTAGCCTAATGAGCCTGGTCTGCAAGGCTATGGAATGTATCATCATGGAACTTATAAACAATGACATTGGTAATCTCCAAACTCAGGACCCCACCCAGCTCAAGTTTGTAAAAGGCAGATCATGTCTCCTAAACCTGACAGACTTCTTTGAAGCAGTCACTAAAGCCGTAGATGAGGGTAAGGTGGTTCACACAGCCTATCTAGATCTTGCCAAGGCTTTCGACACCATCCCCCACTCTGGAATTATAGATAAACTCACTAAACTAGGTATAAATCCCTATGTCACAAGATGGGTTGCCAACTGGCTCACTGACAGAGCCCACACTGTGGAAGTAGCAGTCTCCAAATCCAACTTCAGACCAGTGACAAGTGGAGTACCACAGGGTTCAGTCCTGGGTCCTCTCCTGTTTGGTATCTACTTCTCTGAAGTACAGGCTAACATAGAAGGTCTTTAGCTAATGAAGTTCACAGATGACTGCAAACTAGGAGCCATAATCAAAACTCCAAAAGATGTGGACATCCTACAAAAGGGCCTTGCTGAGACAGATGCCTGGTGTCAAAACCATGGCCTCAAGCTCAATGCCAAAAAGTGCATTGTCATTCCCTTTGGTAAAAACTCAGTACCCATGAACTACCACATAGGTGGTAGTCTACTTAACACCAAAAGTGTGATGAGACCTTGGGACACAGGTGGACAGTAGTCTCTCCTTTGATAATCACATCGCCACAGTAGTCAGAAAATCCTTCTATGTGGCACACCTTATCACAAAAGGTTTCTCATCCAGGAAAAAAGGTCATTGTTCCCCTCTACTCATCACTCATTAGACCCATTATAGAGTACAATGCCCCTTTTGGTATGTACCTCACAAGACATCTACAACAATTGGAAAGGCTGCAGAAATACCTCACAAAGAAGATTACCAGCCTCAAACAGATGCCCTATGCAGACCGTCTCAAAAAACTGCAGCTTTACTCCATCGCATATCGCTTACTCAGAGGCGATCTCTGCCTAACACATAAAGCTATGTCAAACCCAGAGCTTTTAGACATGCTCCACTTAAAGAAATCCCAATCCCTATGAGTTACATGCTCTAGGAACTTAAACTGTGTCACAACAATAAACAGAACATGCTGGAGACATAGATTCCTGTCCCAGAGACTTCCCATACTCTGGAACAAACTACCTATCTATATCAAACAAAGCTCCTCATTAGCACTCTTCAAGAAAAATCTTGATGATTTGATGGGAGACAGGAAATTCACCCTGGGGATCACTTCTGTGGCTCTGCTTGACAGTGGCACAGGAAAATAAGTTTCTTGGGTGGCAAACGCCAGGGTACCTTTTGGCTAGGCTTATACAGGCCCTAGGGCCAATAGCCTATTACGTACCTACCTAAGATAAAACATCTAATATAATAAACTTGAAAGTATGTCCTATATTCAGTGAAACATGTTTAGCTAAGGCATGTGTTTCACAAACATCATGGATATTACGGACATGTTCACTTATCCTATTTTTCAGTTTCCATTCCGTCTTCCCCACATAGAAACAGTTACAGTCCATACATAATGCAAGGTAGACTAACCTTTCAGTACTACAACTACATCTACCAGTAAGTCTTATTTTCATCTTGTTAACAATAAATTCACTCCCTTCCAAAATATATGGACAAAACTTACATTGACCACATTTAAACATGTGTCCAACAGTGGTTTGAGATTGTTGATGTTTAATAAGGAGTTTCAAATGAAAAGCTTTCCTATAAATACAAGAAGGGCTATCTACCACTAATTCTGTTAAATCTTTGTCATTACTAATACAGTTCCAGTTTTTGACAAGAATGTTTTTAATAACAAAAAAATCATTTGAAAACATTGTAGAAAAACTGGACCGATAGTTAATACTATCCCTCTGTTATGATGTTTGTTCAACACTAGGTGGAACCACTCTAATTTGTTCAGTTTGTGGTGTAATAAGACCATCATTATTATTATTTGATAGGACCACCTCAGTCGTATCTGAATTCTCATGTGCTTTGGGCCTTAAAATTGGTAAAAAGTGGCCATTAAGCCTTTTCTTTCCTTAACTTCATCCATGATTTCATTTAATAAAATGTCAGGGTAGCCTCTTTTGGGAAACATGTTCTTCAAATTCACACATTCATCAATAAAAGCGTGCCATAAACTCACCATATGGGCTGCCCTAACAAACTGACCTTTCACAACTGCCCGTTTTTGTGTTAATGGGTGGTTGCTACTAAAATGGAGAAAACTATTTTAATAAGATTTATTACGATAAATTTTGGCCACAAAACCACTATCTTCTTTAACAAAACATTTAGGTAAGAAATCTCACTTATGGAATGAGTAAATTTCAAGAAGGTAGTAGTAGTATTAATGTAGTCTAAGAATGGTTCCACTTGGTACCTCGGTCCCTTCCACATGATAAAGATGTCATCAAGGAAACAGGTATAAAATTGGCAATAAAGAAAAAATGGTGAATCCTTCAAAAACCTATTTTCCCATTCCAACATGACTATATTGGCATATAGGCCCCCGCAAGAGTAGCCCATTGCCACACCTTGGACTTGCAAGTAGTACTCTTTTTCAAATAGAATAAAATTATTTCTGAGTACTATGTCCAAAAGCTGTTCATACATATTAATTTTATCTTGTGGAACATTTTTCCTATGTAGATATTTACAAAACCACTGTACCCCTATTTGGATGTCAATTAGGCTGTGAAATAAATCTTGTAGGAACCCTTTAGTCCTTCTGTAGGCACCATTCGTTTCATTTAGCGAGCTCTTACAATAGGTCTGTGTCTCCAAAATTGGTCTCATTTTCATAACATAATCACTTTTATTCATGATAATTCTTATCCCCACAGCCTGTTTTAGAAATGCCAATTCTATACTTTCATAATGACTTAAGTTACTCACATCTGACCTTCTGTTCTTATTCATACATAAATTCCTAATGTCTAATTCACAGACATTTTCAAAAATTTCCAATGTAGGGTGAATAGGGGGGTTAAAACTACTTGAAATTTTAAAGGGGTCACATATGTGTTCCACATTGTGAAACATAACATTAAAATTTAACTTCCTAGTATATTGTTTTAAATCAAGCAAAGTTTGTACCAAATCTGCTGACTTACTAGGAATAAAGGTGAAGCCCTTAGCTAACAAGTCACAAGCAGTTACATTCAAATTCAATGTGGAAAAATTGTATACTTTGAAGTCCCTAGTAGAATTAAATTCAACAGTAACAGGTGGCAACAAACAGACTTGTCCATGAGGGGTCATTTGTTCAATATGCATACCAACCATGTTGTTAAAGCCTATCTCCTCCTCTCCACGAACTCCTGTTGTTGTTCCCCCTGCTCGGTCATGTTGATCCTCATTGGTTGTTGGTATACTGGGGGTGTCCCTAAATGTTGTTCCGACCTTCTTGGTTCATAAGATGCTCTGACCATCTCAATGGGGGGTAGTTCTTATTGCCTAAAAAATCCTCATCTGTCTCCTCGTTAGGAATGACAGTAGGATTGGAATTGTTTCCCAACCTTACATTATTAACAAATTTATTTTGATGTCATTCTTGTGATGGTGGGGGTGGGGGTAGGCTATGTTGGTACTATATTCTTTTTCATCCCATAACAATATCTTTAGTTTTCTGTTCTTAATTTCATTAATTTATTCATCATCTGAATGAAAAATTCGACAATAGTCAAACTTATGGTTGTTAAACAAAGGATCCTGCACAATAGTTTTATCCAAAGCACTCACATCTTTACTCAGACTCTCAATTAATTGTTCATTGTGTTTGATAACAGTGTCCATATGTCATATAAGGAACACTATATATATTTAAATGTATACACCTTAAGATATTGATGAATAGGAATCAACTTTACTTTGGCATATAAAGCATTTTAAAACAAAACCATACAAGCAATATTAGATATTAAACCTAATCAGACAAGTTTTACCATAAGAAACAAGGAACTGAATTAACAAAATGCAAAGCATTAGGACTAGACTTGGTCATACATTACATTAAGATAACCTGAAGTATGGAATAAACTCCTGCCATGCATTAGGTTGTCTCAGTCTTTCAATATATTCAATAATAATCTTTATGACTGGATTTAGACATATTGTCCTAAAATTAAGGAATCAGTATTCCCAAGTGGTCATTGACCTTAACACTGTAATCAGACTTAAGAATGTTATAGTTCTATCAAGGAACACATACGCTACCACTGACCTACCCATAAAATCCCATCTGAATCTGCTAAATGCTTTCTCTGCATCAGCACCCACCAACAACCGCAGTGTTTTCTTTCACTCTGCTTCCCCCTGGATCATCATTGTTATATTAATGTAATTAAATGAATATAAATCCATCTACAAACTCAGAATAGTCCATATCATCTTTACCATTTTTTATCTAATATTGGCAAAAGCACTTTATAATCATTGTTTAACGGGACTATATAAGGCTACATCTGAATGGTCATACACACTTTTTGTATAATACCACCACCACTGGTTTCTAAAACGATGTTGGCACTTCCCCACCTTTTTAAACATAGCATTCC